>NC_133861.1:20736431-21234570 GCF_044706935.1 Curcuma longa | reverse complement strand
ATTATTCATAATTTAAATATATAGAGGTAAAACATTTCTAGGGAAAATTATTAACGTTTTTTCTCTTTAGTTTTTTTAAAATCAAATTAACGACAAAAATGTCGCTGAAGTTTTTTTTTCTTCTCACACGTGAAATGTAAACAGAAGGCCCTGTCCATGGGCCGCCAGCCCATGAACCTTTTGATTTCCACAATTTGCTTAAATTGGAAATAGAGCCACCGGGAGGCAAAAGAACGGGAAGCGACGGGACTCGAAGGATTCGCAGAGATGGACGGTAAAAGAGAGGAACGGAAAGCGCCGGCGATGAAGAGGCGCCACGGCTCCACCGCCTTCTTCCTGGCGTTGGATTACGCCTTCCTCCTTATCTTCTTCTGCTTCCTCTTCTACCTCCTCCTCCAGATCTGGCCCAGATCTGCGCTCGCGTCTGCTGATTGATCTACATTTTTTGTCGATCGCCAACGTGATGCATTCTTCGGCTTCCATCGGTAAAATCCTGAAGGTCGGGATCAGAGTCAAGGATTCTATCACAATCTGATTGTAAGTTTCTGTTCGTTTAAGGTGTCAGAGCCGAATTCGTAGCTCCAGTCTGGTTTTCGGCGTGACGATTTCTTTGTTTCACGCATTTGATCCGTGATTTCCTAAATGCCACTTCTGTAATCTGCTTCCCTTACTTAAACATAGCACGTAAATTGTTGCGAGCCGTGGCTTTCCTTTTTCTCAATCGAATCGAGTATCAGTGGATTGCTCAGATTTCGTTTTCTGCGTGTTCTATGGACATATTGAGGTTCAATCTTGCTTCTAACGTTTGGCAGAAAAGATGGCTGGCCACTGTTTGATTCTGTTTCAATTGTTTTTGTAAATGACCTGTTTGAACAAATGCCTGATTGGGCTACTTCATCTTATCGAATCATCCCATTGTCTCGTCTTAACAATATTTCTTGACTGCCTGATACGTAACTCACTTGTCTTTATCGTTATGGTTAGTCTTTGTTTTCCTTCTGTTTTTCCACTGCTCCATCACACCTTTTTTACGTATCCTTTAGAATTGAAGGATCATAAAGATTGAAGATGCACACAGCTTGATTGAGAAACATATTAGATTCTTCACATACATCTTTTTTTTTTATCATTGTATCATGTTCAAATAAATTCTTTTTATCGCTGATCTCATCTTACACGCTCTCAGAAAAAAAAATACAATGTAATGATCTTAAAAATCTCAGATGAACAAGTACAATGTTAGACATGATTTCTTTGTAGAAATTCTGCCTGCCTTTATAGAGCAACTGCCCATTCCTTCCTTGCTAATTCAAATCTCTTTATTATCATCATTGATGCCCCTCCACTAGTCATCATCTTTTTTTCTACAGAACTCTTATTATCTCGATCTTCAGTGCTGCTTATCATGCCTCTCCGCTTTAGTCATCAAATCCAAAAATCTCGCCCTCTTTTTCAACTCTATCCATATTTTTTTAATCTCTCTTGTGATGATGGTTGAATTAGTTAGAGGGGTAATAGCACTTAACCTACAAATTACGATTTTTTACTTGGTTTGGAACTCTAATTTCGACTTCATAATCTATAGTAAGTCACTCACGAATACTAATTAGTTCTCTCCTTTTCAAATTCTTTTAGAGGTGTAAAAATCTCTTACGAGAATCTTCCTGTAAGAATGATAACAAGTGAAAACTTGGAAGATTAAGGCTATAAATACAACAAGAGAAAGCTCAAGAGATAAAAAGCTAAACATAAAATGTTAACCTTTGCAATGTCATTCTTTTATAGTCTCTAAGTTGTTGTTCGCTTCACTTTTCTATTCTATAGAAGACTAATTGACTAATTGCTAATAACGGATTTTTACATGGTTCAACAGTCGTCAAGCTTCTACATTAGGGTTATGACTTGTTAGACGAGTCACTTCTTGTATTCACTAAAGTTTTTTTTTAGGTAAGAAGTTTTTCTCGTTATTCTAATTTATTCAAACCCTAAAAGGCACTTTAGTTTAGAACAAAATTACTCAAACTCATGGTGCTTTGAAAAACTCTTTTAATGCGTCGTGATCAACTGTAGTTTTTCGATTTATTTCCTTAAATGGTCGTGAGATCGACCATGTGGACCGCTAAGGTGGCAGATTTTTGCAGAAGAAAAATTCCTTCAAAAAAAATTAGGCCCATTTTTTTAAAATATAAATTAAAAATTAAATTTATCAAAAATGAATAATATAATAACTATTTATTTTAATACTATATTTTAAATTTATAATACTATTAAATTACTACTCCCGAAGGACAACAATTGTCAGCTAACAAGCGGCCAGCACAATCCAACATAGTTGGAAGTGCTGTCTTTTATTAATGTTATCATGAAGCGCAGAAACTGAATCGTTCCGAAGAAGAAACGATAATATTAATTAATTTAAGTTTTTTGTATTAATTTGGGGGAGGTGCATACGTAATTGGATGCCTCAACCTTGCTGCCAACCAGACCCAACCCATCTCGTTTATATTTTGTAATGTAAGCCATTACTTTCAGAATTTCGCTCATAAATCATTAATTATTCAATATAATATTGCAAATTAAAAGAAAATTTGAGAATGAAAATAAATCTTAAATTTTCTACCAAGGAAATCCAAAATAAATTAGATGGAAATAATTAAATGAGATAAAGATTTCATGTCTAAAACGGAGTTTACAATATTTCACATAAAATTATATAATTTGTTATGGATTCATAACATGGTTGCCAAACCTCCACACAGGAAGGCACTGGTGATGATACGAAATGTCTGAATGTTCTCGACCCGTTTAAAAGGAAAAGGTTAAAATATATGATTGGGTGTGAACCCGTTAAAGTAATAATTTAATGGATATAATAAAAAAAATTGTATATTTTTATGTTTCGTCCCGAAAGCAAGCAGGCCACGTGCTATGCACCACCGCCTTCTATAAACCAACTTGCAACAGAATCAAGATCGAGAGGAAGAGGGGCAGGAGAAAAGCGATGCTCACCGGCAAATTCCGCCGCTCCGAAACCTTTCCGGCTCCACCGCCATCCGCCGCCCGCTCCTCCACCGCCAAGACCATTTTCCGCACCCGATGCGTCAGCCTCCCTGCTCGCGCCCACCCGTTCGCCGCTCACCTCGCGTACGACCTCAACTCCCTCCGATCCTGGCCCTCTTTTCCTTCTGCTTCCGTTTCTGATCTTGATCCCTCCGCCGCCCTCGCCCGGTCCATCTCCGATGGCCTCGAACGCATCCGCCTCCTCCTCATTGACCTCGCTGACGCCATCCCCGTCCCCCAGGCCCAGGCCACCCTCCTCCGCACCAACCGCTCCTGCCCTGCCCTTGCCGCCTGCCTCCTCGATGATTTCCTTCTCCTCGCCGACGTCTACGGCTCCTTCCGCCTCGTTACGACGGCCCTCCGCCACCACCTCGCCGCCGCCCAGTCCGCGCTCCGCCTCCGCGACGAGCCCCGCCTCGTTGCCTCCCTCCGTGACCAGCGGCGCGCTGGGAAGGACCTAGCTGACCTCGCCGCTTCCTCGCGCGTGGTGATCCGGCAGGCGCCACAGATCGGATCCATGGAGGCTGATGCCGATGTCGCGGAGGTGGCCATCCTCATGTGGGAGATCTCGGCGGCGGTGGCAGAGGCGTCGGCCGCTGTTTTCCTTGGCGTCAGGCAGATCGCCTCTCTGGCCGCGGCGGAGGTGGCGCCCTCGCGGTTCCCGTGGGCTGCAGGAGTGCTGATGTCGGTGCTGAGATGGAGAGCGAGGGCGAGGGCCAAGTCGATCAAAAAGAAGGAATTGCCGCAGGAAAACAGAGGCCAGGTGGCGACGGTGGCGGTGCGATCGAGGTTCCAGTGGACGGCGACCGTGCTCACGGCCGTGTTGAGGTGGAGGGCGAGGGCGAGAGCCAATTCGATCCACAAGGAGTCGCCGGAGGAGAATGGAAGCGACATTACGGCGTCGAAATCCGGATCCTCTCGGTTACCATGGGCGGCGGCGGCGCTGAGGTGGAGGGCCAGGGCCAGGGCGAAGGCGAGAGCGAAGCCCGCGGAGATGAAAACCTCGCCAGAGGAAAAGGGTAACGAGGTCGAGGCAGCGAAGGAGGAGAGGCGGAGAACATCGCTGGAGAGGCTGGGGGCGGCGGAGGAAGCCATCGCGTCGTTGGAGGGCGGCGTGGTATTAGTTTTCCGGTCTGTGGTCGACATCAGAGTCGCTCTGCTCCAGATCCTCCCTCCCGGCATCTTCCTACCTCATCAAAACATGTAAAACTCGTTCTTTTCCACTCTTTTTAGTTGAAAATTGAGAAACGAAGATAAAAAGGGTCGGCCAATAAAGAATTTCGAAATGAGATGCATACAAATAATTTTATGCAATTAATTTAATATTTTATTCAGATTTTATCTTCTTAAACTATCATCAGCCTTATTTTAAAAAATAAACTCATTTTATCCTATAATTTGAAAATTTTTATGATATAATTTATGTTCATTTAAATTTTCAAAAATATAATTAAGTACTCAATTTTTTTTTAAAAACTAATAATTGTATAGAGTACTTAATCGAATTTTTCATTGTTTGTAAAATGGAGTTAGTGCTGAATTAGTTATTTGATTTTTTTTAAGAAATATTGTTATTGAGTTAAATGTTAAATATTTGTTTAAATGTTAATCTTTTATTATTTTTTCTAAGTTTTATACGTGATGTTAAAGATGCATTTATAGTATTTTAATGTCTTTTATAATTATTTAGCTTTTGCATAGAATTTATATATATCATTATTTTTATTTTGATATTTAGTTAAGTTTTAGTTCAAGTGTAATTCTTATTAATTATATTAGAGGTTTTAAATAAGCATAAGTTGCATATTTTTCTCTAAAAAATAAATTTATATTTCTTTAAAAACTTTTTTAGGAGAGGGTTTTTAATTTGTTTTTAAAAGCTTTTTTTTTTAAAAAAAACCTCAATAGACCATTAAATGAAGGGGGGAAAACCTAGAAGGAACTACAAAGTGTCACTTTCCTCTATTAAAATACAATAGAAGAGGAATTGCAACTAAAACATGCTTGTTCCAAGAGTTGCTCCATTTTATTATTCAAGCTTAGCCGACTTTGAAAATGAAACATAAATATTTAATGATTTGCTAGTTATATTATTGCAGCATCTTTTGGATATTCATAAACACACCACTAGACGATTCCTTAAATAATAAAATTTAAATGTTACTAAAAATATATTACAATTAAAAATTTTAAAAAATTTATGATGTGAAATTGTTCGTCAAGATCTATTTGTGCAGCTGATGAAATTAACTTCTATAGCATTAATTTACACCATTTAAAATAAAAATTAAAATTAAAATTTATCCTTCAAATTTTTATTGAACAAATTAGCCTTCTACTAAAGAAGAGCCGTTGACTATGTTAAAGAGGTCAAATAGAAAGGTGCGAGGTAGGGTTTTACATGTTTCCTCTGTTTCGCTATAGGGAAAATTCTTTAGGTCGTACATGTCAATTAATGTGGTTTACGGGCGATGAAGGAGGATGTCGGCACATGGAGACCAGAGCTCCGTCCATGGGCTCCTCATCTGCGTCAACAAGGGAGACCAGAGCTCCATCCATGGGCTCCTCAGCTGCGTCAACAAGGGATCCTCCTGCAGCCACTCCAGACCGCTCTTGGGAACCTGGAGCTCCGGGAGGATCATCGGTCTGACGACCGACAATGACGACGACGACAGGATCTCGATATCTCTCGCCGGCGTCGCCGCCTCTTGCTTCGTCTCCTCCTTGGCATCCAAATTCGCCGGAGACAGTACTGAGCTCCGCCGGTAGTAGATACCTTGGTCAGAGCTGGAAACGCGAGCTGCTGTTGCTTTGGCGGCGGCGTCCTCCTCCTCCTCCTCTGTTTTCGCCGCTCTCTGCTCCAACTCCTTGAGCGATGTAGCCTTTCTATATACCTTGCACAGCACTACGTCCTCCTGCACAACGACGTCACCGGAAAATCCTTCACCGGACGGACGTAGCTACTTGAGCAGTTGACTCGACGCGATGAATTGCGTGCGTACCTTGAAATGCACGTCTCCGGCGGGAGCCTCCGGCAGTCGGTACTCGTTCATGACCCAGTCCGTCTTGGTCCCGCGCGCGGCGCGTCCCCGGTAGAACACCAGCGTCTTCTTCACCCCGAGGACGCGGCGCGACTTCGCCGCGCTCCGAATCAGGCGGTCGGACCCGGTCGCCTTCCAAAACCCGCGCGCCGTCGTCCGGTTCGGCCGGCCACGGCTCCCGCTCCGACGGTCCCTCGGCACGAAGAAGTACCACTCCCTCTCTCCTATCTTTGCCAACCCTGTCGATCGATTCAGGGATTCAAACAACTTCTTACTTTGCATTATCTGAAAAAATTTAAAAATTCTCTTCCTTCCGATCGTCGTTACCTGGGAGCTCCCAAGGATCGTGGAGGTAGATATTGAGATTTCCGATGACATCAAAGTTCTGCTTCCCGCCATGAACGACCTGGCGCAGGTAGCAATCGAGCAGCTCCTCCTCCGTGGGGTGGAATCGGAAACCTGGAAGATCCATCGCCCACTCCTTTCCTCCTCTCCAACTTCTTCCCTGTTCTTGCGGCTCTCTTCGCTAGCACAGTGCTTGTCAGTTTTTATATAAGGAATCCAAAACAAACAGAGAATCTATGGTCCACGCGGCCTCTGCGACCAAGAATGTAATGCGAATCCGACTAAATATTCCAGTCAGTCCTTATCACATGCAGCTGTTATTATTAGTTTTTCTCTGACAGAATTCGGATGAAGTTCGACTAAACCAGACAGTTTGACCAGATCAATTAGTCAAAGCGACGCCAGTATTTTGACTTTTTCAAATATTCGTAGTTCCTCGTCAACATGCAGTTACTTTTCAAGGAGCTGAGACGTGTACGCCATGATCAGGGGGCGAAAAAATATATGTATTCCGGTCTAACAAATCTCAGATACGATGACGTAAAAAAAATTTGTAGCTAGTTTGGATCGATTCTTACGAAAATAAATATGTATTAAAGGATTCATTGAATGTTACCCCATCGAAATCGCTTCGATGACTAAATCATCAGGGTGATAGGGTGCCCAAAAAATATAATCAAAAAGAAAATGCTAAAGAATAGAATATAAAAATAGAACGAAAATACATATGTATCAAAGGATTCATAGGATGTTACCCCCATCGAAATCGCTTCGATGACTAAATCATCTGGGTGACAGGGTGCCCAAAAAATATAATCAAAGAGAAAATGCTAAAGAATAGAATATAAAAATAGAACGAAAATAAATATGTATCAAAGGATTCATAGCAAGGGCGGAGGCACCCTTTGACTACCCGAGCTATAGCCCAAGGGCCGGCATCAAAAGGGAAAAAAATGAATTTATAGATGGAAAAAAAGAAAATTTAAGAAAACGAAGAAGGTAGCCTGGGATATACCGCTGGCATAACTCTGAGTTCAGGATCAACCCGAGTAGATCAACCGGGCTGGCTTCGCCATTGATTCATAGGATGTTACCCTATCAAAAATTGCTTCGACGACTAAATCATCAGAGTGACAATTTCTGGTTACTTTGGTGTGAACAATTTCTAGTGGCATGTCACATTTGTTATTTTGCTTAGGATTGAAAGAACAATTTTTCTTGTTATTATCTTTTTCACTGATTTTGCTAACATAGAATGTGAAAATTATGCTTATTCTAGATAAGCTACTTGACTGTTCAATTTGCTCCATTCACAGGATTCTCTTTTGTATATTAAGGAGCATTTGTATTTCTAAACATCTTGATTCTTGTAATGATTTCCCTGTGGAGACTTTGGGCTTGGTTAAAAAAGGATGCATGGGCAAATTGTATGTTCAATCATGCTAGATGGTGGTCTAGTCTGGGGGGTTCTTACCTAGACCCAGTGATGGAAAACTGAAGTATGTGGGAGGTGATACACGTATTGTTCGAATAAGCAAGGATACTTTGTGGGAAGAGCTTGTTCTAAAGACAACAGCCATATACAGTATACCTCATATGATCAAGTATCAACTACCTGGGGAAGACCTGGATGCGCTTATATCTGTTTCATCTGATGAAGATTTGCTAAATATGATTGATGAGTACAGTCTTATTGAATGTGGTCAGGGATCTCAGAAAATCAGGATGTTTCTATTTGCTTTAGATGATACTGATAGTGGATGCTTTAACTTGGAGAATATGGAAGGTTATTCTGAGTTCCAATTTGTTGCTGCAGTGAATGGGATGGATTTTGATTCTGGAAAATCTTCATATGGACATGGATTAGCAAACACTTCATTAAGTGATTTGAATCAGTTGCTTAATCTCAACATTGAATCTGAAATAGCTAATGCTTACAGTCTGCTGGTTTTGTTGTTGTCCCTGTAGCATCTCCCACTATATATGCTTCATCACTGCAGCAAAGCTCTTCTGCTGACTATGATAATCATTCACGTCGTTTTGAGGACCATAGATACCACTATGTTGAAGGTGAGCACTATTCTTACAATCTCATCAGTCCTGATGATATATACCAAAATTCAAATAGCAGAACCTCCATTCCTCTATCTGTGCCCTCTGATTATCAATATACAAGCAATTATACAGATATTGGCATTTCTATTCAACCAGACCAACAACCTTTCAATCAAGACATGTCACAAGATCCTTACTCTGGCATAAGTTTGCTTGATCAAGAAACTGCAAAGAGAGACAAGAGTTTAGCAGCTGATAGTTTCTCATATGAAAAAATGGATAATGAGCATACCAGCTCCCACATTCATGAATCTAGTTCAACCATGCAGCAGCATGATGTTTCCTTTTTGAGTCATATCCATGCAGGAAGTATGCATGTCGTTTCTGAAAAAGAGAATTTAACACTTCCTGTAACAAACATAGGGAAGCAATTAGATGCTAAGCCAGTATCATCAGTGAACTCTGTGAATGCTGGTCACAATCATGGCGGTTTGGCAGCTAGTAACATTGATGATGAAGCTGATATATCTGATGTAGGTTTCAATAATCCACCTTCACAGCCTTTCTGAGGTTACCAATCTGAAAGGCTTCCTAGGGAGCAGTTAGAGTTCCCGAACCGATTATCTAAATCTGATGATTCCCTTGGCTCTCAATATCTAATAAATCAGGCGTGCTTGATTGCAGCTCAAGAATCCATTGCTGAAGGAGCTGATAACATAATTGAAGGAGAGCTGGTCTCACATTCTGAGAAGTGTTTATCATCTGCAAAACCACCATGCCAAAGTAATGAAACTATCGAAGATGATTTCATGCAGTTTGAAAAAGATAAACAACTGGTCAGTACACCTAGTCGAGCTAATAAATTGGAATCTGTCTCCGTTCCACATGGATCAGAGACTGTTAAATTTTATCAGGATATCCGTAATTCAAGTAATCAGACTTATACATGACCAACATGAAATTGTCTTCAGTCCTGCTCTTCATGTAGGACCTGATCAACATGATGGTATCACTGATGAACAATGCTATAAACAAGGGAGGATGATTCAGAAACCTGAGTTTCAAATTGCACCTTCAAAGTCTGTGTCTGATAAGCCTGCTGTTCATGAGAAAGGATGTTACAGGAATCCAATATGAGCAAACACGCAGACACAGCCATAAGTATTGTTGATATAAAAGATGCACATGTTGATGGATCTTCCATTAAACCTGTGGAAGGACCTGTTCTTCCTGACAATCCCTGGGCTGAAACACCTAATGATATCACATATGTTGACTATACTGCTGGAGGTCACTCTCTGGGGGAATCTTCTGGACCTCCTGAGAGGAAAGATATTCTTATTGATATTAATGACCAATTCCCTCCAAATCTTCTCTCTGATATCTTTAGTAACGCCGAAGAGGATTTGTCAAATATAAACCCCCCTCACAAATATGATGTCGGACTGACTCTGAATATGCAAAACCATGATCCTAAGCGTTGGTCTTTCTTCAGGATTCTGGCTCAGGGTGAATTCAACCATAAAGACTATTCTTTGATGGGTCAAGATCATATTAGTTACTAACCCCAAATTGCACCATTGGACAATGATAAAGTTGATTTTGGTCAGACCATTGCCCAAATTGATTTTAGTGAGAAAATGCAAGAATCATCTAGTGCAATGGTAGAGGATATCAACATGTTGCACAAAGGTGAAGGTCCACAGGTAGAGAATCCTTTTACAAAGTTTGGAGAGACATTAAGAACTTGTATTTCAGAAAATGAGGTGTTCATCTTATCTGGTCAACAATAAATTCCTTGTATGTGTTTTTCTTTTATCTTTTCAGACTCTTTTATGAATGCATTGGTATTATAATTCTTTTGTGGTTCTATTCTTTGATCGTAGGAATTAAGATATGAAGGTGGGGTAGCATCTGAGCCAGATTTAGATGTTTCTGCTTATGATCTGGACCTTATTAATGTGCAGGTATTATTTTAATCTTACTATTGTATTTGTGAAAACAGATAGTATTTGTCTTATAATCATATGCCAAAGTGGTCTTGCGGGAATGATCAAAATGACCAGATCTCCATCTTAGATAATATGTCTGATTGCTTCATTTTGGCTCCAAGGAAGGCTATATCACAGATGGGAGCAAGTTGTAATTCAGAGTTGAATGAAATCAACTTGGAATTAATAAATTGGTTTAGGAACATACATTTCTTTAGTTGTCTCATTCTATTCATATAGTTAGGAACCACCTTTTGTTGCACTCTCATCATTTTCCATTTCACTTGACCATTTTAGAATACAATTGCTAAAAGTTGCACATTATCAGATAATTAAAAATGAGGACCTTGAAGAACTACCCAGTGATTCAATTAAACGACCAACTTGTTTTATCTTGATGAGGTGCAGTAAAATATGTTGGTTGTCAGGTATTTGATAAATTTTAGTTGAATATTGTCACACCTTGCATGAGCTAGGTTTGTTATGAAGCTAGCTTCACTCGTCGTGCATGAATTGCAATAGTATTAGTGTAAAATATAGATGAAAGCTAACTAAACTAACTAAATGTATGCCTTTGAAGAAACTTCATTAGTGCTATGCAAACATCTAGGCAAATGTAGTAGGCCATAACACTCCATTGAATGGGATCTAAAGGAGAGATTATGGATGGAAAGAAGATGAAAGTTTGCTGAAAGAATTTGTGCAACAATGGATGAAGATTACAACACAAGGTGGATCCAAAGTTGAGAATGTAGTTGGGTTTGCAACAATGGATGAAGATTACAGTGGCAAAACTTATGAACCGTGAATTATGAAATCAAGCAGAGATGTGGGATGTTTGAAAATGTTGTCGTCAAACCATTTTCCACATTCAATAATACAACTACGTACAATAATCTCAAAACGAAGATGAATACAAGAATCGGAAACCTCACAACCAGCGGACTGATCCAGAGCCGTTTCGCCTTCCTCCGCCGGCGGCGGAGCACTCGGAAGCAGCAAAGGAAGAGCCCGCGTTGCTCTTCTCCTTGCTGCTCCCCACTGCCGCCGACCGGGAGCTACTCCCTCGGCTCCCGGAGAAGTGCGCCAGAACCGACTTCCTCGCAGACTCAGCCTTTTTCGAGAGCCGCCTCTTGGCGAGCACCACGGCGACGGCCGGGTCCTCCGTCACCACCGCCACCGGTTCGGAGCACTCCACCATCTTCCTCTCGAGCCGCTCGTTCCGCCTGGCCGAGTAGAGGTCGTAGAGCCGCCCCCTCTCGAACAGAGGACTCTTGCTGCCGACCGTGGGAGCGACGGAGTCGTCGCCGCCGGTTGCGGAGCCTCCTCTGGCAGCCGTCGACCGACGGGAGACGGAGAGGGCGGGGGAGGAGCGATTCAGGGGCTTCCGCTTCCTGGAGGTCCCTGTGACGCGAGGAGTCAGGGAAATCTGCGACAAGATCGACGGGGATGGCGGAGGGAAGCGGGTGCGGAGGCGGCGGGGAGAGATCGGGAGCGGCGGCCGCCGATCCATTCGGTAAATTCTTCCTATGTGCCATTTTCTTAACAATTAGGAAGCTATTAAATAAGAACGAAGTGATAAGGATGAAGAATTATGGAGTCGCATGCATGTTTGCTTCATCATCCGGATAAGTCAAAATGCAATGTCAACGCGTGCATAGATAGATTACATTTGACCATTTCGTTTATGCGTGGATGGATTATCTCTGATCATTTTAATTTTATGTAATGTAAAATTATTATTTTAATTATTTTAGACGTATAATAATGAATAAATATAAGAGAGTTAATTGGGCATTTTTCTGCGCCGCCTCTAATCGGACACTAAACCCTGCCTGCTAAAACCCTTCCCCTGCGAGTGTGTCGGTGCCAATGTCGCCGCGATTTCGCCGGCTGTTTCCGCTGCGCTTGCTCGTGCGCGCCCGATTATTCCCTTCTCAGGCCCCTCAAAGCCATCCCGATCCCTTCTGCCTCTTCTCCTCCCCTTCCCCGCACGCTCCCTCTGTCCCTTCTCCGTGCAGCCTCGTCCGCGCGCTCTCTTCTCAGGTTCCCGGACGTTCCGCCACCGGCAGAAGGAGCCGAACCCCTGGCGTTCCAGGCGTCGAGGCTTCAGCAGTTTCCCACCTCATTGCGTCGATCGCAGGCGGCGCGGATGATTTGGAATCGCAATTGCGCCTGCTGAATCTGACCCCTTCCCACGCCCTGGTTCTGGAGGTTCTCCGCGCGTCGAACGATCGTGCTGTCTCGGCGTTGCGCTTCTTCCGCTGGGTTTTGGATTCTCACCCTGACTTCCGTCCTAATTCTGAGGCTTATAATCAGATGGTATGCAATCTCGGTCTCGTTGATGATTACGACAGCATGCATTGCATGTTAGTCCAGCTCTCCGTCCATGGGGCATTCTCTAACGGAAGAGGCTTTCTCCTTCCTGTCGCGTCGAGGCACTGCTGGTGTTAAAGATTCTGTCAAAAGAATCGCAGAGCTGCTAAATAAAGTTGGGGGATCTTGTCGAGGGACGGGAACCTTTTCCTTGATTAAGTTACTCTGTTCCATGAATGCCTTTGATATGGCTATTTTCGTTATGTCGGAGACAGCCAGGAGGACTAGTTATTACAATGTGCTCATTGCTGCAAAATGCAGGAGACGTGATTTTGAAGGTGCTCGAGGTTTGTTTGACGAAATGCGCAGGACAGGTTGTGATCCTACTACTAAGTCTTACAATTATTTGCTTGGAAGTCTTTTCAAGAGCAGGCAGATTTGTTGAAGCATGTGATTTGCTCGAAGCAATGGAAAAATCGGGATACCTTCCAGACTTGGGGACTTTTGAGGTAGTTCTTATTCATGCATGTAAGGCGAAAAGAATGAGGTTTGCTGTCAAATTCCTTGATCGGATGTTGTCTGAAGGATTTAAGCCAAGCCTTGCTATTGATGCAGCATTTATAAAAGGATTTTTTGGATCAGGGTGTGCAGAAGATGCTTACCAATATGTAGTCAATATGAGCACAAAAGTTAAATACTCAACTAACGCAAATTACAGCTTACTTGCAAAGCTTTATTGCACGTCAGGGAGGGTAGAAGAGGCTGGTAGAATTCTGCTTGAGTTGATGGACAAGGGCTTAAACCCCAACTTTCCTGTCTATATGAGAGTAAAGAAGGATCTCCTCAAGTTGTCTAGGGAAGATTTGGCATCAAAACTAAAAGACAAATTCAACTTTCTTACACATGTTAGATGACCCTAGCAATTAGAACTGATCAATGATTTAGTCAACTATGTGAGGGTAAGGATTATCCTTACGGAGTAGTTATCTTATAGTAAGCGTTCTTCTATGAATGTACACAGGGAACATATTTGGACAATTGACTTGACCACTGCCACTCATTCTAAGCAACAGGTTTACTTTCTATTGATCATTATACAAATTTTTGCCTGTTTTATTCATAGAAAATCAGTTATCTGCACACTGAAGTGACTGATCATAGAGAAATTAGTTATTAGTACATTGAAATTACTGATTGATTCTATTGTCTTTTGTTATTCAATTTATCCTGTATTGTATAAAGTGTCTTCGAATTTTCTAGAAGTCTTGGCAAACAGTCTATTAGATAGTATGCACCACTTGAATCATCCAAGTTGTCTTCCTTATATTATTACAAGGGATCTTTTGAGTTGCATGGGTACTTCAAGAGTGCTCTAAGAGCCTTTTAGGAATGACCATACCTAAGATAATTAGACAAGTTTATCCCACCATTCATCTCTAATTAATTTAAACATGTAAAAAAAATTCAATGCTAAATATTTGTTTCACATCTATTTTTAGCGTTTAAATTTTGTGTTCTAAAAAAATAAAAATAGAACATTTGCCTAAACAAACAAGGGCTTAGTGTGTGTTTGAGTCTAAAAATTAGTAGATATGGATAAACTGGTAATTGGTTAATGAAGGAATAATAATCCTGCAGTATTCACCATTTGATAGTAATCAAAATCCCCTGATACGTGAATCCATCCCTGTAAAGAGGAGCTCTAGAAATAGTCAAATTGTAATTAGAGATGAACAATTATGAATCAATCTTGCTAACTTAGTGGGTGTCAAAGTCAGGAAATCAGTACATATGGATAAACTGTGATGAAGCGATAAGGATCCTATGGAATTTGTATTTCTATAGTAATCAAATTTCCCTATTATGTGAATCCATCCCTGTAAAGAGAAGCTCTACCTTATCGAAAGATTTTGAAGCTACTGATTTTTCTTGTTTTATTCTTTTCTTTTCAGTTTCATCTACTCAGCTTGTCTATATTTAAGATATTGATGTAAATGCTGTAGATAGATCAACACTTAGTTTCAAGGTGTTTATTGTCCATTTTCCTTTTCTGCTCCACAAGTTACTCTACCTAAGCTAAATCTGTGCATTTTCTTCAGTGGCTATAATGTTTATTCTAAAATAGGTTGGGCCACTATTTTATGCATCCAAACATAATCCGTGGTGTTTGCAATCAGTGGCTAGACATACGCTTTGCCCATGTCAATATCAACTTTTTTTCTAAACTAAACACTCCAAAATGCTGATATGAACTCGTCAAAACTAAATATTGGAAGTTGACTCAATTGAGTTCTGGCTGATGTCTAGGTGTGTTTAGATCTATGATCTTAATGAATCATAGTCTTGCAAGAACTTGTTCTCCTCTTGCTGGACCATTATGAATTTTGAAGGGTTTTTATTTTTATTTTTTGTGATTTGATATATATTGATCTATTGAAGAAATATTTGAACCTCTTTATGTCTTGACAGGTATGATAAAGTTGCAATGTCATTTATACTAAAGGCGAGCATTCTCTTCTTATACAATCTTCAAGTGATGCTACTCGAGAGGTGGAGGTGGTTAGTCTAATATAAATTTGATCCATCCCTGAATGAACTGGAACTTTTCTTCAACTAAAGATGTCACATATCTGTTTAATTTCAGAACTGACAGTGTTTCCCAAACTGAGTTTTAGCACACAATAAGCTTACCTAATCGTGTGTGTTCCTGTGAAGCTAATGACACGATTAGTTCACATGATTCACATGAAGTACATGAGGCTTGTCTACATTTCATGTACAACATGTACAGCTATGGAATGTGCCAATCCCTTTGACAACTCACTTCACTAGCCTCCATTTGCACCATGTTGACCGTGCACTTCCTATATTGAAACCCTCAACAAAACAATTACCTATTGTCAGCACTCTGTCCTTGTTTCACTGGGAAGAATATCTGATTGATTGCACTTTTTCTTGGACCTTCAACACCATAACCATTGAGAGATATTTCCAAGATATCATTTTGATGAATCCTGTGCAATCTTTATTGCATTAGATGTTCTTCTGAGATATGAATTTCCAAAATTTTCAGAAAATAAATTCAGCAGGATAGTAGAACCTGCCAAGTGAAGATATTCTTTGGACTGGGGGGCTGGTATTAAATGGCACTGTGGTTCTGAAAGAGTTGAGGATCCTGTATCTCAGGTATAATAGCATCCAATTTCAACCACATTCTAGGAGATGATTGTTTGGGGATGGAATCCAGATGGCATAGTCATGATTAGGTCAGCCTACAATGCACTTATGAGTGCTGTGGCTGTTTGAGGATGGAGTTCAGATGGCGTATTCACGGTTAGGCAGCCTACAATGTGCTCATGGGAGCTGTGGCTATTCGCTAAAATACTCTAAACCTTTGGTCTTCTTTTGCTCTCAAAAAGACCAAACTTTTCACCTGGCTTTTGTTGCAGGACTGGATAATACGAGACTTCTAAAAAAAGGCATAGAAATGAGTGATACAAACTGCACATACTCCTGCATCAATGAAGAGACTATAGTTCACATATTTCAGAAATGTATCCATACCAAGGATGGATGGTATTGCATTGCCTCTAGCACTGGAATCATTCTAGAGGAATACATTCTATCCTTCTCAAGCAACAGGAAAACACACACCGGAGCCTCACTTCATACTAGCTGTTAGGCATGGGCTTGGTGTATATGGCAACATGATTTTCAGGCAAGCTTCCTGGCAAAGCCATTCACTTTATGTGGCTTCAGAGGTGCAAACTATGGCTAGCAAGGATCAAGGGGAGAAAGAAGCTAAAGGTTTAATGGTACCGAATCAAATTGGAGCCCAAATAAGAAATTGCACATATAGGGACCCACTGTACTGTTCAGCTCCCTAAGCTTGATACTCTGCAACAGGACTGCTCTGAGGCATGGTTTGATCCATCTGCTAACATTCTCGTCATTCAGTAATAATTTTCCATGACAGTTTTAATTCATATGGCATGTCACTATGATCAGTTTTGAATTTTCTATGGTAGTTTTAATTCCTTGTCATTTCTATGGCATGTTAATTTTGGATGGCAGCCGTAAATTTGACTCCTAGGCTTATTTCTTTTAGCCACTTATTGCTGCTCTATATACTACCAATGCTATTAGAGCGGCTTGTCTTGTATCTCCATTTGCATCTTTTTTTATTAACATTAGTTGCACTTGATTTTTTGCTTACAGCAATCAAGTTTCTTTTCACTGATTAATCTAATTGTATCCTTCAAAAACAGTGGAAAAAGAACCTCTGCTGCTACAGTTGCATCACAGGCAATCACTTTGAAGAATCATCCATGCAAGGCTAAGGTTGGAGGAGGAGCAGTTATAATCATCAATCAGCCGACTAGGATTGCAAGAGAACCAGCCAATTTCAGCAACAGTCACATTCCCATTTTTCCTTTTTCCAGCCAAATTATGTAGATTCGCACAAGAAGACACAAGAAGTTGTTCATCAGCCAGCTGCACCTTTGCCTCACCCACCAGACAAAATCCACGCTGAATTTGGATGGTCTCTGTGGATTCCTAACCTTGCACAACTCTTCTTGTTTTTCTTTGCCACAAGTCTTATAAATAGCGGCCAGCTATTTGGACAGCAAAGGTATATCAATGACCCTCCAGTTGCCAACACTCGTCCATTCTTGCCATCGCACAATAGGTGGAGCAGGGATGCCCAACTCGGCATGCAACCATTTGATTTCTATTGGCTGTGGCTCGAGGAGAGAAAACTTATCTTGGTTCTACAATTAAATCGATCCAGAAAACGGTGCCAGTCGTCAATTTCCAGTATCATTATGAGAATGAGAAGCGTTTCATTATGAAAGAATAGTGTCATTGCACATCTTGCAACTCATGGGAGCCTTCCTGATACTCTTATTTCGAGTTGTTAGAAGTTGATTTTTTGGAAGCAAGGACAATTCTTGTTTTTGATCATAGGGTTAAGAAAATATTTAAATTTGTAATTTTTATGTAATACCCATCTGGACTGTTAGTGATAACAGACAAATTTAAGTTATAATGACTGTCTTGATTTGGACTCAAGATCTACTATTCTCAAAACCTTTCTTATCTTTCATAATCCGACTCTATGATTGATGTTTTATTCAAATATGAGCCAATGATTGGCCTTGTTCTTCCATCAGAAAAAGAAATATTTAATATCTTCTGGTATCCAAAAACAATTAACAGCCAAACTTCAATTTTCTTACCCTTACCCTACGTGGCATTTATTACATATATAGTTTGTTTTTTTGGGGTCAATTCCAACTTCTTAGAAGGCTCCACCTCAGCAGTCCACGTCAGGATGGCCCCACGCGCACCCCTGCTCTTTATTGCCATATTAAAAATATATATATATATATATATATATGCATTTAAAATTAATGCTGAGGCAATTATTTTGTACGACTTTTGGCGACATCGACTCAGTCACTCTGTTCTGGACAACCGAGTCATGGCGGAGTAGCACTCCTGCCGCCTGAGGCTTGTAGTGAGCAGCCAGCCAATAAGAACAAGAATCCAATTCCAGCCTTGCATGGGCCCCTTCCTCATGTGGCCCCCAAAAGGCCGATGGCCGTGGGCCAGCAAAAAAAAATCTCAAAGTCGAAAATAATAAAATAACACTCTTTATTTTTATTAACATCAAGAAGATATTATATCTTGAAAAAGTTATCTATATAATATTTTCTTATACTTTTTTATCTGTTTTTTATTATTATTTCAGCATATACAATTGGTTATTTTAGCATATTTTTAAAAATAATTTTGATTATATTTGAGTAATTTTAATCTGGTTGGTATAAATATATCTTATGTAAAATAATTTTATTTTATATTATAACAATTATAATTATATATAATATTATTGAAATAAAATTATTTTTAAAATGAAAAAGAGGATGAGCCGCTCTTTAAAAAAAAAGATTCTTTTTACTGTAATAAAATAAAGCAGATCTGAATTGTTAGGTATTTTCAATCAAATTATATGCTTTTCCTTTTTCTTTTTAAATTAAAGAAAGCAAATTTAATTATTTCGGAATAATTGTCTCGATTCAGAATTTGTTTGATTTATTAATGATATTTTTATCAAAATATTTGAAAAAAGGGTGGAAATTGGATGTCGCTTGGTTCAATAAATGAAAATCAATATATAAATATATTTAAAAAATGGTGTATTAAAGAGATACATTGCATATTAAATATGTCGTAGATGACATGAATGGATACAGAGGCATCGGACAATTGCCCATATTGAATTTAATTCATCCGTAGGCTCAATAATTACATGTTCGTGTCCTTAAAATTAAATAGCTAGAAGCCATTCAAATGGCTCTCAATTTACTGAAATATAATCCCTAACAACTACAAGTCATTCAAATTTCAAGGATATTTTGGTCATTCATCAATAAAATTATAAAAATTAAAATTAAATTTTTTCTACTAATACCGTCACCCAACTCTTAAAATAGAACAATGACAAGAAGAATTTAATTGTAAAAAAATCACTTTGAATATTATTTTAAAAAAAATGATAAATCTCAGTCAGTCTCTGACTCAATCCCTGAGGGTGGCCGGCCCGGTCCTACGGAAATTTTCCACCGACCACCAGGGTAAATCGGGAAGCGCATACGGCGGCCAATCTAGATGCCCAGCATCCTTTGATTGCGTTTTCCATTTGGAAAAAAATTCTTGCAAATACGTCGTAGTTGGAGATCGAACCGTGGATCCCTGGTCACAATCCGGATATCTTACCGTTGCACCATTGCCCCAATCCTTGGGGTCACCATTTGGAAGAAAAAAATACTTTGAATATTATTAGTACAATTGTTTAGTGTATTTGATAGCAAAAATTTTAAATTACATTAGTATTTTATTTATTAATGTATTTGTCAAATATATAGGTGCAAAATAATTGATAGATTATTGTAGATATAGTGGTTGAAATGTAAGTTAAGTTTGACTTAATATTCAATAATGGGTGAAGATCTTAATAAGTGGAGATGCTCTTTTGCAAAAAAGGTGGATCCGTCACCTTAACGGCCCCACACAGTCGGCCTCACGACCATCTGTGAGGAGGTAAATCGAGAAAGTGCAGTTGGTTACGACGGATAAATGGAGATGCTCAAGTACGAAGAAGATGGTGCGATCTATTCTTAAACAAAAGTAAAGTTTATATCTCAAAAAACTAGAACTTCAAGATAAAAACCTTAAGCCTAAAAAATTTAAAAGTAAACACAAATACCTTTCAAAAATCCAATATTGAGAGGCTAAAGGAGAGGAGGGGGACTCGTTTTCTTCAACAAAAAAAATGAAATCTATCATCCCAGTGGTTCTACATGATTAATCTCACGACCATCTGTAAGGAGGTAAATCGAGAAGTTGTAATTGAGCCACGACGGAGGAGAGCATTGCCTTGGCTTCATCGAAATTCGATCCTAATCCTACTTCAGCAACTCTGTTCCGTAGTAACAAACTCAACTATGTCCCGAAGGCAAAATAAATTTAATTGTCAAGAATAATAGGATTCGAACCCAGACTCTTCTCATTTCTACAAATCAGGTCAAAAGATTACAAGTGGTGGATCATATTGATTTTTATCCTTTAAAAAAAAATAAATAGACAAATGGAAAAATGCCAAAAAAGAAGAGAGAGATAATCACAAACATACTAATTTATGCACAAACAATTATAGAAATAATAATAATAATAAAACCCTGCAGTCTTGGTGTTGTGTGCTCCCATTCAGGGTTTTGTCGTGGTCAAGGAGGTGGAGGTGGTGGCCTATAATTTTAGACTGATCAGCTGTAACGGGCTACTAATATCATCCATCTCGTGAGGAACCAAACCTAAGGGAGGTGCCACAGTAACTACCTTTCTTTCTCTTTTATGCCCAGTTTACTTGGAGGTGCGGAAAGAGAAACTGCGGAAAAGTTTCCCTTGCATGCATGCATCCTTCGTTTACCTGTCAAAATTTTTAGGATGGAAAGGAAATTTGATCCATCAGCGGATCATTTTTTCCTCAAAACTTGTCCCCCCGAAATCGGGCGGAACACGACGGACGGACGAAAAATAAAAATAAAAAATCTCTCCGCTCGCGAAACCCACCCGATTCTTCTCCTCCTCACCCGATTCTTCTCCTCATCTGCCGCCGGCGCACCCGATTCTTCTTCTCCTCTGCCGCCGGCGTGTCGCAGAAGGTGTAGAGCAGGGCGTCCCCGACTCGCATAAGGTCCTCTTCTCCAGTAAGCACCACCGCCATTAACCCTTCTCCTCCCTCGTTCTCTTCCCTCTGCTTTTCCTCTTCTTTTTGGTTATTCTTCATCAAATTCAGGCCTCGTCCCTCAGGTTTCCTCTTCCGATCTTCGTCAAGATCTGAATTTCATTTTCAAAGATTCAATCTTTCTCCCCTTAAAAATCTGAAAAACGATTTTTTTTCTTTCCTTCGCCCCACTACCAGACCCCGACGCCGGCAATCTCCTCGAATGGGTATACGATACGATCTTTAACGGGTACTTTATGGAATCGCACTCATTTTTTTTTAAACCAAATCGTGTTCTTTTATCAGGCGTGGAAGCTTTATGAAAAGGGGAAGAGCCTGAACCTGTTGGATCGGGCCCTGTCGCCGGCGATCACCGCCGCCGACGCGGAGCAGGTGGCGATGTGCGTGCAGCTGGGGCTCCTCTGCACGCAGACCGACCCGAAGCATCGCCCCGACATGAAGAGCGTCCTCGTCGCACTGTCGCAAAAGCCAGCGACGACGGCGTTGGAGGAGCCGATGAGGCCCGGGATTCCTGGTGGATGGTGGCGGCGACGAGGTCCCTGCGGAACGCGAGTCCTCCATTTACTCTGCAAAGTTTTTTTTCCCTAGCTTTATTTTCGGCCACCTCTCCCTTCACATCACAATTTATTCTCTTGGGCGTCGGAAGTAAAAGCATTTGTCCCTGCCCAGCCCTAACCCCACTCTCTCTCCCAGCTGTCACCAGCTTCCTCCTCCTCTACTCCTCCAATGCCCTTGCCAGCCCATCCTCCGCTTTCCCTCCCGTTTTCCCCCCACCCCCCTATTTATATGCACTCACTACTGCCCTTCACTCTCATCAGTCACCACCCCCCAAAATAAACATGGAGGCGCCCCTCCCTCTCCTCTTCTTTGGCCTCCTCCTTACCTTCCCTTCCTTCCTCCTCGCCGCTTCTCCTTTCCCCTTTTCCCGCCACCTCCGCTTGGCCGGAAGCGTCAGATCCCGCCGCGCCGAGGCGGCGTTGGCCGAGTCCAAGCGCTACGAGGGCTCCTCCGACCTCGTCAACCTCCGCTACCACATGGGCCCCGTCCTCTCCTCCCCGATCAACCTCTACCTCGTGTGGTACGGCCCGTGGACCGCCGCCCAGCAAGCGCCGCTCCGCGACTTCCTCCTCTCGCTCTCTGATCCTTCCCCTCCGCCTCCCTCCGTCGCCAAGTGGTGGTCCACCGTCGCGCTCTACCCCGACCAGACCGGCGCCAACGTCTCCCGCCGCGTCGCCGTCGCGGCCGAGGCCTCCCTCCCGCACCTCCCGCGCGGATCTTCCCTCACCCGTCTCTCCGTCCAGCTCGTCATCGCCGACGCCCTCGCCGCGCGATCGCTCCCCGTCGACCACGGCCGCGGCGCCTACATCGTCCTCACCGCGCCCGGCGTCGCCGTCCAGGACTTCTGCCGCGCCGCCTGCGGCTTCCACTACTTCACCTTCCCTTCCCTCGTCGGCCACACGCTGCCCTACGCCTGGGTCGGCCACAGCGGCAAGCAGTGCCCCGACGTCTGCGCCTACCCCTTCGCCGTGCCGACCTATATGGCCGGCAGCGTCGAGGCCATGCGGCCGCCCAACGGCGACGTCGGGGTCGACGGCATGGTCAGCGTGCTAGCGCACGAGATGGCGGAGCTCTCCACCAACCCGCTGATCAACGCGTGGTACGCCGGGGAGGACCCGACGGCGCCCACTGAGATCGCCGACCTCTGTGAAGGCGTCTACGGCACCGGCGGCGGCGGCGGCTACACGGGGCAGGTGAGCAAGGACGAGATGGGGCGGAGCTATAACCTAAACGGACGAAATGGGCGGAAATTTTTGGTGCAGTGGATTTGGAGCCCGATCGCGAAGGCCTGTAGAGGACCCAATGCCATGGATTAATTGCTCCTTCGTTACTGCTTTCTTTCTACATTTAATTTCCACTATTTTAATCTTTTAGCTGCAGATTGTAAATATAAGCTCTATAAATAAGTTCTTTTTTTGAAGTTTTACAAATTGGTCAATAGTTATATATTTATTTGAAATTTTGGCATATGATTGATAGTGCGCCCAGAAAGCTGCTTTATTGTTTGACTCGGAGTAGAGAAAGACTCCCAAGACTGTTGTGCCACAGATCCAGCCTGGACCGCCCTAAACATCGTGAGTGACCACATTTCATAATATGCGTCAGGCTGTATCGCTGCTTTCTTGACCAAAAAGAAGCCTTTTTTTTAAAAAAAAAATAAAATCTGAACCATCGTTTAAAAACATTCTATCGAAGTTTCAAAAGAAAAGAAAAGAAAAAATCTTTCAATCTTCACAATGTTTGGCCACTTGTTAGGGATAAGTTCGCTCACTGCACAATTGTAGGGCATCAATAATAAAAGCAACATCGGATAAATTGGAAGGGCTCCCTATGGAAATGAATGTAAATTTGCCACATCTGTATTTATTTATCTATCATCTATGTGTATATTTAGTCCTCGTGGATATAATTAAGTTGATATTTAGATAGTAGATTATCACATAAAAATAAAGGTTGAATTTCTAGAGTAATTTTTCGAAGAATAAAATCTCTCTTCAAATGGATATTGAAAAACGTTTAGTTTGCTACTCAATGAACATCTTTTAGCCTAACAATTTGAGTGTCTGAATTTTAACTCATTTCAATTAGTTCCTTTGTTTGTGTTTCATTAAACAACAAATATAAGGAATACTAATTTTAGCCGAGATCATGAATGAAGATTCGAACCTCGCGCAGTGCATTACCATACGTTTGTGGATTTCAAAAAAATCGTAGTTATGAGTCTATCCATCCGAACTTAATTATGCTTTCCAGATTTACTCTGATGACAGTTGAAAAACTTTCGTGGGACTGAATCGATTGTCTTTAGGATTAATTAGTTCGAAGATCATCTATCCCACTTCAAACAATAGCTTGCTGGAGCATACATGCTTTTTACTTCAACATGATTAAAATGCAGGAAGTTTACTTCAACATGATTAAAATGCAGCAAGTATAATGCTTGTACAAGTGTTACTCTTGGGTGCCAAAATGCCGATAAATGAGTTGAATTCTGTTTCTTCTATGGAATGCTTGAATAAAATGTATTGAATCTAAGGAAGCATTCAGCATATATTGTTATACCTCAAACTTTGATACATTTCTCAACATATTGAACTCCTACTCTGCGGTGCTCCGTGATACATCACGGCAAATCCATACACAGGATGGTGGCAATGCACATGTTCTGTGACAACATGAGCTAAACCAATTCAATTCTGATACATTCAAGAACTCAAGAATGTTGCTTCAGTTTATTGAAAGATGTCAATGTGTAACTAATAGTAAATTTTAATAGACCTTTTGTATCGAGGCCTTTTGGTTAGTGGTTTCTTCGAAGACCAACCCAAGTGCGTTGCTACATCAGCATCAAGATCTATCTCAGATTCATCTGCCTGCTTCATCTATAATGTTCAGATTGAAACCCATTTTCTGGGAAGTTCACCAGTAGCCTCTACACGAACAGCGACCTTCCACAAAATGGTGAAACCTATTGGAATCCCTCAAAATGATCTCTCTCTTTGACATCTTTGAAATAAACTTGGCAACATTGTGGCAACCAATACACACTCTCGAATTTTTAGTAACTCGAACTGGTTTTCGTTCAGAACAATTCAAGATACCAAAAGCAATTGCCAACTTCTCACTGTGCCCACAAAGAGCTTCTTCCCTCATGGCACAATCGACACTCAACAGTGCGTACTTAATTTTTGAGACAGAGCCCTCAGTCTCCATCTGCCTCGACACTTCTTCAAGAAACAATTCTATCTTCCTTAACTTTGGATGTGATTTGTCACTTGAAACAAAAATGTGAACTTTGTTTTTAATCTCGATCCAACTACAGTTGAGATTCTTCTGCAGCCCACAGTTACCAACACTCTTCCTCAACTTCTTCATGGCTTTCCACCTCTCCACATCTGCATATGTATTTGCTAAAAGAATGTAATGTTGTGTGTTATCTGGCTCTAATTCAATTACTTTCTCAGCAACAGTTTCAGCAAGTTTCACATCCCGGTGAATTCTACAACCACTGAGCAATGTGCTCCAAATAGTAGAATCTGGTTGTATGGGCATTGACTCTATGAACTTATATGCTTTTGTTAGATGCCCAGAACGACTAAGTAAGTCAACCATACAAGTATAATGCTCCAAATTTGGTACTATTTTGCATTCATTTCTCATCATATCAAAAAACCTCCACCCTTCATTTACGAGTCCTGAATGACTACAGGCATACAAGATGGCACTGAAAGAAACTTCATCTGGTTCTATGCCCTCGTATCTCATCTTTTTGAAAAGGGTGATAGCAGTGTTACCATGTCCATGCATGCCATAACCAGCAATCATCACTATCCATGTGATACGATCCTTTTTGCTAATCCTATCAAACAACAAACAGGCAAGCAACAATGCACCACATTTTACATACATATCAACCAGTGCATTTGTAACATAACTATCCTCCAAGCACGCAGACCTTAATATTTGGGCATGAATCTGAATGCCTTTATCTAAAGATGAAAGGCTTGCAACAGCAGGGAGAATGCATGACATGGTCACTGAATTGGGTCTCAAGGAAGACTGCATTTCACAAAATAAATTAAGTGCTTCATTAGCCATACCTATTTTTGAGTAACCTCCAATCAAGGTGTTCCATGAGACGATATCCTTCCTTTCCATTTCATCAAAGACCTTTTTTGCTTCTAGCATATTCCCACACTTTGCGTACACATTCATAAGTGCATTGCTGACAAAAATATTCTTCTCCAACTTATTTCTGGCTATATAACTATGGATGTATTTCCCTTCTTCCAATGATTGATTACAAGCACAAGCATGAAGGATAGCCACAATGACAATTTGATCTGGTTTAATTCCTATCGACTCCATTTGTCTAAAACAAGAAAATGCTTCCTCCAACTGTCCAGCTTTAGCATATGCTGAGATCATTGAAGTCCATGAAACAACACTCTTTTCATTCATCTTCTCAAAAACTTGAACAGCACCTACCAAATTCCAACATTTTGAGTACATATTAATTAAAGAATTCTGAAAGGTTATCTGTTCAACAAAGCCAGCTTTAATTGCATAACCATGAATTGTTCTACCAACTCCAAGACAAGCTGTTTCAGCACAAGCTGAAAGAACTCCAGCCAATGTTGCTAAATCAAAGTGCAATCCTAAAGACACCAACTCACTGAATAGAGTGATGCTAATTCCAGGAAGGCCATTTGAAACACACCCACTGATTATTGAATTCCAAGATATAACATCCTTCTCAGGCATTTCCTCAAACAACTTAATTGCATCATCAATTTTGTGGCACTTGGAGTAAAATGCAACGAGAGCATTCCCGACTGCAATGAATCTATCCAAACCGAGTTTGACAAGATAACCATGCACACATTTGCCCTCAGTAACAAGGCCCAAAAACCCTAAACACTTCAGAGCGCTGCAAGAAGTATCTGAGTCTGGAACAACTCCAACATGCCGCATCTGTTTAAATAAAGAGATGACTTCCTTGTGACTACCAGACTTGGAATAGGCAGTCAGCATCAAGTTCCACAAAGGAAGCGCCTCTTTTGAGGCAAGCTCATCAAACACGTTTCTACCCTGACTCAAGTCGCCACATTTGACATACATGAACATTAGCTTCGATCTCAAAACATCATCTATTTGAAGGCCCGAAGAAGAGATGATAGAGTGAAGTTTCACCCCATCTTCTAAGGCTCCGAGTTTGGCGCAAAGTTGCAGAACGGAGCAATAGACTTGGGAATCAAGATTGGAACTTTCGGATTGACAGATCAAACTGAGCGCCTTACTGAGATTACCCGCCAGGCAAAGTCGCAGGATCTCTTCACGAGGACTAATGTTGGTATCCTCAGACATCAAAATTGTGCCGCCTCCGTTGGTTCTTAGAGACAATGAATGAACTCGACGAAGGCGAGACTTCGACCGTAGAGAGAAGCAGGAGAGGCTCCGGTTGCGCTGCGTCCATGCGTTGTGAGACGATAGATGGAGTCCTGAATTCGGACTCAGAGGCAACGCGACCACGGCCATTTCTCCTGGAGCCGAAAGAAAGGGAGAGAACTAAGGTAAAGATAAATTTGACGATATAATTAAATTCCAAGCCGATATGAATAAAATATTAAAATTTAAAAAAATGATAAGTAATTGAAGTAAAATTCTAGAATTTTATACACACAACTGTTCTTATTTCTCTAGTAAACGATAGAATCTTTCATCCAACAATCTTACACGATAGATTTTATAACTATTTATAAAAAAATAAATTGAGAAGTGACAATTGACCACAACAAAGGAGGATATTATTTCAATTTCGTCAAAATTTGATCCTTATCCACCTCAATAAATTTTTCCCATTCTAACTAAATGAAACCTAGGGCCACAACTGTTCTTACAATTACTACATAATTGCGCAACACATTGCTTTTAATTATCTGTATTGACTAGTCAACTCACGGAATTATTCAAGGCACTTAAAATAATCTAATCACATTCATATACATTGAAAATTTGAAGAAGACACGATCGACAGACGTGCATGTCATCACCGACTTGTGTCTCCGATCCGGCTGGTTTTGGTTGGCTGAACAAATTGTCGTCACAAGATTGAATGAGAAAGAATATCGCACAGAAATTGTATATAAAATTACCTGCCTCCTCGAAGAAGAAGCTTAATTAGAGAGGCTTTAAGCGAGAAGAAGGAAGAAACAGAGATACAAACACTTCAGATTCTTGATGGGGAATTGCTTTGAGGTCAATGTGAAATCTATCAGTCCTCCTGACACCAGGCCTCTCAGTCCAGGTGAGATACCAAAGTGTTGTTCAGCCATATACCATTGATTTTTGGTATTGCTTTAGATAAAATACCTGATGTATGCTTTGCTTGCAGTTTCAGATCGGTCAGCGTCGACGAGAACAGGCAGCAACAGCACCGCTACCACAGGGAAGCTATCGACGAGCAGCAGCAGCAGCATCAGCAGTTTTGGGAGGTCGATTGGCAGCAGGGAGGGCAGCTACGATGCCTTCTCAGCGGGCAGGATTCTGGAGGCTCCAAATCTTCGGATCTTTTCATTTGCCGAGTTGAAGAGCGCCACCAGGAATTTCAAAGCCGACTCTGTCGTCGGGGAAGGAGGATTTGGCAGGGTGTACAAGGGCTGGGTCGACGAGAAGATCCTGACTCCGACGACCAAGAGCGGAGTTGGAATCAGTGTCGCTGTCAAAAAACTGAACCCTGAGAGCCTGCAAGGCTTGGAGGAATGGCAGGTCAACACAAACTCGTACTGGATCTGGTTTGGTTATATATATTACTATCTATTTGATTCTTAGTTCTTCTTGTTCCATGGATTTGCAGTCGGAGGTTAATTTTCTCGGAAGGTTGTCACACCCCAACCTCGTCAAGCTGATGGGCTACTGCTGGGAGGAGAAGGAGCTTCTCCTTGTTTACGAGTACATGGCCAAAGGGAGCTTAGAGGGTCACCTTTTCGCAAGTGAGTACTGAAATGATTGGGATACCTAGGCGATCAGTTACGTTGCTTCTGAAAGTATGGATGGATTGCCATTGGCAGAGGGCGAGCCGCTTTCATGGGACCTGAGGATGAAGATAGCAATCGGCGCCGCCCGAGGACTTGCGTTCCTGCATGCAGCAGAGAAACAAGTGATTTACAGGGATTTCAAGACCTCCAACATTCTTCTCGACTCAGTATTGTCCCTTTTGCTTAATCTTCTTCCTGCCTGCAGGGTCTGTCTGAATTGCTGCCTCTGAAACAGGCACAAAATGACTGATTCTTTGATTGCTGATGAGCAGAACTTCAATGCAAAGCTCTCGGACTTTGGTCTTGCGAAGAATGGACCTACAGGGGAGAGAACCCATGTGACAACGAGAATCATGGGCACGTATGGGTATGCTGCTCCAGAGTATGTTGCCACAGGTATGCACCACTCGCTCATTGTGCTCTCAGATCATCTGCTCAAGAAGTTATTTCTGATTGTCTTCGCTCACAGGCCATCTGTACGTGAAGAGCGACGTCTACGGCTTCGGAGTGGTGTTGCTGGAGATTCTTTCGGGTCTGCGAGCGCTCGACCCCAGCCGCCCCAGCGGGCAGCACAATTTGGTGGATTTCGCCCGCCCCTTCCTGTCGGACCGCCGGAAGCTGACCCGCCTGATGGACCCCAGACTGGAAGGGCGCTACCCGTCGCGGGCGGCGCAGCAGGTGGCGCAGCTCACCATCCGCTGCCTCGCCGTCGACCACAAGGGCCGGCCTTCCATGAAGGAGGTCGTCGATATCCTGGTGCAGATCGAGGCGATGAAGAGCAGGGCGAGGGAGCAGTTTCAATCTCTCCCCGGCTCGCCGGCGACGCCACACCCCACCGCGCGCCTCCACCCGCAGCGCTCGCCTATCAGCCATTCTCCCCGAGTAAGGTGAAGTGATGAATAATAAAAATAATTTTCTTAAGAGAAAATATCAAAATGGAAATTCCAATCCTTTTTGTTTCCTTGTGGAAATACGAATTATATATGTACATTGAACAATTCTTTTACATTAATGCATATCGAGCTTTTTTTTGAAGTTCATATTCCGTTTTTGCAAACTAAATTAAAATCCTATGGATATCAAGCAAATCAAATCAAAATGTGAGAAATTCCATCTCATTCATTCTGGTTGAACTGAATAACTATAAGCACAATTTTAGTTACTTAACCTTTTCACTAAAAATGTAGACAAAACAATATTTTCAAGCATGTGCCGCAGCATGGACCTTGATATCGAACTTAGTCAGTTCTTAAGCTAATGGTAGATTGAGAAAGTCTAAAAACATGACATTTTAATATTGCGATACACGATACATCTGCAATGGATATGTCAGATGCAAGTCTCATTACATTATTATAACAGAATAGTCATAAAAGTATCTGGCACAAGACAAAAGTATAGGATATTATTCCAGAACGATAGTAGATCAACAAAGAGGTACTTCATATGTGCTATTGAGAAGCAACATTTTCATCTGGACACCAGTGCAGGTCATTACGTCAAACTCATTCTTGATCATAAAGCAGTTCCCTTCCCCACCTTACATGCTTGGTTTAACATCAAGACGAGTACCAATTTTCTGACCAAGAGACTTGTCACACTGCATTATAGGAAAACAATGAGAATCTTAAACCACGCTTTAAGAAAAATAAACTAGAGATGAATGACCAACCTGAGACCAGTAGGAAATCCATATGCTGCGTATTTCATGGGTCACCCTAGGATCAGACAGTGCCTCAACCCATCTGCGGATAAAACGGTCTTGTCTGCATTGAACATTCAATATTTAGATAGATTTTAGTACACATGTTTAAAACAGCATAAAAACAGAAAGCCTGGGTCAGAACAAACCGGTCAGGAGCCCAAGAGCGATATCTTTCCCCAGGCTGCTTAAAGTTGTTCTCCTTGATGATCACTGCCTGAAATTTCAGAAAGAAAGATCTCATGGAAAGTGCCATAAGACATATAGGTAACTCCACTAATAGGCATAATTTCCAGGCTTCCTCGGTTAATGTCCAGCAAATAAAAACTTTTTAAGACTAACTTTGGCATTCTCACTTTGATTGCATCATTGTAACGACTAGAACGTAGAATGAATGTACTTTTAAGCTCACATTTATCAAGTAGATGGAAATCACGTAATGCTCAGATTCAGTTAACTAGTAGTCCTAAAGTACAGAGTTAGAAAGGAACTTACTTTCTCACGCCTCCCTGTAACAACACTGGAAGGAATTGGGAACCTCTCTGCATGTCGAACAGGATCATACCTGGAAGGGAAGTAATTCACCTGAAAGCAGCAAGCATGCAAGCTCATTAACAGAATACTTCTCTTAAGGCAGTGGTGTGGAGAACAAAGAAACTAAGATTACCTCTTCATCTCTGTGCATGAAGTTCATAAATCCTTCATGATGGTTGTTATGATGAGCACACTTTGGGGCATTTGCTGGGAGCATCAAATAGTTTGGTCCTAGACGGTGCCTCTGCGTGTCAGAATAAGAGAAGATTCTAGTCTGAAGTAACTTATCATCTGAATAATAGATTCCAGGAACTATAATTGCTGGGGAGAAGGCAAGCTGCTCATTTTCAGCAAAGAAGTTGTCAATGTTTTTGTTCAAGACCATGCGGCCAACTGGCTGTAGAGGAAAGATATCTTCTGGCCATGTCTTGGTAACATCAAGTGGGTCAAAGTCAAATCTATCCTCATGCTCAGGATCCATTGTCTGGATGAAAAGCTTCCATTCTGGGAAATTTCCACAAGCAATAGAATCATAAAGATCTTGGGTTGCATGGCTATGATTATTTCCTCCCACAGTCACAGCTTCATCCTCCAACAAACACTTTACTCCACATGTTGGCCTCCAGTGGAACTTGACATAAGTAGATTTTCCTTGGGCATTCACAAGAGTAAATGTATGGACACCAGAACCATCCATGTGCCTGTAGTTCAATGGAACACCAACATCATCAAAGAGGAAAGTAAACATGTGCAAACTCTCTGGGTGGTGCGAGAAGAAGTCAACAATCCTCCAGTTCTCCTGAATGTGTGACTTTGGATTTGGCTTGAGAGCATGGACCATGTCAGGGAATTTCATACCATCACGGACGAAGAACACAGGAAAGTTATTACCCACCATATCAAAGTTGCCCTATGTTGGGTGAAAATGCAGAAAAGAAAAGTCAGAAAAAACAATCAACTCTCACACTCAACCAATAAACTCATATTCAAATCAAGGACACAATTACAGTTATTGAGAACTCAGTGCTACAAAAAGCATTTGCTGCTGTAATAATTTGCTGTGGTAAGTGCAACAGCAGAACGTAACTAGCTACCATATTTAAATATGTGAGCACGGCATCATGATTTAGAAAATGAATCATGTATTATTACACTTGGAAGCTAATATATGCAAATAACCCTTTCATACAAGATCCACAAATTGCACCATAGTGACCAGATCTCCAAAATGGATGGTTTTTTGGTACCTCAAAATCTACATGAACACTGAAATTATTCATTCAGTATGTCAAAATATTTATTGCTATACCATGTAGAAAAGTTAATAGAATTACAGGCTGCATTACAAAGAAAACTAACCAGTGCAACTCTCCTGGATACTAAAAGCCAAAGATAATTTACATTCCCAAAAGAGTAACTCCAGTGTGCAAAACGTCCACTTACCTCTCTTGTGTAGAACTTCACTGCAAAACCTCTTGGGTCTCTCAAGGTTTCAGGACTTCCACGTTCATGAATAACAGTTGAAAAACGCAAGATGAGTGGAGTCTGCACTCCTGGTGCGCGGAGGAAATCAGCACAGGTCAGATGAGAGACATCATGAGTGACTTCAAAGAATCCTTTTGCACTAGCTCCCCTGGCATGAACTACTCGTTCTGGAATGCGTTCTCTATCAAACTGTGCAATTTTTTCAACTAGATGATAATCCTCAAGGAGGATAGGACCTTACAATTAGAAAATATCTTTAGTCAAAATGCAGATAGACCAAATGAAATCAACATAGAAAAATTCTTCTATGAATGTGAAAGAATAATGATGAAGTATCAGAATTCTACACCAACACTATACATGACCAGTAGAGCCAATCAATAAACAAGGTTTCCATCTTTAATAAAACAATTGAGAGAAGTCAAATTGAGATGCAAAAACTTCTTATGCATAAAGACCTAAGGCTTCAAAGTGAATGCATGATTGTATGCAGGTTCCAATAAATAGATGGTGCATCATAAATACAATCATAGACATATTCTATAAAGATGAGTAAATTCGTGAGTGTGTCTTTGTTACAGAACAACCAGATATAGTTAATAAAACTATTGTACATAATATATATAGATTTCAGGATGGTCTTCCGAGGTGTTGACAGCAAAAACTAGTAAATATTTTATTAATTATATGGCAGTTTAACTACAAATAGTAGATAAAAGTCACAAAGCAAGCAATAAAACTTCCGGTTGATGATTTGCCACCAGTATAAGTCCTGTGGCTAATTGGAGGGGAGGACGTAGCCGTGTAAGGAATTAGTTTAAGTAGGAGGAATAGAAATGAAATAATTGCATTATCCTTCTTCGACTTACTTTCTCCCACCATATTTATTCGAATGGTGTCTTTAATTTGTGTTTACTGAAGATTAAAACTTTGAAGGAATCTCATTATCTGCCCACAAAGCAAATACGAATTCTCTTTTTACCCTCCATTTTCGTCCAATTTTGGTGGACATAAGATAAAAGAATTGGATAGAATTAAATTGTTCGCTCGCCTCCCTGCCATCCAAGTCAACTGAAGAAATTACTAAATTCATTTCTTTCTCTCCTTCTATTATTTCCATCCAAGTGGACACGCCAGAGATAGGGATGCGCACAGATGCGCTGCTTCTCTTCCATTCTAATCAATACAAAGAAACATTAAAAAAAATCCAAAGAAATAGAAAGGCACCAAATTATCAAATCTAATATCAGAACGAACATATTTGGTGGATCACTGAAATAACTAGCTTGTATAATAGAAACACAGACAGCAACAAAAGATCGACCGAGGTGATAAAACGCTCGACAGAAGCTATATTAGCACATCTTCCATTACCGCGGATTCCGACAGTGAGTGAGGAGTTATTGTTCCAAACAGGAGCCCCAGCGTTAGTTGTCCAGAAGGGGGAGTTGTAGTGGCTCGACGGGCGATGCTGCACCAAATCAAAAACCGAAAAAATAATCAGACGATCAAGAACATGTTTTTGGCGAGGCATAAAGATCCAGCCTTTCCGCGAAATCCCACAAAAATAACGAGGAAAAAAAATCGGCGAATACAAATCAACCCTAAAGGAAGAGAAATATGCAAGGCTCCGAACGATTTATCTCAACAATCATACCGAACGTCTGCAGGAAAACCCACAAAATCAAGAGGACAACGAAACGCTACCTTGTACGGATCCATGACTGCGCCTGGCAAGGAGGGGACGATAGAACTCGCGTTGAGGGGGCGATCGCTGCGATTTGCTCGCAAGGGTTTCCGTCTCCGACGCGACGAGGGAGTTAAATAAATGGCAGCAAAGGAAGGGAGCGCGGCTTTATTTATGGCAACTCGATTGACACGCGTCCATATTTTGTTCGTTTCCTTGTTTCTTCTGTGTTCCAACGTTGCTTCAATTCCTATCCACTCGAATACAAGACACCATGCCCATCTCGTTATTCTCGAAAAGCAATTTCTCGGATTCAAAAATAAGCAATTGTTTAGTAATTTCTCCCTTGTCATTAAGCTTAATTATGAGTTTTGAAATTTAACAAAATAAATAGTTTGCATTCGACATTCGATAATTTACTTAATAAGTAGTTTAATTAAGCTTAATTGATAATTTTCTGGAGTCATATGAAAATTAGAAATCAAAATAACCACATAACATTTGATATGAAAGTCTTATGGCAATATTGTAATATTTTATATCTATTTTGATAAAATAAATATAAATAAATATAAAGATAAAGTTTACTTTTTTTAAGTAGTGATTGTAGATGTAGATTGACAATTGATCCTAAATCTAAAGGGAAAGTTTATAGTGTCTTAACTCATAAATAATTTTTATTACTTTTCTCTTATCATGTACAAGGCCAAATAAATTTATTAGGTATCCACGTGATAATACTTATAAATTAAAGAATAAAATATTAATAAGACAGCGATATTAGGATTAAAGTGGTTGAATCATCATCATGATTAATTCTGATCACGAGAAGTAATCAATTTATCGCGAGATGATTGATGAAGAACACTTGGCGAAGCAATCTTTCATGTTTATTTCCCGTCCACGTAATTGCTCTTTTTAGTATTTACTTGTTTATCATTTCCTTATCTTCTCCACCAGCGTCTCCTCCGCCGCTTCATCGGCGTCCGTCGCGGCCACTTGCTCGTCTCCTACGTGGCGCCTTTATTCGTTAGACGGCCCGGGTGGATATGGTTAGCGACTCGATGCGTAGCGTGTGAACGGAATCTACAGGAGCAGGAGAAATCGGCTATAATATAATATTTGCTGCACCTCCTCGTAAAAAGCCAACATCACTGACGTCTACAATTTTATTTATTTACTTTTTTTTAAAAAAAAAGAGAAAAACAATTTGCGGTGTCCATAAAATCCTGAAAATGTTACAAATATGAGCTTCCGTTCCACCGGCTTATCCAGATATTTGTTAAATAAACAAACATAATTTCCAGATATAATAATCTGTTCTCAATTTAAAAGTGATAAAAAAACACGTTAAAAAAAGTGTTTATAAGATCATAAAAATGGAATCGAATTAAATTTGTTTTTAATTTTAGATTGAACATATTAATTTTCTTTCAGTGCTATGTGGATGGTTTATTTTCCTGACCTTCCAATACGCCTGCGTTTGGCAACACAAAAAATTAGAGGAAGCTAAACAAAATGATTTTATGGCCATTCATATTTATTGTGGCTATACATATGTATGTAAATATTGTTGAATTAATTAGGACTACAAAAAAAATTTTTTCATGATAAAAGTTGAGGGACACTAAATTTTCTTTCGCTAATAAAAAAAATAAGTTATTGAAGGTTATATAATGGAATATCACGCGTTTGAGAATGATCAGAAACTTAACACAATTATTCCATTAAAATTGGACTGAATTGAATCGAATTAATTGAAATCGAACTAAATTGATTTTTTTTAAAACTAATTAAATCGATCAAATTTTTAAATACAAAATTTATAAAATATCGATTAATTCGATTTTCGATAAAATTAATTAAAATTTTTAAATATTATAAAAAATTTATCAATTAATTAAATATTTATAAGTTAATTTACTTAAAATTTATAAATTATTTTTTTTGATTAATTCAATTTATTTGATTTAATCAAATAAAAAAATTTTAAAATTGAAATGAACTGAATTAATTAACTTTTTTTAAAAAATAAATAAAATTTTGAAATAACTGAATTAAATTTTTAAATTCGATCGGTTCAAGCGATTTAATTAAATTTTTGCTCCAAGTAAACTAAGGGTCTGTTTGGTTGGGGGAAAGCTTTGAATCTTAGAAAGCAGAGAAGAGTCGTTCGCTACATGGACAAAGGCTTCGAATCTTGGAAAGCAGAGAGGAGTCGTTCGCTACGGACGAAGGCTTCGAATCGCCGTCGCCGCTAGGTTTCGCTCGCGCGATCGAGAAGGGAGTCGAGTTTCGAAGGCTTCGGAGGGTTCACAGAAGGTTTCGAGATGAAGGCTTCGAATCTTCGTCAAGACGAAGGCTTCGAATCGCCGCCGCTAGGTTTCGCTCGCGCGATCAGGGAGGGAGTCGGGTTTTGGAGGGTTTAGGATTTCGCAGAGGGTTTCGCTGACGTAGACTCGCGGGGTAATTAGGTAAAGAAAATTTACTTAACCCCGGAATCAACAAAAACCTAAGTTTTTCTTGGTTATCCAATTCCGGGTTGGATGCCCCTTTTTGCTGACGTATGCTGATGTGTCAGGAATAAAGCATTACTTGGAAATCCTTAATTACCTAAACCAAATAAGGTTTTGAATGATAACTTTTGATGGATAACGAAGGGAATCACGGATGACCCCCAACCAAACGCACCCTAAGAGCTTAGCAAGTTGTTCTTGGATATGATGCAACGACAAAGCGCTCCTGGTTCAAATCTCAATTATTATCGGGATAAAAAAAATCTGAGAGGTTGATTATAGGGGAGGAGCCATCCACGTCTAAGATTATCCAAAGGTTGAATTGTACTTGCATGATCAAATACTACATCGAAGACTTAAAAGATTATGAGAGTTTATAAAAGAATACAATTTTGGATTTTAATTTTGGATAGAGTCTATCTAGTGATCTGTGTTAATTACTAAATAACAATACTATTTTCTGGGTCGTTATCTAGCGATTTAGTTGATTGGAGGTAACAACCAATCAATAAAACGTTAAATCAACTTTAGGATGCTGATTTTAGGCTTCCATATAATATTCTACACGATGTTTAAAAGTTTATAATGGTTAAAATCACACAAGTTGATTGGTAAATAAGGTACACATAAACATTAAAATGTAAGATAATTACAAATTATTTGATTTCTAATCAAAATAAACATTTTCAAAATAGAAAAGAAGCTCGATAAGTTCTAACGATATAAGTATCTAAATTTTAATAATAGTTCAAACTAATTTACTAATCAACACAAAATATTACTTTTGATATTATGAGGTTTTAGACATCTTAAATACATCATATTAATTTTTTTATCTAAACACTATTTAACTGCAAGCTAAACAACTCGCAATTTGTTTAATCATTTTGTAAAAAATGTAAATTCATTTATAATCGATTTATTTTTTTTCAAAATTTTAATTTTCAAATAACTTGCATTCTTTTTTTTTTTTCAATTTCTAAAATGTAAATTCATTTGTGTCATAGGTATCTTTTGGTAAAATAAATAAATAAATCATATTTTAATTCCAAATAACAATATTTTCTAACCGTTGTGAAGAAGACATTGTTGCCTTCCAATTAATATTTAACACACACTTGGACACGTGGAGTTTAGTTAGCTCTGAGAATTTGAAAAGATACCGTTGGCAAGGTGTCTCCGCCATCCAGATAAGATCAACGGTCAAGATCGACTAGCCGTTGATACTAGCCTCCAGCATTGGCAGGTAAGCAATGCCCTTCCACTGGGGCGTTTCTTCCCCGTTCTATTTTTCCTTTTCGCCTCTCTCTTTATTTGCCCTTCCTCACGACATCCTTCGAGAAAGAGCGGATTGAAGGGAGCGGCGGCTGGATTCATGTTCTTGCTCCAGTTCAAAGGTCTCGATCCGCCCACGCGATGCTTTTCTCGTTACACCTCCTTGGAATCGATTTCACGGCTCTATAGTGGATTCCATTGCTCGATTGGTCTGTGAGATTCGGAGATCGGATCTTGGTTAAGCTTTCTGGGACAGAGCAGGGGAGATGGATGCAGCAGATGAGAACAACCAACATCGAGTGAGACCTGCAAAAGGTTCGTTCGGTTTTTTGCGTCGTGATTTTGATATTTGAAATTTGTGATTAGTGTCCTTTTTGACCCTCGTCTATGCAGATATGGGCGAACGAAGAGCACTCCGGGATATAAAGAATTTTTCCGGTGCTCCGTCACTTGCTTGTGCGATCAGCAGGAAGTATGCATTACTGTTCTTCTTTGGTTTGATTGTCTACACCTTTCGTCCTTGTCTGTTTTGTTTTGCTCATTTTTCCCTAAGTGGAGTTCGGATGAAAAGAATCCAACATGAACAGCTCAACGCCAGTAACATGGTTGATCTCATACATTCTTGTTGAAATTAGTTAATGCCGATCCATTTGGATCGGGTCAGATCGGTGAGCACATCATCAAGTATAACGACATAGATCGATGCATCCTTTTTCTGAGTATGGTCAGGACACCCCCTGTATATAGTCGTCATTGATTTAATATCGGTGACCATTGAATCACCCTTCTTGGACGTCGACACTCTCTTAGATAAGCTGTTAGGCGATTTTGAGTTAGGTTTGTATAGTGCTGCACGAGGAGATCGAGAAGCGCTTCATGTTTGCTGTTCTTGCATGACTGTTCCATTCTCAAAGTCGCCTATTATTCGACCATATGACTACAAATAATCTTTATTTATTCATTTAATTTTCTTGATTTAATTGAGATTGTATATTTTCTTTGTTCTAGCCCAATTTTGAGATTTGTCAATCTTAATTTTTCAGCAAATTTTTGGATTATAAAATCCTCAAGCATCTCCCATGAAATTTGACAATTATGAATCTCAAAGTTGAGGTTCATGTTTGCATTCATGCATCATGCATCATGCTCATACATGAGCTCATGCTCTTATTGATTAATCGGATCAAGCTTTCATTACTCAAATGATTTTAGTTTACTCACAAAATAGTCTGTCTTCTTCGTTAGTGAAAATTAATTTTCAAGATACATTACTACCTTTAACCTTATTGTCTGTGTATTTTAGCTGATTTTACCCTATGCATTATCATTCAGGAATTTTGTGGCTACATTGGCAAGCAAGCCACAAACTTTTTATCAGGTAATTTTAGCATTCAGTTATCCAACCAACTGAGAATGTTGCTTATAAACATTAGAAGTTTTTTCTCAAAAGTAGAGTTGAAGTGCCTAATATAGCTTAAAATAATAGGATGCACAAATTGGAAAGGAGAACCAATATAAAGCACATGTGTCATTACCAATGAGCTCAAATTATTCTAATATTTGTGCGAAGAAAGATGTAAATGACTCCGTGGTTGATGAGGTGGAGGAAATGGTTTGTTCTGGATCTTCATTTTTTTTAGATGTCCTGCTAATGTTAAACTCTCTTCCTTTGTTATTGTTTTATAATCAAAAGCTTCTGTAGCAGAAGAACCATGACCTCAAGGATGTCCAAGTCAAAATGGAAGATCATGTCACTATTTCATTTCCAGACATTGATAGTGGTGATTTGAATAATCCACTTGCAGTTGTCACGTATGTAGAAGACATATACAAATTTTTCAAGAAAATTGAGGTCAAGTTTTCTACATGATACATAAAAAATAAAAAAAACTTTAATCTATTCCATCTTGTCTGCCATATTTGGCGCGAGGAACTTATATATCAAGTTGGATTTAAACTAGTTCCATTTTAGGAGCACTAAATGTTTACCAACTGACTTGTTGACATGCTTTTATTAACATATGTCTAGGTTACAAGCTGTGTAAGCCCTGATTACATGTCTCACCAGTTTGACATCAACGAAAAAATGAGAGCCATTCTCATTGATTGGCTGATAGAGGTCACGGGCATTTTCTAAATATACTTCTCTCTAGACATTTAGTTCATCATCGATATTTTATGTGACATGTGATTACTGCTTCATGTTTGCTTTGCAGGTTCATTATAAATTTGAACTGATGGATGAGACACTTTTTTTAACCGTTAATATTCTAGATAGATTCTTAGCAAGGAAGACTGTTGTCAGGAAGATGCTTCAGCTGGTTGGAGTTACATCACTGCTTCTTGCTTGCAAATATGAGGAAGTCTGTGTTCCAGTGGTGGAGGATTTAGTTCTCATCTCAGACAGGGCTTATACCAGGGAAGAAATCCTTGAAATGGTAAAACTTTTAGAAATTTCATTTGAGTTTATTATTATTATTATTATTTGTCACTTATAAGCTATGTTTATATAATCTTTTTATGTACCCAACTCGCCAAACTTATAGTAGTAAGGCTAAATTCAAGTAGATAATACTAGCTGAACTGGGCAACTATAAAATTACAAATAAAATACAGAATTCAAATAATAGATAGTTGACCAAGCCGAGATAAGGCTAAATTGTAAGATACCCAGAAGTCAAATTGGAACACTACTGAGTACAATCAATAATTTAAAACAGCCGAGTCAAGGACTTCAAGAAATAACTGAGTCAAGGAGCTTGAGAGATAGTTGAATTAGGAACATAGTCAAACTGAAGGATGACTTGCGAGGCTGACTTAAGGTTGTCGAAAGGCTGAACTACAAGATAACTTGGAAGTCAAGTTGGAGCTCTGTTGAGCACAATTGAGTCCTATGATAATCATAATTTTTTAAAAACATATTCATCCCCTCTTCGACGGTACTTGGAGGTTTGAATGGACGTCTGTCATTAATCCTCTTATTTAGACAATAGTTGACACTTGATTAATGACCGAATGTTTCAAAGAGTGGTAAACATGTGTATATGTGATCTAGGGGATTAATAGAAAAATTATTTTTCCTCTTAGATGAAATTGCATGATTGTTTTCTTTAATTTTTTTTGCATGCTTAGTTTAATTTCTATTTAATTTAGAATGGCTAGATAGGAGATAAGTTTTGACAATATAATATCGGAAAGGATTAAGATGATAGTAGACTAAGAAAACTTGATCGAAACATGTCTAAGTTGAATCATAAGCATTCTACCTGGTGTAATCAGCTGAGTAGATCTAGCTAAAGCTACTCCAATCAAATATGAACTAATTAGACTAGGACTTAATACTAAGTTTCCTAGATTGGCTGTTTTGGAAAAGTTTTATCTTAGACACATAATTATTTTAATAATGTCAATTGTGATTCATCACAGCCTGGAAGCTTATACTAAAAACACCAGCTTGACAGACCCAAAACTAAGTCTGAATTTAATACAAGATTAAACAATCTTCTTTAAATTCAAAATTAATTTTAATCAAGTAAAATTGAAATCTATCTCACAAAACCTATATGACTAACTTGTCTGATAATTTAGAATAGATGAGATATTAAGTTAAAATCAACAAACTATATTTTAATTTGCATATGACTACTCAATCTATAAGAATTAGGGTCTGACTAGATAAGTAAAATAAGAATAATTTATAATATTATATCATTTTCAATATTTTTTTGAACTAGTCTAGGTCTTACCTTAGAAAATATGAACCTATAGATGTAGATAGCCAATATCTCACAAACACATTAGGGTTAATTTGTTTGTATACTGAGTCACCTAGATCAATGTGAGATGCATTATGTTCAATATGAACAAATCACTTAAACTTAACTAACCTAATTGAAGACTTCTATCTTATGATAGTAATGTTGAAAATAAAAGGTTAGACATCTAATTAGGATAACTAATAGCCAAATTAAGTAAATTTTAAGTTGTACCCAAGTTCGTAAAAAAAATGACCTATTCGTCTACCCAAAATCTTGATCAGTAGACCGAATCCGTTGAAGCATCTGGAGATCGAACACGTGTCAAAAAGATAAAAATTGACCTATCGATCTATTGCAAACCAGGATTGGTAGATCGATCACGATCAAAAAGCTTATGGTTAGAGCTGACTGTCAATTGATGTTGACTAGTCACGATCGATAGATCGATTAGTACGCATCAATAAATTGAACGGCCTCGAGAACTCAAAAAGCTGTGTTGGAAATTGAATGGTTGATTGAACCTTAGTGGATTGGTAGATCGATCCCGCCCTATAAAAAGGGACGCTAGGTAAGGTCAACCTAAAAAAAAGAACTCCTTCCTCTTCCTCTCTAATCCGTTGATCAAATCCGAAGACCTCGATTACTCCAATCCGAAGCTTCCGACCCCCTCGATATACCTCAGCAATGATCCCTAAACCTCCTTGATCATTTCTATTGAACTTATATTTATTTTTAGTTGAATTATTTCATTGTATTCAAAAACACTGTGCTGAACAAGGTCCCTCTCATTTGACCTATGACCCTAGATTTTTATTTGAAAAACTTATGTTGTCTTTTGACACTACGACCCACGAAGTTATAGGGACCCGATATTTAAACATTGACTTTTTCCACACCTATTTGCCCAGTCATAGTTGAGATAATCAACTATTATGCCCCAACAAAATTAGTCTACTGCAACTATCATGCCAACATTGACTATTGTGCAGAGTTCTACCATAACCTCACTCCTATAGATGACCTACATTATAAGACTAAGACCATAGATATGCTTTTTAACATTGAGACCATGATGAACATGTTAAAATCAATGCCCTTTGTTCTTGATTCGAGTTCTGGTTGGGACTTGAGCTTTGGCTCTTTGTTCTTGCTTTTACTTGCAAGTAAATCAATGCCCTTTTCGGTCAGAATTGTATTAGTTTGTTCATAAAGCTCAAATTCTGAAAATAACTCATCTAATTTTATCTTTGAAAGGTCCCTTAAAACTTTGTATGCATCTACCAAGCGCATTAATTTGTTCTCAACTAGAATTGCACAACGTGTTTCTCGAAAATACTTTTAGTACGTACCTTATCACATCTCGGTTCTCCACTTGCTGCTCGATCGAGTGAAGTTCGTTGAGAAGGTCATGGATCCCGATGTGTAGCTGACTCGCCGATTCTCCTTTTTGTATTTTGATATTATACAATTTATTTAAAAATAAACCACGATTACATACCTTAGTCAAGGTGAAGGATGACTTGGGAAGCTGAGCCAAGGTAGTCAAAAAGTTGAACTACAAGATAACTCAGAAGTCAAGTTGGGAGCTCTATTAAGCACCACCTAGTAATCATAGGACTAGAAGTTTGAGTGGAGTTCGGTTATTAATCCTTTGTTGGTTAGCTTATCTAGACAATAGTTGATACTTGATTAATGACCGATTGTTTCAAGGAATGGAAAAGATTAAACCAAATGACAAAACATAGATTATGCTACGTGGGCAATTTTTTACTCAACCGGTTGGACATTCGACATGTGTAAGTTATGCTCACATATGAGTCAATTAGATCTAGTATAATTTGGATCCTGGATTCACACTCCCCACAGGCACATGCATGAGACAAAGTCTCTCATACATTGATATTTATATCTTTAAGGTGTGATTCAATATAAACTAGTCTTGTCGCCATAAAACTTCTGAACAAATTTTATCTAGTTTCATTCACTTTTCCAACAATACTCAAGTGACTTACAAATTGTAAAACACGCTCATCTGTTTAATGCAATTTAATATCTTTGTGAGCAGGAAAGGTTGATTGCCAACACATTGCAATTCAACATGTCTGTGCCAACTCCATATGTTTTCATGAGAAGATTTCTCAAGGCAGCTGAATCCGACAAAAAGGTAACAGTTTGTGCAACAATTTATACTACAAATATTTGCAAATCTAAATCCCGTTGTTCTCATGGAGCCACCATTCATTGCCTATCATCAAAACCAGCTTGAGCTGCTATCATTTTTCATCATAGAGCTTTGTCTCGTTGAGTATAAAATGCTCAAGTTCCATCCCTCCTTGCTGGCTGCCGCTGCGATATTCACTTCGCAGTGCACTCTCCGAGGATACAAGTATTGGACTAAAACGAGTGAGATGCACACGACCTATTCAGAGGACAAACTGCTGTGAGTTCTCATGTGGGCCTTGATTTCATCTTCCATTGATCATCATATAGAAAAGAATGATGACAAAACCGTAAGAATCCTTATTCCCCAGACTCTCTATTTCTAAACATGCATGTTTTCTGTCACAGTGATTGTTCTAGGTTGTTGGTGGATATCCACCAAAAATCTGGAACAGGTAAGCTCACTGGAGTCCACAGGAAATACAGCACCTTCAAATATGGATTCGCAGCAAAAACAGAACCCGCCCAGTTTTTGTTGGACACTAATCTTTAGTTCCAATTTGGCAGTTCCTTGAGAACAGCATCCTGCATCTACCAAGATTATTGTGGGGGTTGCAACAGGGAGAGTCCAAATACGTAAGTTGCAGGAATAATTGTTGTCTGTGACCTGTCATTCTCTTTTTGTAAGGTCTCTCTTAAGATTTGGTTGATCTAAGCTGAAGTTTGTATGTACAAAGATTATTCATGTGTTATTTACCAACAAGAACATTAGCTGAATCATCTAGCAGCTTTCAGTTGTTACTTTCATTTTCGGAGGCCACTAACTTAATTGGTTGATTCATGCTAAACTTGGATATTGATTACCAATAAGAGAATTAGCTGTTAAAAGAATTCAGTCTTTTGGCTGTAACACTGCTTCCATTTATTTATTTAAGAATGAGACAAAATAGCTGGATCAATAGAATTTATAGTTGGAAAAGCTGAACCAACACAAGTGGAAAATGCATGCGTAGGCGATGCAGAAAATAATAATATAATAAAAATAATTTAATTGTTACAACTAAACTCAAGGTTCAATGACAACAGGTTGACAACAGGTTGGACATGAAATATGAATATGTTTGGTTGAGGGATAAGATAGGAGAACATTATAATAAAGTAATGATAGGTAGCATGAAAGATGTAGCATGACATCCATGCATTGATGTCATGCTACAATTTTTCATGCCATCTATCATTACTATTGTTTCAAAAAAAAAAAAACTTTCTTGTTGAATGCATGTAGCCTTGTTGTGCCTATTTTGTGCTTCTCATGAACTTAGAAACTCAATTTAAATAAACCAAATGGCAAGTTCAAGAAAGACCTGTAGCATGCCAAGATTTTACCAGGATTCAGGTGCAGAAGAAGCCTCTATGCAGTCCCTGTTAGCAAGAAATTTGTTTCAATCGACCCCTTTTGCTGAATAGAGGAATGCTTTCAATACTGTATAGCTCAGTTGAGCATGAACAAAACTAGCTTGAAATAGAAAGATTTAAGGAAAATTGAACCAAGTCCATTGTGATACAAGCAAACGACAAGAAAGCCACCAAATAAGACTAAATTTAACGGAATGTGGCTCTATCATGAAGTAAAATCTTTTCAATTTGTCCCACCATCCAAAGTTGAAAAATTTGAAGGCCCACTGGCATCAGCAAACCCGTGGATCGATAACTCTGCTACAGAAGCCTTTGGTCCCAGCAAAAATTCATGATCTATGTAGACAACAATGACTGTAATGTCATCATGGAAGAAGCGGCGAATTCCCTTGTCGACTTTCTTGAGATCGGCATACTTCATTTCTCTCTTCCGAGCAGCCTCCTGTAATGCAGTCCTGATCAGTCTCCTTGCTATTCCCTGACAGGGAAAAGAGAGAAAAATATCTAATCACACGGCCTAAGAGCATGACAAAAAAAAATTGTTTGATTGGAAAAAAGAGAAGTTGTTGAAGAAGCCTACTTCTCTTGGATGATCATGGACGATTTCAACAGCTTGTTGGTTACTAAGGTGCTCCCAGAGCCCGTCAGAAGCAAATATTACAAACTTATCTTGAGGAAGAATTGCTCGTGTATATGTTGATGGTTGTGCAGTTAAAACTGGCTGGCATAGAGGTTCAGTAAGACGGAAACGAGTAATGGATGGATCCAAAGCAAATTCTGGCTTCTTCAAGTATGCATCCCCTATACTTCTTGAAACCTGAGAAAAAGATGTGAATTTGGTGAATCAAAAACCATTTCAAAACTTAAAAACAATAATACTGCATTACTGAAATTTGTTGCGCCAGATATATGGAGTTCATTACATCTGTCAGTCATAAAATACATATAATCATCTAAACTGCAAAAACCAGCAACTAAAGAACTCACCTGAATTATGCCTTTAATTCTCCATACTCCATGCTTAAGAACCACAATGTTTGAATCATCTGGATGAAGAGATCTAAGCTCTTGTCTCACCTCTTCCATAGCAGCATTATGATCCCGTGTCAGCTGCTCAGCAATAATGTTATTTGACCTTCCTAAATAACCAATAACAGCGCGTGAGTCTCCAAGATTGGCCAGATAAAGCTTTCCTCTCCATACTACACCAACCAAACAACATGAGCCCATAGCAGCAATTAGAGGTTTAATTTGACATGTTCTCCGAACATGAGCAAGAAAACCTTCCTCAGTTGCAGAAAATGCATTCCTGACTACATCCTCATTAATGGTTCCACTTTCTTGAGCAAACCCTGCAAATTATCAAGCAGCCATTTATATATTTATGTTGTCAAATCACCCTCTTCTGGAGCCAGTATTTATATAGGAAAAATTAAGTGTTTGCAGTAAGATGATATAATGTGCAAAATACAAGTAAAAAGAGACGATGATGGTAGACAAGGAGGTAAGGAAAAAACTTGCCGCTCAAGCCAAATTTAGTAGAGTGCAATGATTATCCACCTAAGGAGGATCAAAGTTTGAATCCTGATAGAGACGAATATTCTAAAGGTCGGTCATTGAGTATGCATAAGCTGTGCTCTGGATTTATTAGGTAGGTGAACCAGGAGGGAAGGTTGTCTACCTCCAAGATTAGTCGGGCGAAGCCCAAACACCTGGATTATAAAAAAAATAATTATCCACCTAAGAGAGGCCAGCCCATGAAACCTAAACGTGGAGTTGGCGAGTTGGATATCATCTTTTATTTGGTGTCAAGTTCATGCTCAGGAAACAGAAAGCCATCAACTAAAGGCTCCTTGAACAAGAAGGATTTAGAGAATGAACTAGGATTCACCAATCAATGTGGATATTGGAGATTGCATTTACATTAAATGCATGTGTTGTTAATAGAGACAGAATGAGATAAAACAGGAAGAACATTAATTTGGTGTATCGAAGTCTTCTGCAACACAACGATTAGGTATATAATATAGGAAGACCATTGGTTTGGGCTGAAAAATATTATCTACAACACATGGTCCATTGAATCATTAACATGAATGCTCAAAATAATATTAAAAACATGAAGAACTATCAAATTTTAAGTAGGCGGGATTACTTCATACTGTCTTAAACACAAGGTATGAAATAATGGAGTTATGCAAAAAATATTAAATGTGACCACCAAGAAGGAAAAGGACCAACATAGTACATCCAGGACTTAGAAATTCGATGGTACGATTATAAATAACATTTTGTCATACGAAACAATAATAAAAAAAACAGTAGGCAAGGATTAAGAGCCAGAACGACCCAGAATAGTTATTTCTGAGAAGTGCAGCATCAACATATATGCACAGCTGAATAGAGTAAGAACAAAAAAAGACAATCCAATATTGAATGCTGATAGGAAATAGAAAGGAGCTAGGAGGAGAATCTAGAATTAACATGTCATTGAACAAACATCATTCAAGTCGAACCAATATATATCAAAATTCTTGTAACAACAATCATATTTAATATCCTCAACGTTTATTTATGACTTTGAATCAAGTTAAACATTTGCAAAAGAAGATGAAAAGCCAAAAAAACTAAACTGTTGTACCCATTTTTACCAAAAGAATTGGCAGGTTATAGAACCAAATCAAACCGTGAAGTGTCCTTCATTCCACTAATCATCAAATTCTTACTCATTGACAGAGGATGATACAGAGTAAATCAGAATTGGTGGCAGAACCACATCAGTCTTCAAAGCTAAACAAAATTGGAGCTTCAAGAAAAAAAAAACTGCAGATCTCCAGTAATTTGATCGGATTAAACTGCATAAATTCTTAAATAAACTCCTGGACTACAATTGCATAACTTGGATCCTTCTATCTGATTTATGGTTCACTTCTGAGAAGGAATACAATTTAATGTTACCAAATTAAAACTACGAACCTAGAATGGTCATGTCTGGTGAGACAGAATAGTCAAGAGGAAATACAATTATAAAGTATTAAACAAGTAGCGAACTTATAAAAATAATATTGTCTAAATAATTATTAAAAACGTCAATATATACTCAAAAGAGAAGCTTACTCATGAGATGAAGAAAGAGATGGTTCGAGATAAAGCGAGAAGCATCGGCCCCGCCATGACCATCATAGACCCCCACAAATATGGCGTCTCTCCCGATCTCGACCTGACTGTGGTCCTCGAGAACCTCGTTAGCCTGGACTATAGCAAAAGAGAAATCCCCAGCCGCGTGCCGCCCGATGTCCTTCGACCACAGCAATGCGTCGTCGTCGTCATCGTCATCCTTCCTCATACGCGCGTACCGCCGGACCGGGCCCCAGCATGCCTCCGCAATCCTCCCCATCCACGAGAACATCCCTCATTTCCTCCGCAGAGGATCCCTTAACGTCGCCGCCGCAGCTCTTCAAGCTACTCTCAACCCGGAACCCAACGTTTTATCAGGCATCAATCACGCACGCTCACAGGGATCCTTGAGAAATTAGGGTTCTTGGGCGATTGAATTAGGGGTCCGAGATGGGAAAGCGGAGCGATCAACGACGAGAGGCAGAAATTCGGGGAGAGCCATATTATAGACAAACCCTTAGGAGAAAGACACCGTGATTGGATATAATTACAACGATTGCCATGGTAAAGCGCATCGACGGATAACGTCTGTTGCGGGTAGATAAAAAGTCAACGTCACGGCCGTGAGTTAAGGCGTTGACTATATAAAAGGTCCAAACGTCAAGTTGTCCTACCCGTGTTTCGTAACTGCACGTTCATTTGGCGCTCATCGGGTCCCGAGGAAACTGCGCTCCAAAAGCAATGGGCAGAAAATCAAACAAACAATTGGAAGAATGGATGTCGTACGGCTATTAATAAAGATGGGGAAGGAAATCCGTCAGCCGTCCAGATCGAAATGAACGGTAGAGAACGGGGGTCTTGAACCGCGGGCAATCATGAGAAGACTGACGTCACAGTTGGAATACGTGGGAAAGTGAATCATGCTTTTGGTACAACTAAATTATGAAAACGACATTTTTAACTCAATAACTTAAAAAAAATACTCTCGTATATATAAACCACACATTTTATTTTATTTTTTTCAAATTATTAAATCGCAGACTATATTCCAAAATCACCATCTCCCAGGCCTTACAAAATCAAACCGATCGGTGGCCAACTGCTTGGCTAATGGCTATGAAGTCCCAATAGCTTAGCTGAGCAACCACTTGGCGACCGAACTGGTTGTGATTTCGCAGTTAGCTTGGCCGCTCGAACGAGGGATATCTTATTTGAAATGACGGCTAGAATATGATGAGATGGCACTAAAAATTAACCTAGCCCCACCTTATTAGCCAAGTATGCCATCATCAGGCGTCTTTAAGTATAAATTGACTGTTGCCTTTTTCCTTGTCTCTCTGTGATTGATGGTTGAGCAAAATATAGCAGAATCCCGTGGAGCGAAACAAGACAGTTACCAACCACAGGCTTGCAGACATGGGAACGGCGACTCCAATCGATTCACTTTCCACGCGGTGTCTCAGCATTGGCTAATGATGAAAGTGAATTAATAGACTACCCTGTAAAAAGCATCCTGATGAGAAAAATGTTTAGCAATAAAAGAAGCCTAGTAAATATTACCGCAATTCATAAACTACTTAATTAGTTAAACACTTAATCCCAACTTTGAGACAAATGAAGCTGATTATGAGGTGGAGGAAATAGACCTCTACATCAAGAATGATATCGATTAAATAGTTTATGAATTAAGGTGAATGCAACAAATGAACTATGCTTCATATCATATTGGTGTTTAGTCCCCAACGCAGATATAGATGTTAATTTCTTTTTTTTTTTTTCCAAAAACATTAGTCCAATGGAAAGACCAAGGAAAAAAGGCATTCAACATTTGTTATAGATCAAGGGAGAAAAGAAAAGAAAAGAAAAGAAAAACCATACAACTGTTTTGCTAGAAAATAGAGTAAATGGTTGTCTGCTGCATACACAATGAGCTTATAGTACACTAAACCGTTGAACAGGCTGACTACTTGTTTCTTGAGCGATCCTTCTTTTGACCACCAAGAATGCGGGAAATCTGGAGCCCTCGACTGAAGGCTTGATTAAACAGCATACGAGTCTGGAACTCTGAAACAAACGGGAACCAGGCCAAGAAGATGATCGGGGTGAAAAGGAGCAGCCCCATCATGATCTCGTAGCCTCGAGCTAACGCACGGACTGAGCTCCACAGACCAAGACGTTTTATGAAACCTCTACAAGCTTGAGCAATCTGAAACAGTATTGCATGTTAGTAATCTCAAGTGGAAAGAGCGGTGACTGACGAGCTATGAACTGTAATTTACTAACCAAAAGCATTCCCCATCCTGTTGGCAAAAAAGCTAGGAAGCATACAATAATATCTTGCACCGTCATGTGTGGTAGGGCGATCAAAATAATCAAAATGGAAACAAATGTAACAAAAATGAGAAACTTGATCAACCGGAACATGAGCTGAAAGTTTGCACTGAATTTTCGCCTTCCCACAGACACAGTCTGAAAAGAAAGGTCAAAAAGGAATGAGATACAATCACACAAGTTCAATATGTTATATTTAGCTGGCTCAAATGATCATGGTATGATTATCTCAGAGAATTTATGTAATCAATTTCATTTTTGCAGTCACTTTCCAGATACAAATTGCATAGACAATGTTTTGACCTAGCATGAGTTTTATAAACATAAGAACTTGCCTTCATGATGAGAAGAACGACCAATATGACAAGCCACGAAATCCCATAGACCTGAACGAAAGATGTGAAAACATATCAATACAAGTGATTCTCTCAACATATGATCATGGAAGACTGCAAAGCTATTAGACTGTTGCAACAAAAACTTTAGAAATATAAGATTTACCAGAATACTCTTTGCCTTTTTTGTCATATTCAAGTGGTAAACAAGACCATATTGGTAGATAAAGAAGCGCAATGCAAGCACTATCTCACATATAATCCCTCTCATTCCAGAATATTTGAGATGCTCTTGTTCCTTGTCCCACCATGATTCCCAGCTTTTGTCTCCTGCAACACCAATGCCTCCACCGTTGCTGATCCATTTGCTCCAATCAGTCCAATCATCAACAATTTTTTGCCACTCGAAACCCGATGGATTAAATAAAAATGGAGCAAAAAGCCATGTACCCACCATGAACCACATGGAAAATGTAACAAAAAGATATGCAACTGTAGAATCATATGATTGACCAAAGATTTCATAGACGGTAAGTAAGATCAGCAGCTCAATTCCCTTCACAAAATGACTCCGAGAATAGAGCCGATAGTTGTCTGCAAATTTTGCATGAAAGACCACAAAGGCACGGCCTGTACCTCTATATTCTGCACCACCATGCAACAATGTTCTTCCATAATAATGGGTCCTAGTCCCAAGAGAAAATGTAAAGAATACAGAAGCTAGTTGCAACTGCATCAATATGAATTCACTAAGCGCAGTGCGAAATCCCTTTTCAAGACCAATTTCCATCATCATTGGTAGAGCCATTAGAAAACCAAGCTGCACTAAAGATTGTGATGCAAGAGCGGCCTGAAGAGGTTGGTTATGTATAAACCTTCTGTTAGTTGCTAGACCTTTCTCAAGACCACTAAGAACAAGATAGAGACGACCATACAGGAAGACATAAACTGTAAGGACTGTTAACTGCCACAAAAAAAAAAGTTTGAATCAAACTAAATAGCAGTATGGTTTTTTTATTCATTAAAGATATTCTGGTTAAGCATGATACATACCAATGTACTGAAGTAAAAACCCACAGTGGTGAAATAACATGATAGCATTCTAAAGAAATCAAATCGATGCCCAAGTCTATAAATGTCACGACTCAATGTCTGCTCCCCATTTCCATTTGCTATCTTTGCCTCAAAGAGCGAGATCTGATTGAGTCCGACATCTCTTCCTTTACCAACTTGTATATATTCATGATGAGTTACATTGCCTTGACGGAGAGTGGAATTGATACCTATAATTTCTCAAGCTACAAACATTAGGCGCAAAGATCAATGGTAAATTAACCAAAAAACAAACAGTAAATAACAAAAAAGAATACCTGCAAATATGTCTTCACTTAAATTTATAATTTTAGACGCTTTACTTATTCCACCCCTTGTGAGATGAAAAATTCTATCAAATACATCTGGATGACCATAGTGAAAACGGACCCTGTTGATGAACAAACGATCATTCAATATGAATTTGATTGTACTAACCACATGCAGATAAAATATATTGACACCAAACATTTATCAATTAATTCTGATGAGGATTAAACTATAAATGAAAAGGAAACCATCAAATCATGATGGTTGGTTACATGTATAGAAGCAGTTTATGCTTCTAAATTCTTTCTTATCTCCTTTATCTGTGGTAGATACAAATAAGGGAAAGAACACGTGAGTTTCATCCATATGCAGAGAAGCGTAACAAAATGAGGTGGAGCTTTGACTATTATCTATTAAGACACCAACGCTGGTATAGCTCTTGGATCTTTGATTTCCTTCTTAGGTTTAGATTGCGAGAGGAATTCCTTAAATATTAGTCTCGATAGTTGTGCCTTTTATATATTATATTGTCTAGGAATGGCAAGATTGGCAAGACAGTAGAGGTAGGGTGGTTAACTATTGTTGATGAAAGAGAGGGTTCAACTTTGCAAAGTGTTTTAGTATTTAGAATTAAAGAGTGATTTAGCAAATCACTCTTATTTTCAGAAGATTGATCTGTTTCGCTAATTTATTTTTCTTTTTAGTTGATTCTTTTCTTTGTTATTTTTGGTAATGACAAATTGTGGCTTATGTGCCTAATTTTTAAGATCAATCATTTTCTTCTCTTTGTAGGTAAAGTTGTATATAGATATATATGCTATATTATTCTAATCAATTTTCTTTGAAGATTTATTTTAATCAATTTTTATAGTATTAGAACCTGTTGCTCAAAGATCCTTTTTCATGGTTTATGTTGTTGCTCGATAGACCGACCAGCTTGGATAAGGATGTGTCTTAATCTAGAACATCCAATCCAGTCACTTCGTCGCCAATTATGCAGCCCTTTGCTTAAGGACCATCGTTGCAGATCACAAGTCATAAGACTGTTAGTGATTAGAGGAAGGGGAACACTTAGCTACATCACCATGAGGTTCAACATCCAACCACAAAGTACCCAATTTGTGCAAATTGAGAAAATAACTCTCTTATTGTGGCATGATGATTATTTCAATGGAGCCATATCAGTCTTATTTAGAATTTAATTGTTAGAACCCCAAGTGGTTTGAACCACGACTATTTTGATGTATTGTCAAACTAGTCAAAGTTAAGTCTTGCTTGTGTCACTAATTTGTGCATCTAAGTGTGCAGGAACTTAGGAGAATATACAAGTACCCAATGACTCAAGATCCGGTATAGTATGATGAGGAACTGGAAAGGATGAGGAGCATCAAAGATGACAAACCTTGGTAGAATACGCAGCGAACGAGAAGGATAGTACGAGAAAGGAGCCGACGAATTCAATACATCTGAGAGACAAGGAGCTGTGGAAAAATACTCCGACATCCAAGGCGCACGAAGAAGGAAGGAAGACTGAACCAGGAGGTTCAGACCAATGGATTGGTCTACCAAACCAGATTGATAGACCGAACTAGATCGGTCTACCGAATGCCACGTCAGCAAATGGTAAAGTAAGGATTGTTGAATGGATGACGTGTTAATCTGCCACATCAACAAACCACTATTGAATTGGATAAGAGTTATCCATCACGTTAGCAAATGGTCGTTGCATTGGATAAAGGTTATCTGCCACATTAGCTGCCACATCACCCGGATCGATAGACCGATTCACTCGATCAGTCTACCGAACATGGCACGTTGGCACTTTGACCAGTAGCTATAAAAAGAGACTAGAAGCTTAGTTGAAGAAACACACACATTTAAATAGATTTTGTCTCATTGTTTCTTTATCTGTATTCTTGTGCTCTAATCATTGTAAGAGGCTTCTCCGCCTTTGGGACATTTCTGAAGAGGAGATCCTAGGGTGCTTTTTATAGTCTTGAACTAGCAATCCGTTGGTTACACAACAACGAATCTCTTTCTATTTATGTTTATTTTATTTCAATTAATGTGTGTCCTTGCTAAAACCTTAGCAAGAGAAATCGAAGTTTTTAAATTGCAAGTTGCTATTCACCCTTCTACTTAAGGAATCCAAATCGCTTTCATTGCACCAACAATTGGTATCAGAGCAGGACCGCTCCAGAAGGACTAACCTCTGACTTAGCAACTAGATTGAGAGAAATGGTCGGGTCGTGCATCCATCTACCAAAATTCGAGGGCGAACTTACCACGTGGAAGAAGAAAATGGAGATATTTTTTAAAACTGACTTTGAAATTATGATTTGCATAAAATATGATTTTGAAGTGCCCATAAACGAAGATAGAGAGGAATTCGAGGAACACAGATGGACCAAGAAGAAGCAAAATGAATTCAGTGTGTTACAAGTGCAAGAACTCAATCGAGTTGGTACTTACAACTCTGCAAAGAGCTTTGGGAAAAGTTCCTAGAACTTCACGAAGGTACCTCAGAGATAAAACTAGCCAGAGGAGATCTACTTAGAAATCAACTCATCAACCTAAGGTTAGAAAAAGGGAAATAGTGGCTCAACTCTATGCGCAGTTCAAGGAGATATTAACAAGTCTCCATAATCTCAACGAAAGAGTGTCAAATTGAGAACACTGAGGTATGCATTGAATGTTTTTCCACGTACCCCAGAATAGATGTCTATAATAGACTCCTACTATATTTCGAAGAATCTAGAGGTAAGTAGTTTAGAAGATTTGTTTTCTACTTTAGAATTACACGAATCTAGATATACAGGTTTAAAAGAAATAGAAACATTGAACCACAACATCGCCCTGCAAGCAAAAAAGGACAAATCTGATTTGGAGTCATCAATGGGTGAAGATGAGGAAGTCTATTTGGTAAGAAAAATGGATTTTTTTAAGACTAACAACTTTGTTGAGGAATGTCACATCAAAATTACTAAAAAGAAAGCAAAAGCTAAAAGCTAAAGATAAGGTGTTTCAACTATGCTGAGGAATGTCACATCAAAGATAACTGTCCAAAATTCAATAACAAGGGAAAAGAAAATAATAAGGACCTATAAAATCCAAGCATAAGAACCTAAAAGCAACATAGAGCGACACATCTTCTTCAGAAGACTTAGAGATCGAGCATAAAGCTAGTCTTGCATTCATGGCGAACCATGAAGAAGAATTCGCCACATCCGACAAGAGTAATAGTGTAGGGGGAGTCTCAATCGACGAATCAGAAACGGTAAGTGAGGTACGTAATCTGCCCTTTGATCAATTTTACAATGCAATTAAAATGCTCTCTAGGTTGTTATGTAAAGTAAGGTACAAATACATGGAATTAAGACGAACCAAAATAGAGCTAGAAAACAAATTATCTAGTTCATGCCCTAAAGAAGAATTTGAAAATTTAACAAATGAAAATTTAAGATTAAGGGACCAAGTAGATTCCTTAAAATCATCATTAGAAAAATTCTCTTGATTAAGATAATTTGAATTTATTAAAGAACCAAAGAACAAAAGTTGTAAGAGAAGGCTTAGGATTTAAAGGACTAAAATATAATTATAGAAAGTTCAAGGGCTCAATTAGAAAAGTATCAAAATATTTAATCTTGAAAAAAATATTTGATAAATCCAGTAGGCATGAATTTATTTTGGGTGCCTAAAACAATTTTTTAGAAAGAATTGAAAATGATTGAATATGGTTGACTCGATATGCATGAATACAATCAAATTTCTTTTCAATATATTCTATTCGAAATTTTTATGAAAATTATTTTTCTGTGAAAATATGATATGTTCTCTAGTAGTATCTAAAATTTCAGATTTTTTGGGCGTTTTAATATTTTTTAATAATTGAAAATCATGTTTATTGAAATTAGAAATGTAATTAAAATGAATTTTCAGTGAAAAATAATTTTTTGTGATAGAAAATATTGTGCTCTATATCTGTTAAATATTTTAGATTTTTCTTATGGTTCGGGTAATTTTTACTGAATTTTTTATTACCCTAATTTTTGTTGTTGTCGAAAGGGGGACAAGAATGAAAGATTAGGGTTAAATGCAGGGGGAGCTTGCAATTTCTTATTTTTTCTATTACCATAATAAATTGATTTACCCTAACTTAAACTAATTTGATAAACAATCAAAAAGGGAGACATTATTATAACCCCAGGTGGTTTAAACCATGACTGTTTTAATGTATTGTCAAACTAGTCTAAATTAGGTCTTGCTTGTATTATTAATTTGTGTCTAAGTCTGTAGGAACTTAGGAGAACACATAGGTACCCGATAGCTTAAGATCTGATGTAGAATGGTGAGCAATCAGAAAGGAGGAGCATCGGAGATGACAAACTTTGGCAAAAGACACAAGGAACGAGAAGGATGGCTGAGCATCTGAAGTGTGTGAAGCCAGGAGGAAGACTGAGCCAGGAGGTTCGGACCAATGGATCAGTCTACCGAACTAGATCGGTCTACCGAACACCACGTCATCAAATGGTCAAGCAAGGACCGTTGAATGGTTGACGTCGTTAGTCTGCGACATCAACAAATGATCGTTGCATCGAATAAGGGTTATCCATCACATCAGCAAACAACTGTTGCATCAGATAAAGATTATCCGCCACATCAGCTACCACGTCACCCAGATCAAGAGACCAGTCCGCTCGATCGGTCTACCTAACGTGCCACATTGGCACGTCGACCAGTGACTATAAAAAAAGGCTAGGAGCTCAGTTGAAGAAGCACACACATTTAAATAGATTTTGTCTCATTGTTTCTTTATCTATATTCTTGCGCTCTAATTGTTGTAAGAGGCTTCTCCGCCTTTGGGACATTTCCGAAGAGGAGATCTTAGTATACTTTTTTAATAGTCTTGGACTAATAATCCGTTGGTTGCACACCAAGTAAGACAACGAATCTCTTTCTATTTATGTTTGTTTTATTTCGATTAATATGTGTGCCCTTAGAAGGGGAGCCTTGGCGCAACGGTAAGGTTGCTGCCATGTGACCTAGAGGTCACGGGTTCAAATCCTGGAAACAGCCTCTTGCTAAAGGCAAGGTAAGGTTGCGTACAATGGATCCTTTCCCCGGACCCCGCATGGCGGGAGCTTCGTGCACCGGGCTGCCCTTTTTTTTTTTTTTAATATGTGTGCCCTTGCTAAAACGTTAACAAGAGATATCAAAGTTTTTAAATTGCAGATTGCTATTCACTCCTCCACTCTAGCGATCCGAAACGCTTTCGTTGCACCAACATTAATGATTGGGCAAAGTGGTTCCCTTCCATTTCTACCTAGATGGCAGCCTAGATTACTTTTTAGAAATATTATCACTTCTCTATCCCAACAGAGTTGTGTTCATACACTATAGTTATGCTACTATCACACTCACTCTAAACATCATGTAATATACGTATCACTACAAATTCTTGGAGCTGATTTAGGCTCATAAAAGATCGATGAAAAGATCAACTAATACGAGTCATATGACACAAATACTTGAGTTAGGACACACATCATATCCACAATTGTCAAAAGCTCCAGAGAATATGGCATTTTCACCAGAAGTAAATTACAGTACCAATGGGAATTTCAAAATTAGGAACCTTACTTTAGGGGTTTTGCAAGCAACCGTTGTCCAATAGTCACAAAACTATGCTCTTGATTAGACATGAACCATGCAAGAGAAGAAACACTGGGACATTTCAAGAAAATACTATGTAAGTCATCCTCAAAAGGGAAAGAAATTAATGTGAAATAAATTGTCGCTTTAATTTTTAAATAAATGCACTAACCTTCCAGTAAATATATGCTCCCTGACTCCCAGGATAGAAGGAAATCTTCCACCATCACGCTTTTTCAGAAATTCTTGAAGCAAGTTTCTCATTTTAAAAGCCTCCTCCAAATAGTTATCCTAGAAGATAGATATTATGAATCAATAGATTAAATTTCCTTTATCCATGATATATACAATATTGGTTACCTGGTTCATATCTATGGTCTGCAGACCTTCCCCGCGTGTAAAAATGATAGCATGGTTTTGGTTTTCAGGCTTTCCCTCACCCAAAATTGCAGGGCCAGGAAGTTTTATCCGATAAATTTCCTGTGTATATAAGGCAATATGGGAAAACTTTCCTATGGGAACACTAATAGATACATGAAAGACATAAAAGACATAAAAGAGCTGAATGAAAAACAGTGTCGGCCTCAGATGTCATCCTTCATGAATGATGATCACTACCAGTTTATTTTTCCAGAAATATCACAAGCATAATTCTTGAATGGAAAAAAAATTAATAACCAATGAATAGATAATAGGTGAGCTGATGCAGTCAGAAAAATGATTATACGCTGGCATCCTATAAAATTAACAGCGTTTTCTGGAGATTCCACCGTGCCAATTTTGTCTACAATCATAAAGCATGTATTGGTCATTGACCACACTTAACTAGACTTGCCATTGCATTAGTCACAACCAAAATCAAAGTGACTAACTACGAAGTATGCAGTTGTAATATACAAGTTGACTTAGTTGAGGTTGTCTGAATTGTCAAATAGCAAAAATATCAATCTAAAATTTTTGTTCTGGACACATGAACGGAAGGTGAACACCTAAAATTTTCCACTAAGATCTAAGCGTGTTTATAGTGTTATATTGAGTCTTATATATATATAATAATGATTCATCCCTCTTCACTGGGATCAGAGCATAATTTCTCCTAGAGTTGGGATTTAGAGCTCAAGTCCCTTAAGGAAGAGGTGGCGACTAATATGAAAATCATCATTCTTCTTTCTCTATACAGCGTTGACTCTCCCCACCTCATCTTTATCTCTTCATCCACTGCCTACAGGTTTGTTTGAAGTATCTATGCTAAGTTCCGCCACAGTGAATGGAAGATCCAAGTTAACTCCTTAATACTTGCCATGACCCATAATGCTACTTTCGTATGACATCATCATTGTCATTCCTTTGCTTAACAGATATAAACTAATGAAGCCTACCTCATCAGTGTCTTGTCATTGTCATAGGCTAAGAAGAATTGCATGGAGACTAGTCTAAATGTCGTTATTTGTGAAAACTTGCTGAGTGTAAGTCTGATTCAGTCATCATTATCTTCATCTGTTTGTTATCATCCTGTTGGTCAACTTTGAGTGTGATGGCAATATCAGCACCAACGTCCTTGCAGTGGTGTTTCTAACCTCAAGTTCCTTCACCTAGAAGCCCAATAAAACCTCCTACTCATGTGACAGAGACAATTTCAATGTCAAATTTATTCTCAACATTAAAAAAATTATAAACTAGTCAATTCCATATATTCACACCCTTCCTTCATGGCATCTATAGGAAGAAGACGATATAAACTTGTCGCCCACACAATATAAAAGTTTGGCTTGTGATCTTTTGCCTTTGTTGCATCATACTCTCCATATCTCATTGCCTACGCCTTAATTGAGGGAGGAAAAAGGGGTGCAAGGAATGTCACCACGCACACACTATGATTTTTTATGAACTTAGGTTGATGAAGCTTTAAATTATGTTTAAAATTTAGAAATTTTTAAAAGCTAGAAGTTTTCATTTTAAAGTAGTCAAAAGATAGTAGGAAATTTGTTTATCATATTTATAGGGTTAGGAAATTAATTTGAATGACAATTGGGCTTTTAGAAGAGACTCGACCCCTCCTATTGAAGAATCTTCCAATGAATAAAATTTTAAATTCTGAGATTTGCTCCTTCTGTAAAGTCATTCAATTTGATTTTGCATCACAAGTATCTCTCAATCTGATTATAAATGGTAACTTCTTTAAAAAATGATACACTATCAATCCAAAATAAAATGAAACTGAAAACGGGCCAAAAAATTGGTGGAATATTTGTATACAAGGAGTAGCATCTTACAAAAAAAGGAAAAGAGAGGAGATATTCATTTTAAAATCTTCTTTGTATGTCCAAGTTGAAGAACCTTTATATGACTATCTAAACATCCTCTCTTTGTGCATGATTTATGATTAGTTATTATGTCACTTCTAGCATCACTCTTTTTAAAAGTTGGTGTTCGATTTTACTTGGTCTTTCCTGACAGTCCCTCTCTTTGAATGAAATGATTGACACTTCAGCTACATCAAACATCATCATCTCTGAGTCTGAGTAATGACTGGAACTATAATCTCACTTGTCTACAACACTTTTCTTTGGTAATTCATTAGTCGCAATTTTGAAAAGATAGAGTAGTCTTTCTTCTGTTCTACCATCATCTTTCTCTAGAGTAGATGCCAGAAGTTACAGTTTCTCTCTCTGACAACTCCACATCTTCAGAGTAGATGTTCGGACTATAATAAATCTAGTTCACTCTACAAGCTCACCCAAGTTGTCACCCTCGCAAACTTCAGAATTGTATGATCTCTTCAATCTGAGAGATTTAAGAAAGAAGAATATATCAAATCCATTGAAAATCATCACCTTAACCTTTCGAAGATTTCTCGTGTGACAACCACAATCCTCAACTTGATGAACCATAGATAGACTCACATCTTTGCGATGTTGCACTGATATCATGTCATTATTTTAGTTGCCCTTGTGCCTTAGTAAGTTTTTTTAGTGAGAAATTTTTTAATTTAGGTAACAAGTTTAACATAGAAGCTCTATTTTGAGGGGGAGTGTTAGAGTTATTAGTTATAGGTTTTGTGACATTAATCCACATTGAGTAGCTTAATTATATGTTGAAGCCTATGAATATGGTGTAATCCTCCTCTCTGTTACATCAAATATAATATTTCATTCTTCTCAACTAATATAACATTGTAACCAATTAACCAGTACACAATGTCATAGTTTGGATGACCACTTTTAGTCAATTTCAAACCATTTTTCCATCTTTAGAACAATTGTTTATGTCAACAATAATTTGTTACATGCTATTGTTCTCTTCCCAGTGGATTCATGTCTTTAGTAAAGGAATTTGGGATATACAATTTCTATTTCTTTCTCAAACAGAGATTCTCTTTGACACTATTCTTTCTTCTTTTCTTGAATTAGTTAAAAGTTACACACATTTGCTTGCAGTATCCACTGAAAATTTTTCGAATTGCAAATTCCTTGCTTATATGATTTATAAGCAGCATAGAAATCGACTTTATTGAATTATCATTTCATTCAAAATCAGAATTTATGCAATAAATAGAAGAGCTATCACCTGATCAAGACTCTGTAGTTGTTCTGATAGGTTGTCACTTTTGGGCAAAGCAGCCTTAACCAAAGCAGAATAGTAAATTTTCTCAGTTTTCCTAGAGCTGGTAGGTACCTCAACCTCATCAATATAAGCCACACGGAGAGATGGATACCTGAAATATAATGCACTCTAATAGGTTTAGCTCATATGTAAATATTTTCCATGAATTAAAGATCTCCTAGAAAAACTGAATCTATAAAGGAAATAGGAATATATTTCCATAGCTCAATAAACACAATTCATTCAAACAAAAATTAAAAAAAAACAATTATACATCAATTGCATATAATTGGCATATACTCTTTGACATGCCAACAGAAACGAATTGCAAAGTACATACGTTCTCATGAGCTTTAGAATATCTTGCGCGCGGTGATGACCAGATCGCTTGTCAATCCCATACTGCTGGCAGGATACCACATATGTGAACTTCATATCAGCTACAGCCTGGCATTGTGCCCATAAAGATCTTTCTAACTTGGGCTGTAGTTCAGACATTAATTCAGCTTCTCTATAACCTTTCATAAGATCTGAAAGATAACAGTGAAACATGATAAGAAATCAAAGAGTGGTTGTGAAAAGGATAACCAACTAAAGTTGCATCTTTAAGTACCTTCATCTTTGGCCATATCAAGAAAAGCTTGAAGTTCCAAAGCTTTCCTGTTGTACATCATACCTCTAACTGTAAAACAAAAAAAATCATTTAGGAAGAATTGTTTTACAGTGATTGCTGCATGGAGTCTTATAGCGGCTTCTTTGTCATATCCGAAGCAAGCAAACCATATTGATACAAAATTTTAAAATGGGGTTCCTTTTTAACATACCAAATTGCAGTTTTACTAATACTTTACCGGTTCGAGTTAAGGTTTGGCCTCTATTTGAAGCCCATAGGCGTAGTTCTTCTTCAAGTTCTTTGTTACTTTTAAGCTCGTTTTCCATTTTGCATCCAACTCTTTCAAGGAAGTTGGTCCATTCATCTGGAAATAATAAACTGTTTCAGTTAACGAAGGTTTGCGAAAGTTCCAGCATGGCTCTCACATTAATGTTTTGCTATTGCCAATCACACACACACACACACACACACACAAACCTGGATATATTTTCTGCAAATAGAAAAGAATAGAAACTCCATCTTCATTTGGCTCTTCAAGATTAATCAGAGAGAATAAAACATCCTCATTATAATAAGGTGTCAAAACCCTGCATCCAATTTGTAAATAATTTATTGATGAAATGTAGGAAACTACAACTACTTAAAATACAATCGATACTTTTGACATCGATAAAATACAATAGTCAACTTGGTTACATAGATAAATAACATTAAAAGGGATTTCAACATGAACATTACAGAACCAAACTTCTAAATGGAGGTCATATAAGGGTCAAAGTATAAATTGTATCAGGTGTTCAATTTGAATGATTGAAAATCTACCAAGAAGGATGACCTTCATCATCATCATCATCTTCAAGTCATGTTTGTCCCAACTATTTGGGGTCAAATTCATGAATATAATTACTTCAGTGAGCTCTATGCAGGGAAATCATTGTTTACCATATTAATGACTTGCATTTTGTTTGGTCATAATCTTTCTACTTATAAAATTGATTTTTGAAAACAAAAATCTGGAGTGCTTTCACAAAATATTCTTTAATGTCTACTAGAACATCAGTAAAACATTTCAATTAACACATGCTTATATGCTAAGCAAAAATTATAGTCTATATGTTAAAACCCAAGTCTTTCAGAAATTCATGGGGTAACAAACATGAGTTTTCTTCAAGACACAAGTTGAAACATGAAAAAATATTCACCCATATTAGTTATCAAATTTTATTCTATTTAAATTGATCGCCACTTCCACTACTCATTGTGCCTCTCTCCGATAAGTTTTTCCTCTTTTGATGCACTCTAGTCTTTTCTATTTCTCTCTGTTCTCTTTCTGAAGCTTCTCGTTCCGGTCAACAAGTGGAACTATAAATTTTACTCGTGCAAACACGCTCAACACTTGAAACCTTGTGTTTAAAATTAAAATATGGTTAAACTTATTTAAAATCATAAGTATTTAAAATTATACTAGAAACAGTTTTTAATTATTGTATTTTGTGCCAAATTAAAATTAATTTATATGATTAAATTTGTTTAAAATTTGAATTATTTGAAATCACTAAATTAATTAATTAAATAAGAGAATTTCATGTGCAATTTGTGCAGGTATGATTATATTAAAGAAAAAAATTCTTATGATTCATGCAAATTTAGGGCTAAAACTTTATGCTTCAGCTAAATAAGAATAAACTTACACTAGTCAACAAGATTATAAAATTTAATGAGATATGTTCATGGAAAGCAATAAAATTAAACAATACAAATCAGCTGCACTTTCTGCCAGAAACTATAATTTAGAAACTCACGAGAAAGAAAGCATGTTCCGGACTTTTGGTGCCTCAGGCATATTCATAAAAAGTGAATTACTGAAGAAAGAAATGCGCCTTCTGGCTTCTAGATTAGTGGGGACATCCATTGCAGACTCCTTGACAGTAAGAAGTAAATATAGTCTTTTGATCTGGATTTCAAAAACAAATAATAATTACTTGATTTACAGGCTTGACAGTGTGATCTTAACAATAGTACCTTCTCTGACCAAGCATCTGATGGTGGATACGGAAACTTGATAGCTCCAGGTGATGCAAACAACTGAACTTGATCATCCAGTGAAGCAAAGTCTTCATGCATTCCATATGAACCTCCATGAATGGATTCTAAAATGCTGACAAAGAGCATAGATGAAACTAAACACCACTGCGAAACAGTATTTCAGCATGTTCTACTTTTTCAAATAGAAAAAGATTTCAACTCAAGCCAATAACTATGGCTTGTTCAAAAAAGTTTTTGCAACTAAAAGCTCTAAGATTAACAGGAGGAAAACTAAAATTTATAAAATAAACCAAATTGAATGGATAGAGAAATTGAATGAATAGGCAAATTGTATGGATAGAGAAACCTTAATATCAACATCAGATATCTATAATTTATTCAACCAGGATAGCAAAGAACATATCACAAGGGATTGGCAGGATATAATTTAGAAAATCATTTGGAGTTTTGCTGGATCAATATAAGCAACCAGTCAATGCTTTACGAACCATAGTTTGAACAATAAAGAAACAGCACTGTCAGAAAGACAGAAGTGTGGAGTAACACAAGATATAAAACAAGAAAACCAATATAGCACTATGGTGGTTGAAAAAATGAGAGATAATAGTTGACATTTACTGGTATTATCTTAGTGCCGAATCATTGTAGATTAGGCCAAACTAATAAGGCCTAATTGAATGAACTGGACAGCAATAGGGTGTGGTGTATAAGGTTGATTTTGGTTGATTTGTATTGAACTGAAGTGAAAATCAAGAACAAGGTTAAGCGAATGGAACCAGATTAATTTGAAATTGAACTAGATTGCATTCTAATTAGGTTTAGTTTGAGCTACAGACGTTTAAAATTTTGAGATGTGTCGGAGTTTCAATTTCTGACCGGAATGAGTTCAATACCAAATCGTCTTGAGCCAATATGATTTCAAGACATATTTACTTCCTTATTATAAATTTATACAAATAATACAAATACCAATTAACTATATCAATTAGTTGACTAATTAATTATATATAATTATATAGTTAATTATATACAATTGATATTAACTACATAATGCTACAATAGTTAATAAAATTAATATTAACCAAATGCAATTACTTAAACATTAGTATAATTATATGATTAATTACACATTACATATAATTAATAACTGTTGTTAATATCAATTACAGTTAATTTATATAAATATACATATATAATTATATTTTTGATATATGCAATTAATTAACTACAATAACCATATCTAATTAATTTAATTACTTATATATGATATATAATTAATATCAATGCGTAATGCAACACAAGTCATGACTGTGCTGCTCGCTACTCATTGCCATTAGATAATGATGTTAGAGAGGCAACAATAATCAAAATCATAAAACTCTAGCGCTCATCTCCTCAAGGAATTTCACACGAGTTGGGCGTCTTCCTCTGCCATTTTGTCAGTATGTCTTCTCAGCAAAATCTTGGTTCCTTTGATGATTTCTACCCTATCTCCACTTCCCTCCTTAATTTCCCCTCCTTGTCTCCACTCTATAAGTATGTCCGTGGCAGTATCGATATCATTTTGCATTGCAGTGCAGGAGTAGAATGCTAGGTGTCAATTGTGTCCAGCATCACGTTATAGTACTTTAAACCCAAACTAAAGAATTAGTAGGACTAGCCTTGTTTTCCTAATCAATTTCTCTAACCCTCACCGTCTTCACCTGCCCTAACTCCCATACAGTTATACACTCACCACAACGACATCATCTTGCATGCCAACCCCCGATTGGATTCATAGCTATGATCGGTCAAATAGATGGAGATTTTCAAAGGAAGAATACAATAGGCAAGGAGAAGGCTCTATGTCACCTCTTGGCTGTTTTTTAACTCTAATGCTTATGTAAATGCCAAATCTATAGGTCACACCATTGGTATATATTGAAATAAGGATAACATCCTGATCAGATGATATATGTCCAGTATCAGAGGACACAATCATAACATGTAATTTGCCTATGTCGAAACAAATTTTAAATTTTCCAAACACATTAGGTTGTTAATAAATAATATTACACTATAAATCACATAAAAGTATTTAATATAATTATTTATCTATTAAATGACTGATATTAAATCAACAATCATAACTAAGATGAATGTGAGAGTTAACTTCTGCAAAATAATTTAAATGTAATAAGTCAGAAGTACAAAGGTAAATTATTAGAGAATCTCTCTAGTTGACACCCTCTTACTATATGTATTATTAATAACTAGAATATTACACTTTAATCCTACAAAACATGGTATTTACAAATACGTCACTATTATTTATGTTCAAATCTTCAAAATTCCTTAAATTAGCTCAAAGATATGATAAAATGGTAGCTTTGCAAATATAATCAATCTTAGAACCTCTTGAGAAGTTGGTTAACAAATCCACTAACTAATCATTAGAGTGTCGCAACAATTTCCTTAGAAAATTATCTCTATGATTTATCTTCTCAAACAACTATGAATTAGATAATATGCGCTGTTTGGTTGTGACAATATAACTCAATTGACTCCGCAAGAGTATGTGATGAAAGTTGTAGAAAGTGGATACAAAATGGTGGGTGGTTGTACCACTATATAGCGCCTAAATGTGGGCAAGTGCCCAAACTGTTATTATTAACTGACATACAGCTAACAGAATTATTAGTCAATCAAAATAAGTATACATGCACAAGTATATAAGCGATATTTAATAAGTAAACAAAATAATACAACAAAACATATTAGTATATAATAGTTTATATTAAATCAAATAAATTTAAAATTATAGAAAATTCATAAATCAAAATTAGCACCTTACAAGAAAACATAAAATATTAAATAACAAACATATGTATTTAAATTAGTATTGCAAAAGAATATGAAAACCTTCTTTTATTAAAAAAATAAGTCCCTATTTATACACGAACATAGAGACCTATTCTAGGAGAATTATTCTAGAAACCCTAAATATTCTAACACTCCCCCTCAAGCTGGAGAATATAAATCATATATACCCAGTTTGTTACATATGTAGTCAATTCGAGAACCTCTCAGTGACTTGGTGAATATATCTGCTAGTTGATCATGTGAGTTAACAAAACTAGTAGATATTTCACCAGATGCGACTTTCTCTCTGACAAAGTGACAATGGACTTCAATATGCTTTGTCCTTTCATGAAAAACTGGATTCGAGACGATATGCAGAGGGAGTCTCCCCCTTTGTTTCTATTGTGAACAGTTGATCTTTTTGATACATAATTATTATTATAACTCACCAAAGCACCACTAGGTGGAACAGGTGTGGTATTTTCTGTACGGAGAATGCGGCTAAACACTTCTTGTAATGAGGAGACCTCAGAGCTAGATAGAATTTGTGATTTAGCAGATTCGAAGTCAGGTGATAAGCCAGCAAGGAAACTCATGATAGCCATCTGTTCTCGTTGGCGTTGTTGAACCTTCACATCAGGACTAAAGGGTAGCAACATATTAAGCTCCTCATATGTCTTTTTGAAAGCCATGAAATAATTAATCAGAGGTTGATCTTGTTTTTCCACACGATAAAAAGCTTTGCAAACTTCATACATACGGGTGAGATTTCCTTTTCCCGAGTACAGAAAATCTAGATAATCCATCAATTCTTTAACGAATTCACAGTGATTAATTAAACCAATTACCTCATTATCAATACAATTCCGAATCTGAAGGAATAAGCGAGCATCTTCTCTAAGCCATGTCTGTTTTGAATCATCTTGAGGCGGGTCATCAGTCAAATGTCCATCTTTGTCAATACTTCGTAGATAAAGACGGACAGTTTTACTCCAATCCAAATAGTTTGAACCATTTAATTTATAATCCGTAATTTTAGACACCACAGGGACCATATCCATTACGATAGAAGGTTTATTTTCAACCATGAGAGTTTACGAAATCCAAAGATAATGAGCACTAAAGTCCGAACAAACTCACAGAGGAAAAGATGTACCTTGTGAGATTTATCTTACTGCAAGATGAAGAAAAATACCAACTTCGAAGAAGAATCCAAAGAAGCCTACTGCTGTGAGAAAGGAACGGGCAGCATCTTCAAACGCATCAAACGTCTAAAGACCCAACCTGTGGCGGCTCAAGAGGTGTTGACCAGGCTGCAGGACTAGGTCAACCGGAACCCAGAACAGGAACAGAAACAGACTAGGCTGCAGGACCAGGTCAACTAGAACCAAACCTAGGGACTGGCCGGAACAAAAGCTGAGGTCGGATGGAGCAGAGGCAGCCGGCGTGGAGGCGTGATCACAACTGGCGTGCAAGCAAACACGCATTCACCATCTACAGCCACCACCAAACAAGCAGGATTCCACTGTGGTGTTGGTATGCATTCATGCAATCCGGCGGGAAGAGATAGGAGCAGCGTCTGCCGGCGAAGGCCGCGGCTGAGGCTGAGGTGGCGGATGTAGGGCAGCGTTGTAGCTGTCGTCGTCAAGGACGAGAAAGAAGGGGTCCCTGAGGAGCTCGGAGGCGGAAGGGCGAGCGCGGGGTTTTCTCCTCCTGCTACGCGGAAACAGAAGCGGCGGAAGAAGGCAGGAAGCAAGGCGGAATCACATCGGCGTCGCTGATGAACAGGAGCTCGCGAAGGAGATTGGTGTCGCAGATGCACAGGAGCAACCTTCTCTTCTGCTCGCGACGGCCTCCGCCGAATTGTGTCTGCAATAGTTTGAAGATTGCAGTCGTGGTCGTAGAGAAAGCCGCCGCAGGGAAAGAAAGAACGCGGGCGCTGCGCTTGCGTGGGAACGAAGTCGGCGCGGGGAAAAAAAAACAAACGAAAACCTAAATTCCTAGCTCTGATACCATGTTATCAAAAATAACTCAAGAATTCTTTTTCCATTAAGAGATACAAGTCCCTATTTATATAGGAGTTTTATGGACCTATTCTATGAGATTTATTCTAATAAATATAACCAATATTTAACAATACATGACATTAAGAGTAATTGAAATATTGTTTGTACTACTAATAATAATTTTTTAGTTTGCATCCATATCACATAATGTCAAAATTGTATCATTTCATATGTAGCTATGTGCCACCTCAAATTTGCTATTGACACTATACACCGAACATCAACACAATCCCAAAATAGTACCATTCCAATCTAAGACTAAAATTCCAGCATAATTTAAGATTTTGGACCTCGCAAAAAACTATCTAAATGTAAAATAAACTACCCTTTTTATATAAATTTGTTTAGACCACCTTCTAGGCCATATAGACCTCTTAGCTAGTCCATTTAAACTTTTTAAACCAGCTGCCTAAATGGGGCAACTTATTCACTAGAAGAAAGAATACCCTTACTTTGCATCCTACGGGATCCCCTACACTGTTATTTAAAACTATAAATATCATAACTCCATCATTACCTATTTAACCCAAATAAGCTCATGCATAGCTATTTACACTTAATCTAGTGTGTTTCTTACAACAAAATAAAGATTATCTTCCAAAAGGATGGAATGCAATAGCTTGATGCAACTCTTTCATCCATAGAAGAGTCGACATTAGTTCATCCTGCAATTTGAAGACAACCTCAATCCAAATACAAAATATATTTACAAGAGCATTTTTCATAATTCTCAAAGTTGCCTCCATATGATGAAGCCTCAAGAAATTGATTGTTGATTGTTCGCACTCACTACAAATCACATCTATGATTTTGTAACTGTAAAATAATATAAGAAAGATCTTATTTTATTACAAGCAACAAGACCCTATTTATACATCAATATAGGGACCTATTCTAGGAGACTTATTCTATATAAAAAAATATATTTTTATATAGGAATATCCTTAAATATTCTAACACTCCCTCTCAAACTAGAGAATATAAATCATATGTACTCAGCTTGTTACATATGTAGTAAATTCGAGGACCTCTCAATAACTTAATGAATATATCTGCTAGTTGATCATGTAAGTTAACAAAACTAGTAGATATTTCACCAGATATGACTCTCTCTGACAAAGTGACAGTCGACTTCAATATGCATTGTCCTCTCATGAAAAACTGGATTCGAAACGATATGCATGGTGGCTTGGTTGTCATATATAAGTGACATTTGTGTAACCTCTCCAAATCTTAACTTTTGAAACAACTGTTTGAGTCATATAAGCTCTTAACTGGCTATGATCATAGCTCCATATTCTGCCTCTGTACTGGATCTTGCCACAACATTCTACTTTTTTACTTTTCCAAGAAACAAAGTTATCTCCGACAAATATACAAAACCCAGAAGTAGATTTCCTATCAATGAGAGATCCTGCGCAATCTGTATCAGAATACCCTACGACTCGAGTATGTCCTTTGTCTTCGTACAAAAGACCCTTTCCTAGAGCGCCTCTGATATATCGGATAATGCGAATCACAGCATCCCAATGTCCCTTGAATGGAGAGTTGAGAAACTGACTTACTACACTTACTGCAAATGAGATATCCGGACGAGTAACAATAAGGTAGCTTAGTCTCCCTACTAATCGCCTGTATTGTTCAGGATCTGGAAGAATCTCCCCCTGATTTGGCATGAGCTTAACATTGGGATCCATGGGGGTGTCAACTGTCTTTGAGTTTAACATGCTTGTTTCTTCTAGAATATTCATTGCATACTTCCTTTGCGATATGATAATCCCATCTTTGAACTGTGCTACTTTTATCCCTAAAAAAATATTTGAGTTTGCCAAGATCTTTTGTTTGAAAATGTTTGAAAAGATGTTTCACCTGTGAAATTCTGAGATGATTACTACCTGTGATAATAATATCATCAACATAAACAACTAAATAGATGCAACCAGTAGATGAGTGACGATAAAAGACAGAATAGTTAGTCTCACTCCGAGTCATGCCAAACTGTTGAATTATAGTACTAAATTTACTGAACCATGCTCTGGAAGACTGTTTGAGGTCATATAAAAATTTTCGCAGACGACATACAAGACCAGAAGACTCCTCCTGAGCATCAAAATACGGAGGCTGCTCGATGTAGACTTCCTCGAGCAGGTCATCTTGTAAGAAAGCATTTTTAATGTCCAACTGATAAAGAGGCCTATGTTAAATCGTAGCAATGGACAGGAATATGCGCATGGAGGACATCTTGGCAATAGGAGAAAAAAATATCCCCATAATCCAATCCAAAGATCTGAGTATAGCCTTTAGCAACAAGGCGAGCCTTAAGCCGGGCAACCTTTCCATCTGGACCAACTTTCACTGTATATACCGATCGACAACCAACAACTGACTTCCCTGATGGTAGAGGAATAAGATCCCAAGTCCCACTGCTCTGTAAAACAAATATTTCATCGAGCATAGCCTATTTCCATCCTAGATGGACAAAGGCATCACCTGCAGTCTTCGGAAGAGAAACAGACAACAAGGAGGAAAGACAAAAAAAATAGGAAGGAGAAATACAATGATAACTTAAAGAAACATAATGAGGAGAAGGATTACGAGTGGAATACATACCTTTCCGAAATGCAATGTGAATATCAAACTCAGAAGATGGAACCGGAGGACGAGGTGAAAGACTCGACTCCAAAGATGAGTCCATGGCAGCGTCAGTGATGGGCGGCGGCAAAGCAGGACGAGGACGACGCTAATAAACCTACAAAGGAGAAGATGTCTCCGGAGCTGATAGAGACTCCTCCGGAGGATAAAAGATAGTCATTGGTGCAGGCGTAGAAGGAGAAAACTCAGACGGAGATCCATTAGGCCCAAAAAATGGAACCGAATTAAAGAACATAACATCAGCAGAGATGAAGTACCGACAGAGAGTAGGGAAAAAACACTTGTACCCTTTTTAAGACCATAGGTACCCAAGGAAGACACATTTATGAGACCGGAAAGAGAGTTTGTCAATGTCAGGATCGAGAGCATGAGTAAAACATATAGAATTAAAGACCTTAGGTGGTAAAGGATGAAGAGACTGATGAGGATAAAGAACATGATGAAGTATTTGACCTTGTAAAGTAGAGGAAGGCATGCGATTGATGAGATAACACGCAGTAAATACAGCAACACTCCAAAACTGAAGAGGAACATGAGAATGGAGAAGAGTCCGGGTGGTCTCAAGAAGATGACGATTCTTGTGTTCGGCAACTCCATTCTGTTGAAGGGTATAAGAACAAGAAATGTCATCAAGGTCTGAAACGGAGTAGATAGATACTCACGTGCATTATCACTCTGCAAGGTTAAAAGAGAAATACCAAATTGAGTTTTAATTTCATAGAAAAAAATTGAAAAAGAGAAAACAACTCCGAACGATCCTTCATCAGATATAACCAAGTGCAACGGGAAAAATCATCTATAAAGATGACAAAATATCATGACCCTAATGTAGAAGAAACACGACTCGGACCCCAAATATCGGAATAAACCAAAGCAAAAGGTAACGTAGCCCGACTCACAGTGCGAGGAGAAAAAGAACTACGAACATGCTTTCCTAATTGACATGATTCACAAGACAAAGACTCTAAGTGAGAAAGACCAGGATGTAATTGTTTCAACTAATCAAGACCAGGATGTTCCAACTGAGCATGAATAAGAAGGGGAGATGCCGCCGCCGAACCAACAAGAGAGGACTGTTGAAGCAGATATAGGCTATGAGACTCATATCTGAAGCCAATTATCCTCTCCGTACTACGGTCCTATAAGGACATAGAAGATTTAGTAAACGAGATGACATAATCAAGAGACCGAGTAAGCTGACTGATTGATAATAAATTAAAGGGAGCACTGGGAACATAAAGAACATTATTAATAGAAAGAGACAGAGAAGGATGAACAACACCAACATCCTGGGATTGAATTTGAGAACCATTTGCCATGATGACAAAGGGTAAATAACCAGAAGTAGATAGAGAAGAAAAACGAGAACTATTACCAGTAATATGATCGGTGGCCCTGGAATCAAGAACCCAAGGACTCGAAGAGTGAGATATGCCAGTAAAGAAATTACCAGTGAGTGCAACGGCAACAAGGGAATCAGCAGCCTTTCGATCCTCATACTATTTCAGAAAGTCGTCATAGGAAGACAGTGGAGTCAAATTTGGCGGCAACTGTGAAGTGGAAGCTGAAGGAGCAACAGAACTCTGGACGATCTGCGCAGCACAGAGAGGTCGACCATGTAGACTCCAACATTTATCAATTGTGTGTCCAAGTCAATGGCAATGATCACACCAAGGGCGTCCTTTGCCACCCTTACGAGGTGGAGGTCTGTTGTTGTTTCGATAGATCAAAGCTGATGAAACCAAACCTGCATGGGCCACCATCTTCACAGAGGAATCACGCTTCGGAAGACGACCCAGCGCGCTGAGAACTCATGTCGCACAACGACCAGGATTTTCTTTCACGCGCTCAGATCAGATCAGAGGAAGAGAAGACCAGATCAGAGGAAGCAGGCACACTCCAGAACTGTGTAGGTAGCTAGAACAATGAAAAGGCTAGAAAACTATTGCAGGAACGACGACAACGACGATTCGTGGCACCCGAGGAGAGTCCGATAAGGCATTCGCCCACTGATCAAGATGAAAACCCTAATCGTCCTGTTCAGAATAAAGGGACAAAAGACTCATCAATGATGCTCAATCCACCAGAACTGCCGAGCGCCATCGAAAGTAACTTGTTCTAGCGCGGCGGATGATTCACCCTCGAACTTCGCGGCATCGCCCGCGCTCATGTAAACAATAATATCATAGATCTGATTTATTACAAGGGTTAAGCCCCTATTTATATACAAGCATAAGGACTTATTCAAAAACGAATTATTCTATATTTAACCCTAAATATTCTAACACTCCCCCTCAAGCTGGAGAATATAAATCATATGTACCCAGCTTGTTACATATGTAGTCAATTCGAGGACCTCTCAGTGACTTGGTGAATATATCTGCTAGCTGATCATGTGAATTAACAAAACTAGTAGATATTTCACCAGATATGACTTTCTCCCTGACAAAGTGACAGTCGACTTCAATATGCTTTGTCCTCTCATGAAAAACTGGATTCGAGGCGATATGCATGGCCGCTTGATTGTCACATATAAGTGACATTTGTGTAACCTCTCCAAATCTTAGCTCTTGAAGCAATTGTTTGAGTCATATAAGCTCTTGACTGGCTATGGCCATAGCTCGATATTCTGCCTCTGCACTGGATCTTGCCACAACATTCTGCTTTTTGCTTTTCCAAGAAATAAGATTATCTCCGACAAATATACAGAAACCAGAAGTAGATTTCCTATCAATGGGAGATCCTGCCCAATCTGCATCAGAATAACCTACGACTCGAGTATGTCCTTTGTCTCCGTACAACAGACCCTTTCCTGGAGCGCCTCTGATATATCGAATAATACGTGTCACAGCATCCCAATGTTCCTTGCATGGAGAGTTGAGAAACTGACTTACTACACTTACTGCAAACGAGATATCTGGACGAGTAACAGTAAGGTAGCTTAGTTTCCCTACTAATCGCCTGTATCGTTCAGGATCTGAAAGAGGCTCCCCCTGATTTGGCATGAGCTTGACATTAGGATCCATAGGGGTGTCGACTGTCTTTGAGTTTAACATACCTGTTTCTTCTAGAATATCCATTGCATATTTCCTTTGAGATATGATAATCCCATCTTTGGACTGTGCCACTTCTATTCCCAAAAAATATTTGAGTTTGCCGAGATCTTTTGTCTGGAAATGTTTGAAAAGATGTTGTTTCACCTGTGAAATTCCGAGATTATCACTACCTGTGATAACAATATCATCAACATAAACTATTAAGTAGATGCAACCAGTCGATGAGTGACGATAAAAGACAGAATGGTCAGCCTCACTCCGAGTCATGCCAAATTGTTGAATGACAGTGCTAAATCTACCAAACCATGCTCTAGGAGACTGCTTGAGGCCATATAAAGATTTTCGTAGGCGACATACAAGACCAGAAGACTCCCCCTGAGCAACAAAACACGGAGGTTGCTCCATGTAGACTTCCTCGAGCAGGTCACCATGTAAGAAAGCATTTTTGATGTCCAACTGATAAAGAGACCAATGACGAATCGCAGCAATGGACAGGAATAGACGTACAGAAGACATCTTGGCAACAGGAGAAAAAGTATCCCCATAATCCAATCCGAAGATCTGAGTATAGCCTTTTGCAACAAGGCGAGCTTTAAGCCGATCAACCTTTCCATCTGGACCAACCTTCACCGTATACACCCATCGACAACCGACAACTGACTTCCCTGATGGTAGAGGAACGAGATCCCAAGTCCCACTGCTCTGCAAGGCACACATTTCATCGAGCATTGCCTGTTTCCATCCTGGATGGGCAAAGGCATCACCTGCATTCTTCGGAAGAGAAATAGACGACAAAGAGGAAAGACAAGAAAAATAGGAAGGAGAAATACGATGATAACTCAAAGAAACATAATGAGGAGAGGGATTACGAGTGGAACGCATACCTTTCCGAAGAGCAATGGGAATATCAGACTCAGGAGATGGGACCGGAGGACGAGGCGAAAGACTGGGCTCCAAAGATGTGTCCATGGCAGTGTCAGTGGTGGGCGGCGGTAAAGCAAGACGAGGACGACGCTGATAAACCTGTAATGGAGGAGATGTCTCCGGAGGTGAAAAAGACTCCTCCGGAGGATAAAAGATAGCCACTGGTGCAGGCGTAGAAGGAGACAATTCGGACGGAGATCCATTTGGCCCAAAAAATGGAACCGAATCAAAGAACGTAACATCAGCAGAGATGAAGTACCGACGGAGAGTAGGAGAATAACACTTGTACCCTTTCTGAGACCGGGGGTACCCAAGGAAGACACATTTATGAGACCGGGGAGAGAGTTTGTCAATGCCAGGATCGAGAGCATGAGCAAAACATGTAGAACCAAAGACTTTAGGTGGTAAAGAATGAAGAGACTGATGAGGATAAAGAACATGATGAGGGATTTGACCTTGTAGAGTGGAGGAAGGCATACGATTGATGAGATAGCACGCAGTAAGCACAGCGTCACCCCAAAACTGAAGAGGAACATGAGAATGGAGAAGAAGAGTCCGGGTGGTCTCAAGGAGATGGCGATTCTTGCGTTCGGCCACTCCATTCTGTTGAGGGGTATGAGGACAAGACGTCCGATGCAACACACCATGAGATGCTAAGAATGTCTGAAATGAAGTAGAGAGATACTCACGTGCATTATCACTCTGCAAGGTTCGAAGAGAAATACCAAATTGAGTTTTAATTTCAAAGAAAAATGATTGAAAAAGAGAAAACAACTCTGAGCGATCCTTCATTAGATATAACCAAGTACAACGAGAAAAATCGTCAATAAAGGTAACAAAATACCGTGACCCCAATGTAGAGGAAACACGACTTGGACCCCAAACATCGGAATGGACCAAAGCAAAAGGGGACGTAGCCCGACTCACAATGCGAGGAGAAAACGAACTACGAACATGCTTTCCTAATTGACATGACTCACAAGACAGAGATTCTAAGTGAGAAAGACCAGGATGCAATTGTTTTAACTTATCAAGACTAGGATGTCCCAATTGAGCATGAATAAGAAGAGGAGATGCCGTCGCCGAACCAATAAGAGAGGACTGTTGAAGTCGATATAGGCCATGAGACTCACATCCGAAGCCAATCATCCTCCCCGTACTCCGGTCCTGTAAGGAAACAGAAGATTTAGTAAATGAGATGACACAATCAAGAGACCGAGTAAGCTGACTAATCGACAATAAATTAAAAGGAGCACCAGGAACATAAAGAACATTATGGATAGAAAGTGACCGAGAAGGATGAACAATACCAATACCCTGAGACTGAGTTTGAGAACCATTTGCCATGGTGACAAAAGGTAAATAGCCAGAAGTAGAGAGAGAAGAAAAAAGAGATTTATTACCAGTGATATGATCGGTGGCCCCGGAATCAAGAATCCAAGGACTCGAAGAGTGAGATATACCAGCAAAGGAATTACCAGTGAGTGCAACGGTAGCAGGGGAATCAGAAGTCTTTCGATCCTCATACCATTTCAGAAAGGCGTCATAGGAGGGCGGTGGGGTCGGATCTGGTGGCAACTGTGAAGTGGAAGCTGAAGGAGCAACAGAACTCTGGACGATCTGTGCAGTACGAGGTGGTCGACCATGTAGACTCCAACATTTATCAATTGTGTGTCCTGGTCGGTGGCAATGATCACACCAAGGACGTCCCTTGCCACCCTTACGAGGTGGAGGTCTGTTGTTCCGAGATACCAAAGCCGATGAGTCAATAGGAGTGGCAGGAGGTACTGTCAAGACTTTGGCAGGGACACGAAGGAGAGTCGCCCAGGTACTGTCCATGGTAGCTTCTGTGGGGTTGCCCAGGATTTGATCACGAACATGAGAATATTCTGTAGGCAGACCAAATAGAGCTAAAGACATAAAAAATTTCTTCCGATTTTCAAGCTCTTCAATAGGAGTGGCCGCAGGTGGGAGCAATTCATTGAAGTCACACAGAAGGCGAGAGACCGAACCCAGATAAGTTGACATAGAATCCTTAATCTGATGGGCACTGAGAATAGTCATGAGATCTTCACAAACTTGATAGAGTCGCCGAGAAGTGTTTGTAAAGAGTTGTTGAGCCTGTGCCCAAACAGCTTTGCAGGTTTTGTGAGTGCGGAAGACATCCCTAAGAGATGGATGGATGGTGGCTCGGATAATACAACATAATTGAGCATCAACCTTTTTCCATAGAGGACGTTCAGCAGCTTGAATATCTTCTTCGACTTGGGTGAGATGCGTCTCATAACCCTGTCCAACAAGCCAAAGTTCAATGTGGGAGCTCCAAGAGGAATAATTCTTACCATCCAATAGCTCGGAAGAGAGCGGTGCAGTGATGTGATTGGTAAAAATTGATATATCCGACTTTGAAGTGCTAGAGGTAGCCATGAAGAGAAAATCGTGTTGCGTCACCACCGTTAACACGGGCAAGAATAGTGGAGGACAGCAGCGACACGGCTAGGAGCGCTGTCTTCTTCAGTAAGACAGGAGGAACCGTGAAGATTTTGAATTATGCTGGGAGGACAGATTTTCCTACAGCCTTGTTTTCGTTATTTCCACTGAAAGCTTTGTATCAAGGAGGATCCGGCTTCTGGACCGCTGGTTCGAAAACCTGGATCAAGGAGGAAAACCTGGATCACAGGAGGAGAACCGGATAACCTGCAGAAGACTTTACTGCTCCACGGAGGAAGCCCTAATCCCAGAGACGGCGCTTGCTTCAACGCGGCGCTGGAACAGACGGCGATGCGGCGCTGGAAGAGACGGCGACGCGGCGCTGGAAGAGGCGGCGATGCGGCGCTGGAAGAGGCGGCGACGCGACGCTGGAAGAGACGGCGCTCCTTCACGCGGCGTTGGAGGACGTCGCCGACGAAGCCGGGCCACGGGCGCTCCTTCGGTGCTTCTGGATCGAAGGAGAACGCGGCGCTGGAAGATGTCTCGGCGCTGGAAGACGTTGCTGACGAAGCCGGGCCGCGTCGCCTTCAGGGAAGATGCACGCCGATCGCGCTGGAAGAGTCGATCGCTGCGGTGGACGTCGCGATCAGGGAAGGGATCGCAGGTTGAGCCTCTGGTTCGCGCGATCAGGGAAGGGTTCGCGATCAGTCATCAGGGAAGAGACGCGGGATTCGGCGGCGGCGGAGAGAGAGGAGAAAGAATTAGGGTTAGGCGGATAAACCTAAACCCTTTCGCTCTGATACCATGTAAACAATAATATCATAGATCTTTTATTACAAGGGTTAAGTCCCTATTTATATACAAGCATAAGGACTTATTCAAAAACGAATTATTCTATATTTAACCCTAAATATTCTAACACGGGATGGCGGCCGGCGGTGATCGGACGGCGACGATGAACGGCGAAAGGTCGGCTGATCGCGCAGCGGGGTCGCGCGGGGGCGTCGGGCAGGATATCAGACCTGTATATATATATATATATATATATATATATATATATATATATATATCCCTGAATAGGCAAACTCTATGGTTAAGAAAAGTTACTAGATCCTTTGTATGAAAATGCTAGTAGATATGCTTTCAGCCTCTTGACACCAGTAAAGTCATCACCAATCATAACAATCTTGTCAATATAGATTGTTATATAAGCATAGGTCGTAGGCTTTATGATGAATTAATCAAATTATTTTTAATTTAGATATATGTGCTCTCTCTCTCTATATTCTCCTTCTCCTATTTCCAACTTATCACCTTTTCCCCCACTTGAGTTTCTCCTCCTCAGACTTGTTTTTGCATCAACAAGCTTAAAAGAGAAGTGGTCTACAATTATTATGATACTTAAACAGAGTAGCAAGTCATGTCTCCAAATCTTACCAGTCAATGATTAAAATATAAATACCAATAGCATAATGTTTAGGCCTGGACCAACTCAGATAGTCCTAGAACGTTAGGGGTTCTTATTAACAAGAACATAATTCACCTGTGAATCTGTGATAGGACAGTATCAAAAAATGTTAATGTAGTCGGAGCAAGAGGCTTTGCAAACAATGCACTTAGCAAGGAAGAATATCAACCACATAAAACCATGCATTTTCTGAAGTACCTGGAGAGTGGTTCCTCCATTATGTCAATGTCCTTAGTCACTACTTCAAGCATGTCTTGGAAACAACGGACAACGTTTGGACGATCCTCTTCTTTGTTATCCATCTACAAAAAAAATTACAACAGGACAACCTTGGTCAGTAATAGAAATTTAGAAAAATGAGATGAGAAGAAAATAAATTAATACCAGATAGTCAATCAACTTGACAAAGTGATTATACAAATTTGGAAGAGCTTCTTTCATTTTGAAATCTTCTATGAGTTTTCCACTATTGATATGTATATCAACCTCATCAAAGATCTTGTCTATAAGGCTACAAGAAAAACAGTTTGTAAGCTAATTAATGTACGAAAAATGATACACTACATGAACATGAAGCATGAAAACTCAACATGACACACTACATGCATGGATGTGAGACCCACTGTATGGATATGGGACCCACTGCATGAAGTGTGTCATGTTGTGTTTTCTGTTTTCATGCTACATGTTCATGTAGTGTATCATTGCTCTTAATGTACAGGAAGACAAGAAAGTTAATCCAGCCTTGAAGTTGCCAAAATCTAAAATTTGAATGAATTGTAAGAAATTATGAAAAAGATGATATCTTACTTCTTTTCAGGGCCACCTTCAATTAAACTGCTAATAATGTTCCTACAAGATAAATAACACTCACGAACAGCCCAGTTCATATATGGATCATCTCGGAGCCTCTTATGAAGTTCACTAGCATTTGCCTTGGTATCCTTTGCCATGTGCACTGCTACCGGAATCTAGAAAATAAAACATGCCCATGTAACTAGCAAATTAACGTAAAAATCCAAGAAATGAGGCAAATTTACCTTGCTAGCAAGTAAGAAAGGAGGCCACTGTGGTACGTCAACAATGTCAGCGTTGTATGGAACAAGCAACAAATCCATTTCCCTGCAGAGTGCAGACAACTTCGATTGAAATTTTTTTGCTCAGATAAATTTGTGAGAAGTAGGAAAGGTGAAAATTTTGGCAAAGTGTTGTTGGTGGTGAACCTTTCTTCTCCATCAAAAGCATAAAGCATAATTGTCCTAATGATTTTTCTATTATTTAAAAGAACCAAATATTTGCTCCAATAAAAATACATGATCAAGAATCATTGCTAAGAAGTCAAAGGGCATAATTAGGTTTTAGTTTTTCCCATAGAGCGCACACTTTAGTTTTAACCTTTATTAAATATATTTTAAAAATTAGTTAGCATATTAATCAACTTTAAATAAAAAATAAGGCAGGATATGGATTCCTAAGAGCATGAGGTCAAATTTGGCCTTAGTTTTGTATTCCAAAATATTTTTGTCCATCAAACAGTTTTGCTCAAAATTTCTTGGTCTAAAACTTGTCCAAATTATGAAATAAAACCAACTATTATCTATGTGGGAGTGCGAGAAGTTCAGATGCGATCTTATTCTGTGATTTTTAACTCATGAAGAACCATGAAAATTATATTTTTCATATGAAACTTACATTGTCTTTCTTTGATTTTTTTTAAAATAAGGGTGACATCGAATTCCTGAGATCAAAATCAATCTCTACACTTTTTTAGTCAGAATGTGCTATATGGGTCCATCAAGTACTTTTGGTTAAAATTGATAACCAAAATGTTTCAAAATAAAAAATTATGGTCAAATTTGAATTTCTCAACTTCAAAAAGGAAATTTTTGTATTATTTTATGATTTGGATCTATAGATTATGCAAATTATATTTTTTCTATGCGAAAGTTAAGATATAGCAGAATATATTTTTTAGAAAATAAAATGATTGGGCCAATTAAGCAATTTTGGTTAACACTCCTTCATGGCTCCAAACTGCTTCAAATTAAAGACGGAGGACATATTTGATTTTCTCCAAAAAGAAGACATTTTAGTGCCAGAAAATGAGAAGGATGCCCCTAATTATCCATGTCATTGAAAGAGCGTCCTTCCTTCAATAATTATCAATAGCACCATCATTTGATATCCGAAATCCCCACTGCACTCCATCTTGGAGCAGTTTTAACCAAAATTGCACCATCTTGGAGTATCAAGTTTCTATAATTTATTAAAATGGTAAGTTTAGACCATGCAGCTCAACACTTCACAAATCTTCCCTTTCGTGTGGATCAATCACTTGAATGTCTAGGGTCTACTATGCAAAGATATTGGTTTTCTAATCTGCAAAAAACCATGGAATGGCCATTTGCTTCTTGGCTGCCATAATGTTCAACAAGTCAACAAGGGGTGGGCTAGTTATGCTTATCTGTTATACTACCATGTTTGGCTTGCTCCACAACAGCATCATCACCTACTACACTTGTACACTTGTTCAGCTGGAGCATATGTTGGCGAGTCAGTTGGATAGAAAGAAAGTTCAAACTCTTGCATCATGCAACCATCAAAGCTCAAACTCTTGTGCAAAATTTTTTTGTTGCAATCACTAACTTTATGTAGTTAATTTAACAAATCTCTATTATTTTTATTTTCTGTTTTTTGGAAATTACCATCCCTTCGTATCTTTTAAAATATAACTTTTGGTTTCAGGCTAAAAAAAACACTGAAATTCCCTAGACAAACAGGGCAGTAGGATTATTGTACTGTGACTAATTTTTGGTCAATAATCAGGTGTGACACCTACATGAAGTATAATCATGCCTAATCAAAGAACTTCCTAGATCTAATTGTATCTCGACAAAGCATCTCATGATGAACTTCACCATAATGCATAAAGTTATACAACAAAACACAATAAAAAACAAAATACACACAATAAATATTAAAGGTACCTATTGCTTATAAGATCCTCCTTTCGAAAGCTGGTGATGATTGTGTTCCATATCTGAGCAAACCTTGCTCGAATCACTTTATCATCTTTTGTATCCTCCTTGTTGTCATCAGCCATCTAAAACAAAAAGGCATTCCTTGTGAACAAGAAATGAATTAAAAATTGGGATTTGATATATAAACCTCTGGAACTTAGTTAGACCTGACCAAATCGACGAGATAGAGAAGCTTTTAGCCCCCTTTTTTTGTTCCCATCCAAATTGTCGGCTGGAATTAGCTGGGAATTAAACCTCTTCGGTAGTGATTCAAATCTGGACCGTAACAATCCCAATGATCGAATCTGTAATAAGGCATGAAAGAAATAAAAGGAATCAACCAATAAATCAAGAACATGAGCTAGCACTAGCTGTTCACAAAAACCATCATAATTGATAAAAGGTAACAAATCAATAGGAGATATCTGTCTACAAAATTATCCCATTATATTAGAATATTTGTTAAGAAGTAATGCAACAAATTATTAGTCTCAGACTCATATTTGAGAGGAAATAACTAAGTTTGATTAGTGACCAATATGCTAAACTAACAAGCTGATAGGAAATAATCCAACTCATACATCTAAATTTGTAAAACTCACCATTATGTGTGAGATCAAGCACAGCACATGTTAACGTGTAAAATTGAGATACAAATTACTAACAGTAGCATGATTCAAACTCAAATCCATACACATTAACTTTGATTGGGTAGTCAATTACCAAAATCCTAAAATGCTAAGCAAGTCTATTTTAATTCAACATTTCTTTTCAAGTTCACTACCAAAAGATGGCCCTTACAAGACTTCCAAAGTCATCCAACCATGGTTCTCAATCTCATTTCATATTGATGAGCACGATCCAATTTATCACTTCAACGAGCTGCAGTGAATTCTCCTAGTACCCTGAACAATGCTACTCCTCCCTGTTTGCAAACCCCATGGTGTTCCTCCCAATGCGCAGATTGCTAGTTATAGTCACCCCATTTAGAAGAAATCAAGAGATTGGCTAATGATAGGTTTTTCCACTCCTGCAACATCTATTCATGCAACAACTTCAAACCGTGAGCACTTCCTCTTGATTTCATCCATGTTGGCCCTCTTCGATCATCCAAGCTCGGTCTCTCTACAGTCTATACACAGACCAATCGATGAGCAATGGCGTCACCTAGGCATAGCAAGATGGGACACATCTAACTGAACTCTCCATGATGGAATTCATAAGCCTCTGACAGCCAGATCTACCACCCAAGTACAAATTGAATAGTACCAACACTCTTAGGTAGTAGACATATTGGGGGTGTACTATGCCAGTCTATGATATCATTGGTTCATGGAGTTTTATTGTGTGCACAACACAAACTACTAGATTGAACACTTGGATTCTAGATTTAGCAATCTCTAGGAATCAGTCTAGTAACACCTCACTTTTCTCTAATATCAACAAGCATTTCATCAAACTCGTCACTCTTATATATGAAGAATGCTGGTAAGGTTTCCTACTTGATAGTTGTCAATTTCTTGTCTTCTATATACGTAAATTTTATTTTAATTTACTATACATAAGCAAACTCACTAGTCACTAAATTGTTCCACAACCTTTTCTTCTAATTTAATCTATATTCAATATTTGAGGATGGGAATAATTGGTATATGGCATGAGTCTCAAGGTCTGGTGTTACATGTTCATCTACTCTTGTTACTCTTTGACTAATCCTCATCCACTCTAAATCCATAATTGCTTGAGGCTTCGTCATTCTGACTTACAAAATCTACAAAAGATTGTTGTCAATTTGCTTAATCTTTAGAGTTTAGAATGTGTATTGCCAATTAGGTAAACATGATCAATCTTGATTTCTTAAGCATCTCTAAATACACATTTTGCTTCTGCACTATTGTCGATAGCACATTTTGATATTCAGGGCCCAAGTCGAGTTTCTTCAAAATTTGCTTTTAAATAGTTCATTACATTCCCTAATAACTATGCAAGAAAGACACGGCTAGTTTGGAGTCCTCTCTAAAATTTCTTCCTTTCATAGAAAGGTAAACCTCGATTTGATCCGTCTCTTCAAGTTTCACAAAGTAGCAAGCCAAAGGCTTGATATAGCAGGAAATATCAAAAAAAAAAAACAAATTGATAAAGCACCATTAAAACAAAATGATGTAGACCAGGCTAGAAAACACTCAAAACCAAATTGATAACGCACCAGACTAATACAAAATTGATGTAGAACCAAGCAACCAAAAACTGTCAAAACTTATAAAGAGAAGGAAAAAAATAGATTGAAAGATATCAATCACATGCAATCCTAACTCCTTTATAAAACTCAGAATAAGACCAAGTCATTTATAAAAAAATGCCTGTCTTCAAAATCAAGACAAACTTTTGAAAATTTGGAGTGACTATTAAAAATTAAGTAGACTAGTAAAAATTCAGATTCCTAAAATTTCAAACTGCATTATTCTCCCCAAATCCAAAGGGACTTAACACCAAGCAAATTGCAAGCATCTTTGTTAGGTCATTGTTTCCAAGCATAAATATCAACTGTATTTATGGAGCATAGTTTCTTCATTATTTTTTCTTAGGCAGCCTTTTTAATGGGTGAGAAATTGGAGGCAATCCTCATCTTTGCTTTTATCCTCAAGAAGTCAATTTTCTTATCACGTACTTCTGTACCCAAATCAAGAATAATCGTAGCTTCTTTCTTATGCTAATTCTTGATGAATTAATCTTGGATTTTTCTTTCAGTCACCCTTTCCAATGTAACTTCTCTAGAGGTAGAAATATCTCTCTATAGCTCTCACATAACAATCAATTTGCAAACAGGGAGTCTTCAAAATCTTCTTAGTAATTAGCACACTTTGTAATTTAAAAATCAAAGTTTAAATAAGTTTGTAAATTAAATAAGCATCAAAATCAGTTTGTCACAATATGGCTAAATAATAATCATCCTAAAATAGATGATATGATACAATTCGAATTCAAAAACATAAAAAGATGATTTATCATTTCACTAGGTATTTTAAATTAATTATTACCTTACCAATCAAGTTAGGGTCAATTATACACTGACACCATGCATCTCCACTCCAATACAACACTGAAACTATTCATTTCAGTTGACCACTAAAACTTTAGCTCAGTATGAGATTTTAAACCTTGTCATCAAGATCAATTTTGAACTCCAAAGCAATTGGATGTCACTATAACAGTGACACATAAGACGAAACAAGATACGAAGGGAGAAGTGATAAAGTAACATCAAGAAAAATAAGGAAGAGCAAAAATCAAAACCCATAGAGAAGTTTGTTGCAGGCTTCACATTGATATTGAAATCAACATCAAAATTAAAGTTAAAAGATATTGTCCAAGCTAGCCATGTGCCACAAATAAGATTCTTTTGAACCTGCCTCGTGTGTTAAACAATCTTGTTGAGATAATACCCAAACTTAAACCTATAGATATTGTAAATGCGATCAATAATTCCAAGAGAAATAGGTAATATACAGATCCAAAAGCACTCCACTCCCTGAAGTACCAAAGTGATGAGATGTATCTTTCCCGCATATGAAAGTGTCTTCTTCAGCCAACAGTTAATCCGTCGTACTAAGGAATCAAAGAGTGGGTTGTAGTCCGAAACCCGTAAACGCTTAGCGGCAAGTGGTATCCCCAAATATCAAAAGGGCATAGTCCCCTCCTGGAAACTTATAAGAGAAAAAAGTCGCAACCTTGTCGATTCATCTACTCCAGCTAGATAATTATTTGACTTCTGATGATTAACCTGAAGAAATGTGGTCGCCCCAAGCATATGCAAATAAGAAGATAAAACTCCTACTGATACCTCATCCCTCAACTGAATAATAATAAGAAGTCATTTGCATACGCCAAGTGTGCCAATCTAAGATGACCAAACCGAGGGTGGAATTTGAAATTTGTTCTGTACGTGTGCTACTATATCTGTTGCTCAAGGAACTCCACACGAATACTGAATAAGTAAGGAGAGAAAAGGTCTCCCTATCGTAGCTCTTTGGCCCTTCTAAAGAATCCAAAAGACCATCCATTAATGGCCAGAGAGAATGAAGAAGTGGTCACACACTCCATTATCCAAGATATAAACTTTGTAGGAAATTGAAGAACAATAAGTGCCTCACGCAGAAACTCTCAATGAACTGAGTCAAAGGCCTTCTAAAAGTCAACCTTTATAATGCATCTAAGGGCCTGTGATACCTCCGAAAGAGCTCCTGTGCCAGATGAATATTATTTGTACTGAGACGTCCCTATACAAAAACTACTTGAGATTGATGAAATATCCCTCCTACTACCTTAGATAATCTTGAAGCTAATAACTTAGAGATGATCTTGTAAAATATCGTACAACAGGAGATCGGTCTATAATTTATCATCTTGCTAGCATGAGCTGATCTCGGGATAAGCGTAATCAAGGTGTGATTCTATGTCCGTAATAATCTCCCACGGGTGAAAAATCTCATAATTGTAGCAATGAAATCCAACCCAACAATATCCCAAGAATGCTTGAAGAACTTTAAGCTATACCTATCCAAGCCTACAGCCCTCTAATCTCCAATATCAAATAGCGTCTGCTTTATCTTCTCTACTACAGGGAGTCGCTTCAAAACATCATGTCGGTCCATATGGAGATGCTAACCGAATGTCATGCAAGAGTGAGGAAAATCCGATGTATGACCTACAATCTCCCAAAGCTAGTGATAGAAGTGACTCGTGAAAACCTTTACCACCTCCTCAAATGATTCTGTAAGACTACCATCTGGCTTTTCCACTGTAATGTGTTAGTGTTAACCCTAGAGCCAATTATGAGATGATTGATAAGGAAACTTTTGTATCATATTTCATTAATAAAAGGCAAAATTTATGGTTATTATATTTACTTCAGATCTATGTCAAATGAATAAATATAATAATGTCCTAGGGTAATAGGTTCTAGTTTACAGTATATTAATTGGTTGAATTGATAATGCGAGGCAGTAGACATATATATAGAACACTACTTTTAACTATTCTTAGTCAAACTTTAATATACAAGGGCAATATTAATACGTTGAGACTAGCATGTAGATCAACTAATGACTTAATCTCACAAGCCATGGATATAAGATATCAAATTGACACATGGGTATAAATTAGATAATATATACTGAATTGACGCGCTATGAGAATGTTTAATGGATCGTTATATGAGTGTCATAAACATTCTCATAATGACCATTAGTATAAACAGTCTTTAGACCTGAAGTCAATACGGTTCCTTACATAATGAGTTGTGTACTTTAATGTCAATAAACATCACATGTAACAAGATGGACTATAAAGTCGATCACTGGGTATGCAATAAATTATGCAAAGGGATGTGAGTGATATAGAGGAGATCTATCCCTTCCATATGACGGAAGTAATATCAATGGACCCTTTGATTAAGTAGGACTACTAAAATGCAAAGTCATGCTCAAATAAGTCAATATGAGATATTGAGCTCATTTGGTTAAGTGAGTCTACTTAAAGATCAAGAAACACAAAGATTGATAAGGGGATGACACAGTCTATGCCTCATGGATCAATCTAGATATTGACGATAGAAGGACCAAGTTATACAAGATAATAGACACAGAAAGGTTAGGTCAGATCTTGATATTCTCATCACTTCGACAACAATGATGCATTACTAGATGTCACTCATTGCTTATGTATCTAAAATATTGTTTTAGATACATTGTCAACATTATGAGAACCTATTGGGTCATACAAAAAGAACATATTGATTTAGAGATAAGTATATTTTAGTTTGACTAAAATACGATGGACCCTAAGATTATAGGATTAAATCTAATCTGAGTTAGACTTATTGAATTAAATTCAAATAAATCCAACTATTGAATTATTAGATTAAATATAATCCAAATTAGACTCATTGGATTAGATTCAACCACTAAAGAGGATTAAGGTCCATTAATAGAGATTAATGGAGTATTGACGAAAAGGAGAGCAAAAGGCAAAAATCTTTTGTATTCATTGGATGACTCCTTATATTCATTGGTATTTATTGGATGACCTTTTGCATTCATTGGATGACCTTTTGTATTCATTAGATGAGTACAAAAGGTCAATTCTATGCATTTGGTGGATGATCACTTCTAGTCTCCTCTTCTTCTACTCTTGGCAAAACCATCCAAGTTGCTAACACAACGAAGGTGGTTCTTCTCCGAAGGCTAAATTTGTGCGACGAACGGACGTGTTCGTGTGGAGACCGAAGAGGCGCAGCCATTTTGATCATGCTGAGATCTACCAAATCAAATTGTTGTCGGGATTGTTCCGTTTACGCAACAAAGGTGACAACTCGATCGAACATGTATACTACATTCGCATGGATCTCTAAAGGAATTGGTTTTGTTTCGATGCATTTATTTATTATTTTTCGCAAAAGATCCCTATATAATGATCTCATTATGCTTGTTATTACGCTTTACCAGTGAATGAAAAAGAAGTTCCGATCCACATGCTTGAAATAACCAATTTTTGCACGTTAGGAGAAAAACTATGTTCTGCAACATTTAGACAAGCTGTAAGTTGTTGCAACTCCTTGTAATCTGTCATATGATCACGCAATAGCCCATCACCTTGTGCCTCCTCTAGGCGTGCTCAGGCAACAACAGCTCTGGCAAATATGTGCTGATAATGTTCGACGTTTAATCTCTTCAAATTCGATTTCAATGTCTTTAAGATATGTGAGCTCATATTGTTTGTTATTTTGTTCTAATTGTTGCTTGTATTCTACGCATTTTGTCTCTACTAGTTGTGAGAACGAGTCATGTTGGTCCCACATATTAAAGAATTTGAATAGCTTCTTAATGCAAATTCCACCACCCGAGATGGAGACCAAACATGCTAAGTGATCGGATAAACAATCTGCACGTGTGAACTCCGCAAAACTCTGTGACTCGGCTTCTAACCATTCCCTATTAATAAGTGTTTGATCCAGCTTGTTACATATATTACCATTTGTCCATGTATATCTGCAGCCTGTATACGATAGATCCTCCATTCCGACAAGGCTTACAAAATTTTGAAAATCTGCTATGAGTGATCGGTAACCCTCCACACTTGTCCTCAGTCGATAAGAATTGAAATCCCCAAGGACTAGTCATGGCATCCCCATATCTGTGGAAATCTGCTGAAATCTTTCCCACAATGCCTTCCTCCCCACCATAGTAAACTGGTCATAGACAAACTGTAGGGTCTTAAAGAATGTCCACATCTCCACAATGACATGATATTGTCCACTTTGGGCCTAAGCTCTCATGGTTTTGTTCTTGGGCTCTCCCCAAAAGGTCTCATGTCAATGGAGATACTTTCCATCCTTTTAACCTCGTGATCTTTTCCATGTGCTTTAGATGTGGGACTATATTTGCACCCTTGCAACCCAACAATCCCCCCCTCAAGCAAAGGACCATAGGCTCCCCCTGAATCCTCGACCCACCAGGACTTTTTCACCTAGCCGCAACTAGGACTTTTTTGCCCCTCGGTCCACTCGACCTACTAGGACTTTCACCTAGTCGCAACTAGGACTTTTTGCCCCTCTGTAAGATACCGAAAAAAATTTCAAAATAAATACGAAAAGATTCGTCTCGCGAAGACGAATCAAACGAAACTTGTTTGGACCAAATCGGAGGTCGTTTGACCCCTGAACCAAGCGAACCAAAAACAAACCCGGTTTGCTACAGTACCGGTGCAGGTCAGATTGAGTTCGGTTTGGGTTCGGCTGATTTGGGCTGGCTCGACCAGATCAGTTGGGTTAATGGTTTAATGTTAATGGGTTATTGGATCCTACCCTACCCGTTAACCAAAAACCCACCCTATAAGGAATCTACAGTAGCTTCTCCACCTCGCGATCCTCTTCTTTCTCCTTTCTCCCGATCGCGAGCGCCGCTTCACCTCTTCGCCGACGACGCCGACTGGAGGGGCAGCCAACGCGAAGCTTGAGCAAAGGAGAAGCCAATGATCTGGATCTTGCTCTGTTGGAGATCGATTTCGCCGGAGGTGGTGTGATCCGGCGGCGGCAAATCCGAAGAAGAAGAAGAGGCGATCGGCGGATTTGAGGGGAAAACAATCGGTAAGTGAGATTTAGGTTATTGTTTGGTTCGTATGCTTTAGATCTAGAGTTCTTTGAGCTTAGATTTAGACTTCTTCTTGGATTCCAGAACTTGGAAGGAACTGCGGTTCGGATTGTGGAATTTGTTGGTTTCGGCTGCAAACGAAGGGAGAGGAAGGAGGCTATTCGGTAAGAGTTTTGGTTCGATTCCGGATTTTTGATTGGTTTTGAGCTTGGACCTTTATTCTTCTTGGATTCACAGTTGGTATTTGGATTGAGGTTTGCCGGCGGTGGGATTTTTGTTTAAGCTCGGCGGCAAGCAAAACGAAGAGGAAGATAGGTAAGGGGTTTGAGCTAGGCTTCGAGTGTTGCTTCCTTTAATTGTTTTGATTCTTCTTAGAACGTGAATCAGAAGCTTCAATTGGATCTGGCCGATCGGTTGGTGGTGACGACGAAGGCTTCGGATCTAAGGTAAAGATTCTTTACTGTAAGGTGGTTCTAATCTGTTGTTGGTTTGGGCTTGGTTGGAGCATAGATTCATGTTGTCTCAGATTTTTGGATTTTAATTGGAACAGGGACTTCCTGGATTGTGATCGAAGCAAGAGAGCAAAGGAATTCAGATAAGAGGTGAGTTCCTGTGTTGCTCTAGTTGAATTGATAAGGATTAACAGTAGATTTATGGATAGATCAGTGGAGATGATAGTACTGTTAAATACTTTATTAGAATGATACCTTATTGGATTCAGTGATTTAAGGAAGGTGAACATATGTGATTGGTGTGAGTTGTTTAGGAATATGGATTCGATGTGTGGTATTATTTGGCTGATTAGATGTAAATATTCTTGGATACAGGATATCGATTAGTTGATTTGATCGGTTGCAGAGTTATTGGAGGTTCACTGCGTTACACGCAATCTATCTTGGCAGGCGGGTACCTTGACTTATCTTTTATAGATATGTCTTTATTGATATGTGTATTGCATGCTATCAGTAATTCATGATCCTGTTTGTATCTATCTTACTTGATACCATGATCTGTTTTCTATACCAGTCATTGTGCTATTTGATAGTATTGGATACTTACTCATATTGTGGTTATCAGTTATTTACTCCTTCTGAGATCATCTGATACCTTGCCATGTTTGATTATCTGATACTTATTGAGTTTGATACCACCTGATACCTGTTCACATGTCTTAGCTTGGTTTATTTTATTCTGTATCGGTGTTTGTGATAGACCTGAGACTTTACCTCATTATGGTTATTGGAGCATATGACATGGACTGGTAGTTGGATAGGTGGTGCATGGACTATATTTATGGATTTGTAGTTGGATATATGCTGCATGGACTAGTGTCATACATCATGCTTGCATATATTGCATACTGACGTGCGGGATTCCATTGTTGTTGAGTCCGGCGTCAGTTACATGCGGGCTACCAACCAAAGGGTGTGTATAATTGCATGTCTTGTGATCATCGGCTCCTGCTCCTATTTTAGTCGAGTCGCTCCTATTATAGTGGTAGCACAGTTTGAGCCCGTCACTCGTATATGATTTACACACACACTCCACTCATGGGTTAGTGGAACCTTTAGGTTGGTGCATACTTGCCCTGATAGGAGCTCCGCTAGGCCACCCAGGATAGTGGTTTCATAGCGTGGTAGCATTACAGGGATCCCTCCTCTGTCATTGTGACCAGGAGATGAGAGCTTGCTCGCCCACTTATGATTTGGGTACCAGGATAGGTGTACACCTTGAGGACATCCTGTCCACTCGGTCACGCAGGAGCAGTGACGGCAGAGTGCACAGAGGTCACAGCCCTACCCACTCGACGACTTCACCACTGTGGATGAGTACTCTGACGGGTTTTGGCTTCCCACGCGACCTCACCACTAGAGGGGTGACTGATCCGACTGGCGTCAGGGGTGACCAGGACATGCATTGCACCATGTGCATACTGCACTATTGCATTTGTTTGTGATTGTTGCACTTGTTTGATGCACTTGGATGACATGCATGCACAGGATACCTATGTGTTGGTTTGGGGATTTCCTTTCACCTTACTATTGTTTACCGGACTCTGGTATGTACAGATCTACTGTTATTCAGTTTTCTATCTTATTTACCTTCCAGTAGACTGTACAGCATGTTATTACTGTTGATAGCATTTTATACACATATCTGCTAGATACCCGCTGAGTTTCTTTTGGAACTCATCCCGTTTACCTGTATCTGTTTCAGGTTGATGTCGTCTGGAGAGCTGCACTGCTAGTCCCGAACCATGTTTTGATTTATTTCATTTACAGTTTACGTGTATTTGGACATGTTAGACTTTTGGACGTGTTTTTCCTTCAGTACTTGGTTTTCCGCTGTTCGATATATTTTTGATTTCCATTTCGAGTTGTTTACCGAATTCCTGGACGGATTTGATATACATGCGTGGTTGTGATACTATAGTAGGATGTGTTGAGTGGCCGTGTGGGTCACATTTATTTCTATTTTACTTGTATAAATCCATAGCCTGTTATGGATTGGCCGTGTGGGCCTTATATATGTGTATGTATTCAGGGAAAGTCAATTGTTACAGGGGAGATGCTGCCGAAATTTCTCGGAAAGCCGTCTCCCGGGGCGTAACACCCTCGGTCCACCCGACCTACTAGGACTTCTCACCTGGTGTCTGACCCTCTTGATTCAGACACGGGAACACCCACTTCCTTTGTTTTTAAGGTTCAAAGCACATGGTTAGATCTGGATCATGGCTCATCCGGCGGTTAGTCCGGTGAAGAGCGGTCTCGCTCTGATACCACATGTTGGGTCTTAAAGAATGTCCACATCTCCACAATGGCATGATATTGTCCACTTTGGGCCTAAGCTCTCATGGTTTTGTTCTTGGGCTCTCCCCAAAAGGCCTCATGCCAATGGAGATACTTTCCATCCTTTTAACCCCGTGATCTTTTCCATGTGCTTTAGATGTGGGATTATGTTTGCACCCTTGCAACCCAACAGTAACCACAACAAGTTTACGAGAAATCTTGCAACATATTTAACAGTGAACAAATTGCTCATTCCACTCCATCTCCTCCAAATCAACCCTCTGGTCATCCCAAATCAGTAGTAGTCGCTCCTACTCCCATGGTTATCTTGTTATTTCACTTGTAGTTATTGGAACTGACGTGTCTTCAACTTTTGATAGCCCTCATTCAGTAGTTTTGTCTCCAATACACATACTGTGAAACAGAGACTCCACCCCCTTTTATTTGAGGCCTTTGTTGAGGCCTCTATTAAGGGATTGAATGTTCCAAGAGCCGATCTTCATGTGACCTGAGACGGCCTACAACGTCCATAGGTATGTGGATACTAGTGCCCTTTGTTTCTACTGCTCAGTTCTAGGGGTGTAATCGAACCGAGCCGAGCCGAACAATAAGAGGCTCGAGCTCGAGCTCAGTTCGTTTTTTCTAAGCTCGAGTTTGGCTCGAGTTCGATTCGAGTTTTAATTCTTAAGCTCGAACTCGGTTCATAATGAAATTAAATAGTTCGCGAACGGCTCGAGCTCGGCTCGAAAAAGGCTCGTTTTAAAGTTAAACGAATTCAGTTCGAGCTTGGTTCGAAAATAGCTCGATTAAAAGTTAAACGAGCTTAGTTCGAGCTTGGCTCGCTAATATATAATATTTATAATTCATGTAATATATATATATATATATATATATATATATTTCACGAATCTGTGAATCTTTTAACAAACACGTTCGTGAGTCTTTAAACAAACATGTTCGCAAACACGTTCGTGAGCCTTTAAACGAACATGTTCGTGAGCTCACGAACCAAATACTGTTAAGCTCGAGCTCAGCTCGATAATATTTTCGAGCTCGAAATCAGGCTCGAACTCGGCTCGTTAACTTAATCGAACGAACTCAAACGAACTTTTTTACGAGCTGAGACTCGAATAGCTCGTGAGTAACTTGGCTCGTTTACACCCCTACTCAGTTCTGCAGTTTGTTCATGTCCTTGTTGTGTATCAGATCAACGAGATGAGTCAACCATGGCCCTCGACTCCTCGTCCTCCCTTACCTCCCCCACTGTTGCAAGGGTCTTCATTTGCTTCGAGTAATTGGAAGACAAACTTTTTGGGTCCATTCTGGAGCAAGATGGACAATAATATTTTCTCGCAACCTCGATTGTTGTGGCGTAGGAATCTGATGTTGTCTTTTATAGCTTCTCTTCCAAGGTTAGACATCCCACTTCTCATTATCCCCTTGCAAAGGCAGATCATTACTCACTATGAGAGCCTACTTACCCTTTTGTATAACCTAATGAGAAGCAACTTCCATGCCCAACACCATAGCCAGTTGTTCATTGCCTCGACTCATCAATTTTGGTACTACCGGAACTAGATGATGAGTGCACAATGGATTTTCTCCAGTGACTAACACCATTACATTGTCAATTATCTTAGGGCATAATGGATCATCACTGCTTTGTTCCAGACTATCCTTGGCCATGTCTGAAACCTCCTGCATCAGTTTAGAAGCAATCAATATGTCCTTTTCCTGATGATGGCCAGCAGGTTCTCTTCCCAGGTGAGACCCGGATTGTTCAGCAAAATCTAGAGAAAGTGTAGTAGATTCCTGCACTAGTGTGTGACTGCTCAAACCTTCCAACAAGTGTGGGTATTGCTCATTTGTTACCACAGTCTCCAGATGTTGAATTATTTCCATAGGCACATGTGAGGTCGATTGTGTTGCAGCCCCAACTCCAACTCCGCATTGATTTTGGAAATGTCCCATATGATGACAGTTTAAACAAAATTTGAATTTAGATTCAAATAAAAGATGAAGATCTACCTCCATGCCTCTTGGGAGGACCATAGGGATGGTATGCGATGGTTCCCTTGTGATGTCAACCTCTACTAGACCCCGCACATAGTTTATTCGATTACGTTGTCGCATCATTTGCATATCTTTTATGTGGAGGGCAGTGTAGAATGTGTATATGGCATCCCCCTCTTTTGCATGAGAGAGTACAAAGGGCAGCACCTAAAGATAGGTACAACAATGATTGTTTAATTAGAGTCTACTAAATGAATATTATGAAGGGGAGCCTTGGAGCAACGTTAAAGTTGTCTTCATGTAACTTAATGGTCACAAATTCGAATCGCGGAAACGACCTCTTACAATGTAGAGACTGTGTACAATAGACCTTCCATGAGACCCCACATTAGAGGAAGCTTCGTGCACCAGGCTACCTTTTTACTAAATGGATATTAATTGTAGTGTAGTCTCCAATCATGATGTCAATTACAACTTATGCATTCCTTTTATATCAATTGTGCTTTATCTTCATTTCACAGTCATAAACACTTGCCTTAATTTCCATGCTAGCTTTTCTTGTCTTGACAATTCAAGACCATTGTAAGAGGTGTTTAGATCATTCATCGAATTGAGATTGAATATTCTAGGAGGATTACTCTAGGAGACATATCGCTTGTCGATTAACATGTGAGATCATCAATATCGGTGAAACTTTTCTTGCTCCCCGCTAAACTTGTAGCTTCCTATGCAAAATACATCAAATTTTCATCCTACATGGTTTCCTCCTTCATCGAGCAAAACTTCTCCTCTACATTGAAATTGAAGCTTCCCTAGTAGAATACATCAAACCTTCATCCTTCACAGCTTCCTCCTTTCATAGCTATATTGAACTCTAACATCAGCTAGCACTTCAAGTGCCTCCTCCTCCATCCTCATATGTGCTAAAATTGACACCTAACTTCACTGTCGGTTCCATTCTAGATACACTTCCTCGTCTTTCTAATACTTTTCTTTCACTTCAAAGTTCTTCGGTGCCCCCCCCCCCCCCCCTACTCTTTCTTTAGCACACTTCCGGTACAAATCAGCTCCTCCTCCTTTATCCTCTACCTCCAATGTTAACGCCCTCTTCTCCTCCTTAAGCACACCTGCAACACCAATTCACACCTTCGACATCAATACTAGCATTGCCAACAAACGCCAACTCAAGTTGGCTGAGGTCCTAAAACATGACTTGACTCAAGATTTCAATCTTGCTTTCTCACGTAGTTATAAAGGACATACCGGTGCATGATGTGTGTGATTTATGCATATGTTTTCGATATTATTTAGCATACATCTACTGTATTATATGAGCATATTTTGCATAATCTTTTAGTTTTTGTATTTTTTTATCATTTTAGTTCGAATAACTGTTCCTTGTGTGTTTTATTGATAAGATGTGAAGATCTTAGAGTTAAAGCTCATGCATCATCCCAAGAGACAGCACGAGCATCGGAGTAGCAAATGGGATTTCCAACAAAGAACACAGCTAGGCCGTGATGCAAGCCACGGTTGTGTTCCATCTAGTCGCCTTGACGAGAGAGTTCCAATACGGATCACAGTCGTGGTTCGTTAAAATAGGATGGTGGCACCCCTTGAATTTTTAAGAAAGTTCGTTATATTTTGGAAACTTTAGAGGCTATAAACAAATCAAGGGGCACCGGTACAAGGATGAAGGGTTTCCCGTGACAAGAAGCCCTAAGAGAGGACCGTTTTCCAAGGGCCGCAACGAATCCGTCCCCAAGGAGCACGAGGAGATCTTCCAAAAACAACGTTGACATCTACGATTGAATTCCCTTTGCACTTCTCTCTTTACTTGAAGTTATAGAATGTTTTCTTCCATATCTTTGGTTTGTATCTCTATCGCCATAGGGTAGTTTCCTTAATTTTATCATTAGAGAGTAATCCAATGTGGAGTTGCCACTTGTCGTAAAATTCTTCTCTTTTATCGCATGATGTATTCGATTCTTGATTCAGTTTTAGTATGTTTAACATGTTAACGGTGCTAGCGTGTGTTATCATAGATCATAGAGAAAAAGATGACCGAGAGGTGAATTCTAATCTCCGACCTATAAAGTGTAGACTTGACTGTTTGTTCACGAAAGTAGTCCAAAGTCTCTCGAGAACACCATTGACTATCACAGAGCATAAAAAATTTACTCTGATTCAACTACCACAAAAGTAAGGGATGCATTTGGGTAGATACACCAGTGTTGTTCAAGAGAAAATATCGATTACCTTAGAATAGACCACCTTTAAGCATATCTAACACTGAGATACAAGAGGTAAATCACAAACAAATTATCAATGATCATTGTGGTAAAATTGAAGTCCTAGAATTGTCTTTAAAATTGATTTTCTCACAACTTCTCATTTTGTTTTTTTATTTTGTTTGCTTTCACAACAAGTCTCTCAATTTTGATTCATGTAGATAGCCTTCGTTGCACATAAATTGGTACTAGACTCTACAGTTCCAGATGACGATACTTTTACTACTTGACGACGATCATGCACTTGCGGTTAGTACACATCAGTGCACAAACCTTCCGCTAGTGCAGGCTCCCGGGGAAGGTTCGGACCATATTAAATCTATTGTATGCAATCTTACATTGTATTTTGCAAGACATTATTTTTGCAACTTGAACCCGTGATCTCAAGATCACATGACAGCAACTATACCGTTACATTAAAACTCCCTTCCTTCCACTAGCGTAGCCAGTGTTGGGCTACACTGGGCTCCAGCCTAGTGCAACCCAACAATTTTTAATTTAATATATTAAATTAAAATTTTAAAAAAAATTAAAATAGTCTAGTTCAGTCCTACTAATTAGCTCAAGGCAGTTAAGGATTTTGATTACGCCATTGCTTCCTTCTCATGTAGTTATAGATAAATGTAATTGTTTTTCTCTTGGTTTATGTTTTTAATTGTGTGAGAATTTGTATCTGTGAGAATTTGTATGGATATTTCTCTGTAGTTTAAGCTTTTATGCAAGATTTTTCATATTATGTAGTAAATATGGATGTGAGTGCTAAATTTTTCTTCCAATTTTATTTATTGTATGGTTTTTTCTAATCCAGCAGGTGTTATCTCGGGCCATATCGGAGTTCGGTATATGACCGGAATGATACCGTTTCAATACCGCCATGCCGATATGATTTCAATATATTTTAAATATAAAATATATTAATTTAAAATAAAATATTTAGCATAAATACTTAAAAAATAAATTTAAAAAAAAAAAAATAAATTAAAAAAAAGAAAAAAATATGTAATCATAATAAATAAATAAATAAAATTTTATTATATATTTTTAAATTAAAATAAATAAAATATATAATTAATGAGATAATTTAATTTTATTAGGATTTAGTTAAGAAATAGATTATTCCTATTGAGTTGATTTAGTTTATTAACCTAAAATTTTAATTAAAAAATATCCAACCCCTAGTTCCGACGCCTACACCTGCGAGTCATGCAACCCCTCTGTCGAGGCCAACAGAGTCCCACAACCCTTCCACTCTTGTCGGCAGAGCCGCGCAACCTTTCATCACTACAAGCCTTGTGTCAAGCGTGCCAATGTCAATCGACGAACGAAACGAAAAGTTTTGCTCGTTTCGTTCAGTACAACATGAGATTTCAAACCACGAATTAATACGATAAAAGATAGAGGATTCTAGTGATATAATTATACACTCCAGTATCATTTGAAATCTCATGCTTCGTAATGTATTGTCAATAAATTGCTGAAGCTTAATTCACTTGGCACAGGTAATCTATCTTGTGTGTCAATTATATCAATGAGTATAATGAAATACTAATATTCACCCCTTAATATGCTATAATACATGTCATGATCAATTGAAACAATGTTTATTATTTTATTTTTCTGTGCAGGTTGTGTCGCACAATTCCAAACTTGTATCATTCTAGTCAAAAATTGAAACTCCAGTGCAGCTTGAGATTTTGAAGCTTGTATTCAACATAGAAAAAAGATTGGAAAAGTTGGAAATATTTCCTAAGTAATTCAATTATTTATCCAGAACAAAGTAAAAGAAACTATATATAAACAGTATCAAAAGAAAGACACTAAACTGACCTCTCCAAGCCGACGACAAGCACCATAAATCCCACCGACTAATGTGGAGAATATTGCATACCAAATCTGGGTATCCATGAAATAAACCTTGCAAACAAGTATAATAAAATAAATAGCAAACACACTCAAATAGAAGTAAACATACTGTAAATAAATAGAAGACAGTAAAATTTTCATACAAGAATAATCGGAGCCCAAAGAGCAATGACAACACCTATGTTGTTCTTAGCTGCAACAAAAAGGAAAACAATTCATTTACTTGAACCAGAGGCACATCCTTAATAAAATTCCTTTTTTACCTCGAGGAAAGAACTCATGCCACTGATAAGTTCTTATTGGAATTCTCATGATATCTTTTGTTGGGCCAACAAGAGGCTTAATCTGAAGCCAAAAAGCAAGCAAACACACCTCAAACATCCTCAAATTACAAGGGTAGAAATTGAAAAACTAAAAAAATAAAAAGGTTCTTACACTGACCAAAGACTATCTAAGAAGATGACTAAAAAGAATAAGAATTTTAACTTCAAGAGACTCCAAACTTAAATATGTTTAGAATTCCAATAAGGTACAGATAAAAAGAAAGATAGTTCATCTCAAAGATTCTATAGCCCCCACTAAAAGACTAAGCTAGTCTTTAAATCAGCACTGCATTTTAACATGCTAAAATTTTAACAGTTGTACTTAGCTATAACTAGTTTCTGAATATATCTCACACTGTAATTATTCTCTTGCGACATGCCTCAAAACTGCTTTGACTAGTTTCTGAAAAGACTGTGTGGTGATTGTTCTCTTCCATCACCCTCTAGTCAATATCTTCTCCAAAATCTTACCATATTGTTAATTATAACCCATGATGCAAAAACAAATTTATTAACATCCCTTTTCTATTTTCTACTGTCCATTTAGGTGCAGCTAACTTGTATTTTTTTTTCAACCCAACAATCCTCTCTAGATCATATTTCAATTTACGAGAAGCTAACTAAAATTAACTGCCTACTCTGCAGCCATAACCCCACAACTAAGTTTCCAATTTCAATTCTAACCAGTGCAAATTCAAAGAAGCATGTTTAGAATGGTACTAAGATTCACCAATGGTAACACCTGTTGGTTCCTGTTCATAGCATTGTTCAAAATAACACATTTCAGAATTTGAGAATAAACTTAGGTTTCTTCTCAAAGTTTAGAGCTTTAAATTTTTGCAAGTCTAATTAATTTTTAAAGGATCTTTTAAATTTTTAAAAATTTATTATTTTTTGCGATAGGCATTATTTTATATGACTTGGTCACATTATGAGTTTATATTAAGGTTTAGGATCCCATATAATCAACATTCTTCAAATTAAAATATTTTTCCTCTTCTTAAAGTTCGAGAGTTACCTACTTTGTGATTTGTGCTCACTTTTAGGAGTTCAACTTCAAGCGCAGGTGTCGTTAGCAGTCATGCAATGTGTCATGTTTCCTTCCAACTTATGCATTTTGCCTAGATTTAATGTTGCATTTTAGTATGACATTATTATAGTTTATGCGCAGGGAGCAAAGCTTATCTCTAGGCTGGCCAAGCATGAGCAGGATATGACATATTGATCTGTCAAATTGATTCCATGAACACTAGTCTGAAGCACCCCTAGAGGTTTAACAAACCATCAAATCACATTTACTTAAGAAAACATTTTACAACATTAGTATCACTTGGATCAAGGAATTGCTCAGTCAATTGACTTAATTAAGAAAACATTTTACAACACTAGTATAGATAGGATTAAGGAATGCTTAGTCAATTCATTTGGTGTACTCGAGTTGCAATTAATACTTTTTAGAGTCTGCAGCAATGTAGTTAACCAATGTCTATTTATGAATAGCTGTATATATACAAGAACAATTTCCAAATGTAAATTGTTAAATCTGAATAATCATGCTTAAATTTGCCCCAATGACATGAAATAAACATTTCAAATGCTTTTGTTAGGTTACTTGTAGCCAACAGTATGAAAACATGTAGCATTGAGGTTCCATCCACTATTTACTCATGTCTCATTGTCTCATGTCTCATGTCTCATGTCTCATGTCTCATTGTTTCATGTCCATGACTATGTTCATAGTCAAAGTTAGAACATATTCTTAAAATGTCTTATATATCAAAGATGTTTTCTTTACTCTAAGATCTCATACAGAAACCCTTTTGCTTTAAATACCATAATAATAAATCAAATGATGTAGCAGCAAATAAACACTCAAGTTAAAAGCTATTATCTCATAACTTTGAAAGTTATCAAAGAAAAATATTTATTGACAATATTACAGGTAAAGATACCTCTACATAATAACTAAACACCAACTTTGCTAGTATGAGAATCACCCAGAACAACGTGTACCTAGCAAAAAGAAAATCACAAACCTCAGACATATATGATAAGTTATTTCATGCAGCTTAAGCTATAAAACAATGATCATAAGCTATTCAATCTTACATCAAAAGTGAAAATGGTCCTTCATGCATTCCCCTCCCAACAAAGAGCCGAGGCTACCATTTTTAATTAGCACATGAAGCACAGGAAAAGAAAATTAAAAAAATATTCCGTTCAAATGATCCAAACTAATTATAGCTAAAGTACCTGAGACCACCACATCAGCAGCATGATAATTTTGTAATGTGAACTTTCAAGAAACCGTCTCAGTGAAGGAAACAGAAATAACAATGCCGAAAGCATATTTGGGGACAAATATATCACAACTGCCAAAAAGTACAGTGATGGTCGATTTTGTCCGCCACCAACCCAGCTTTTTATAGTCTTTGCCAGACCAGAAGGATTTTCCAATGTATAGGCATATGTCACTGGCAATATTATCAGCCATGCAACTGCTGCAATTAACTTTAAGATATATCTCAGCTTAACTGGCAACGACATACTTCTTCTTGCCTTCCAGTTTAGCATAATATCTAAGACAGCTGTAAAATACAATGAAATGTATAATCTACTAGCAAGAAACACTCCAATATAAGAATAGTATGGTGAAGGGCAAAATGCTCACGCACAAGAGCGAATTTATGACACTATAGAAACTTAACTCTCATATGGGCAAAATTGTAATATTACACAACAGGGAATCCATCTAAAGCAAGGATATAATAACAGTTAATTTTTTCAATTTTAATGGTAAAACAAAGGTTGAAAATATCATTCCATGTAGAAGTTTCCATTGCCAATCTGATATGGTTTTAATATCGTGTTGTGTTGACATTGAGCACCACTTTGACACTTGGACACAGTTCAAACCATCCTAAGATCACCTCAAAATAAAGTTAGTTGATGATCTTTCCTTCTACTTAGATTGTTTTCCTCCAAATATAAGTGCATAATAACTAAAAAGTCAATTGAATTAAAATTTTAGAACAAGTTATAAAAATATAACAAGCATCTCAACTAATAAGTGGCATGAGGATAACAGCTGATTGAAATCTCGAGCAATTTCGATCGATATCGATAAAATTTCTCATTTCGCCAGCAGGCCGGCACCTGCACCAGCACGGACACCAGTGGTTCCGGCCGGAACGTTGTATGGAGGCGTCGCGCTGGCCTGACAACGCCTCCAGAGGCGTCACGTGCGCCTGTCCACGCCACCGAAGGCGATGCCTTTGGAGACATCGCATGAGGCGCGCGTGCCTGATCGCGCGGAACAGTAAATGGATCGGATTTTTAAACTTAAGTTTTAATAATAGCTTGGGTTAATAATTTTAATCAACTTCTAACTATAGGAGGGATAATTTAAATAGACTTAATTAAAGCCCTCATAAAATTATCTTATTATTTTTTAAAAAAATTATTTTTTATTTTTAAATATTTAGATTAATTTGTTATTTTTAATTAACATATTTTATAATTTAAAAATACTGAAATTATACCGACACGGCATGATACAATACCGAAACTGTATTATTCTGGTCCGGGACCGAAACCTCGACACGACTTGGTATTTTAAACCTTGGATAGGAGTATTGATAATTGTAACATTTATGAGATCAATCTCATAATTTTTCAAGACACAAATTATTAAATAATGCTCAAGAGCATCTACTATTGTAAGAATTGATTTTTTTCAACTTTAGCACCAAACCTCTTTGTTCCGCTTGGTGCTTCAATTGGTATATTTCCTCTTCCCCTCCCATTTCATTTGTGTGTTATCTCCCAAGTCTAGCAAATGGAATCAAAGTATAAGTCACAGGGATGAAATCAATGTATGAGTTATGGGACATGGTTTACCCCACTAAGTGGGATCCGCTATATTAATCCTCTTATGTCATTGGACTCGATCTCTTACTAGATCCCTATCATTATGACCGATAGCAACATGGACATTTATTAGTCGCTTAAGTACATATGCATACCATCTTAAACATGTTTATCCTAAATAGGTGTAATTCCGATTTTCTCTCTAATGTTATAATTTATCATCATGTCTATCCTTGTACGCCCGCATATCCACCTTAATATTCTCATCTTTGTGACTCTCATCTTATGCTCATGTACTCGCTTTATAATTCAACATTCAACTTTTTATAACTAACCGCCATTTAATAAACTTTTCCTATAAACTTTAGAGATTTCTTACAATCACAAGTTAATATATTTTAACTTCAGACCATTAGCGATTACTAGTCGAGCCAAATGACTTAGCATATTCAAGCAAAATCTAGAGTGTGCTAATTTTATCGCCTAATTCCATTGCTAAAGCACTATTCAAGCCAAAGCACTAATCTAGAGTATATTCAAGTCACCCATTCCCATAAACTACAATAGATTTGGGGTACAAACATGATTTTAAATTTCATTTATGAAACATTTCATTTCGCCTACAAACGACGCACAAAAGGCTCAATACTCTAGATGCGCAATGGACAACGCTTAGCATGCATTCTCACAAAAAGGATCAATGCTTGGCATGCACGAGTGTCTTCTTCTTTGCAGCTACCTTCTTTATGAGGATTGATTCTCATAGCATCCTTCATGACTGCCTTCTTTGCAAAAGAGGCCTATAGAAGCAGATCCATCCATGGGAACTACATCTTCCACTAGGACCAATTAGAAGCTATGGCAGATTTGGTTCGTGGCTGCTTAAGAATCCATCCATAGCTAGGGGAATCAATAGTCTTTATCATTGTTGCATCTTCCACGAACACTTCTATGCAAGTTTTTCTTCCTCTTCTTGTTCTTCTTCTATTGCTTCTTCTTCATTCACTGTTATTGTTGCTCATCCTTCTTCTCAATTTTTGTTGGCTCTTTACTCTTCCTAATTACTGTCACTAGCACACGACGTACCAGCACCATTAGCATGGTACTGACACATTTTTATTCTAGATGAGGATCAAAACCCATCTTGGTAGCAAATTTCAAACCTTGGGTAGGAAGAAGAATAGCGAAGTAGAAAAGACATATCTAATCATGGTACGAAATCTTGTACCGTGTTGGGCAATAATGTTCAAATGTATCATTCCGGTACATCACCAAAAGTTATTGTCACTCGGCGCTAAGGTTCAAAATCTTGAATCGTGTCGTAGTTTCAGTCTTTTACCAAATAGACACTATTCTGGTATCGTGTCAATGCTCCAATGCAAAGTGTGGATGACAGTTTAGAGGTTGAAGGAGGAACGAGATGAAGCAAAGGATATACATAGTGGTATTAAGTTTCCATAATTTACTAAAATCATATGTTTCGACTGATTTGCTCGGCATGGTACAAAATTTAAAACTTGCTTGGCACAGACTCCTTACCATGTTTCATCTCCTTCCTTCTTCAACTCTAATCTATTACCAATATCATGCATTGAAACATCCAACACGATACTAAAATCAATTCTAGTCAAAGATAGAAACTTCAACATGGCTCGAGATTTTGAACCTTGTGTCTAATATTAGTTGATTATTTGTGGCAAATCAAAGCCTAGCCTTCCTTATGCCCGATTAAACTTTAACATTGAGTTACATGTTAAATCACATACAATCTCACACGCACTAAGACAAAAGAAGATATATGTTGTTTATGCTTGATATTCATATGTCACATATAACCATTCCTAATTGTATCAGATTGAAATTCATGTAAGCGAGACATTATACCATGAAAAGGCACAGAGAGATAGATAGGAATAAGATAACTCTATGATCATCTCATTTGGATGATCCTTGAACCATTTCAGTTGCACAAGCAATTATGTCAACTTGGTGGTCCTCGTCCATAAGTTGGCCACATCAGCAAGTGCAAAATATGAATGTAACATGCTTAGGCTACCTTTAGCAGTCATACCAATTTAGTGTAAACACATGGTACCACTCTGTACTAAAATCTTGTAAATAGGCAGTAACATCAGCAGACCCATATTGCATTCTAGATTGAGGTTAAGAAATTAGATGTTAAATTTCATCATATTGTTATTGGGATTGATTGGTAATTTGTGGTTAATAACTTTGATGTGGTAGTCCAATTTGTCTACTTTGCAATTATACTTCCTATGTTAGTGATCATGACATACAGGTTATGTGCCAACTCTGTTCCCCTTGTTGATTGCCTTACTCTTCCCTTTAAGGTCATTAGAAGAAGGCGCTTAGTTTTGGTTGTTTGGGATCTAACTTTTTATGGATTGCCCTAAGGTCATTTTGCACCTTTGCGATTTTCTTGATATTTCATTTACTTGTATACAAGTAGTTTCTGTTTATACATTTGATCCTATAAGCAATTATCACTCATTTTTACCCTTTTATGCTTCCAGTCATGAGAGACGTCCATACATATCTATGTAAACAGTTTACTTTTTAATTCATAGATGTATTTATCATGTCATATTCCATATGCCGTATGTTAGTATTTAATATAAATGTATGTTTCATTATTAACATCTCTTGTGATTTGCAAGTAATTTGGAAAGAGTAATTTGCTTAATATATCAACTCATGCAACTTGACAACTTAATGGCACACGGCCATCATGGTCATTCCACCATAATGACAAGCAGACCATGAAGCATAACAATTGGAGCATGACAACTTGTCTAACCATATAAATGTTAGTGGACTTTAAATATATTGAGACCATTAAATAATATAATATTTTGAAAACAGTAATATGTAATATAATTTCAGATGATAATGTCAAATTAGTTAAAAATTATATGAGACTATTGACAAAACAAAGAAGAAATTCTGGAAAAAAATTGTATATCTTTCATTAAGAGAATTACAATATATATACATCAATACATTCCTTGATCTTAGGGTCTGAAATAGTAAGCATAATCAGATCCCTTAATCTTAGACCTATTATAGGAAAATTTACAGCAGTAATTGCAGCAAGAATAATAAATATCCTCAAGAGGAAATCAAGGGATCTTGAGGAGGAAATTAAGGGATATGCAATAAATATCTTCAAGAGGAAATCAAGGGATCTTGAGGAGGAAATCAAGGGATATGCAACTAGAAATGGAAAGATGAATATATTGACAACTATATGATAATAATTGCTTACTTATTATCCTCATTATCTGATAACAATATCAAATCAACTAGAAATTATCTATAAATTGTGTTAATGACAACAATTTTATACTTATTGTTATAGTTGTTGTTGTTGTTTAATAATGTAATTAACAATGGTATATGCAATAACTAAAGTTATATTATAATATAAATCATACAATATCGGAAATTTGTATATATATATATATATATATACACACACACACATATTATACTAATATACATCAGTATAAATTAACTACTCTTATACTATTAAAAATTCTAATAATTGAATATACATATCAGATTAATAATACTACAAAGATTGAAAATTATTATATTTTTTATTTTTTCTATTTTTTTTTCAATTCCATTCCAATACTACTGATCTAATAAAAATCAGGGTTTCAAGGAAAATATGATAAAACAGAGTAAATAAAAACAAGGAATATAAAAAATTTCACAATCCAACATAGAACCTTTAGTATGACCAAAGCAGAGATTAAGAGCACGAATAAAACATAGTATCATTTCACCTTGTCCAAGCTTCAGTACAGAAGCGGTAATAAAGATGCTGAGCAATTTCTTGAATATTGCAGGGTCAAATATACCACTCGGTGAACCACCATTCCAAGCAAGAATGATCATAACCTTGAACCGAAAGAGAAAGTAAATTCAAAAACAAAAACAAATATCTATTAAAAAACAGAAGAAAGAAAATAAAGCTAAGAATCAACCTGTAAGGATAAGATAAAGAAGCTCCACATTCTATCAAAACTACGAAAAATATGCCAAAATGAACGGATCTCAACAAAGTTAACTTTCCCAATCCACTGCTGACCTTTAGCATACTTGCTTTCCTGGTAAAAGATACACAAGAACATTAAGAGCTACACATTTTGTCTAATATTGGGATAGACAAATATCATATTGCTGATGCAAGCAGCACTAACTAATTGAACCAGTCTTTTAATGTATAGCAAAGGGTTTAAAGTTAAGCACTACATTCTAATAAGTGTGTCAAGTGCGAGGAGCAAGATACTTGACCAAAAAAAAAAAATCCTGGTGGGGATCTCTTACTCATGGGTCAAAGAGACCAAACACCAAGGAGAAATCCTAGTAGATTAGGGAGACAAGACACACGACAAATGAAGTCCAAATGGGTCAATAAACCAAGCATCTAGTAGACGAAATCTAGATGGGTCATGGGTCGACAGACCAGTCATCTAGCATAGAAAGTCTGGATGGATCAATGGACCAGCCATCTAGTGGAGGAAGTTCCGGTGAGTCGGCTGGACCAGACACCAAACAAAATAAGAAGTTCTGGGTGTTGTCCTTGCCCTACCTATGTTGCCGTCAACAAGCTTTCAAGTTGCCAACAAAGGTTGGCAACAGTCAGTATAAATCGGAGGAAAGCAATCTAGTTACAAGCAAAGGCTAGCGCTGAAGATGCCCCCCTACACCTAGTTTTGTCATTGCATTTATATCTACAGTGGAAATCGCTACTCCACTATGGCTCCTAGCAGTTGACGAGTAGTCGAAGCTCATCCTCTAAAAGGTTTGAGAAGGGAACAACATTAGAAGATGTTTGACCATCATTTTAAAGTTAAGCCTCCTTGATCTCCACACCCATCTCACACCTCCATGAAAAAAAAACAAAAGTTGCCCTCTTCTCTACTAACAACATTGTTGTTATCACCATCACCACACCTAGGTTTGAGAAGGGAACAACTTTGGAAGATGTTCTAAACATGGTGATTTTGAAGTTGAGGAGGAAACAATGAATTGAAAACAGGTTGTCACTATCGAGCAAACAATGAATTGAAAACAGGTTGTCGCTATCGAGCAAACAATGAATTGAAAACAAGTTGTCGCTATTGAGCGGGGAACAACACATAAAGTTGATCCAACAAACATGACAATGTCTAGCGCCACCATAGCAGCCATGTCGTTTCCCCATTGTGTTTCCTCCTACTATGATTGCAAGTCCCACTTGGTAAAATGCTCTGCGTAGTAGTCCAGCAATTTAGCAACACCCTCACCACTAAGCCAGCTCCACAACTATCATGCATTAACTGAAGGCCAGCATTGGGCAACTCTGCTCTCAAATGGGAGGCGATGGTAGCTTCAATGAAATAGAAAGATAGGAAGTTGACTTGTCAAAAGAAAAGACTTAGTGAATAGAGACTTCCTCATTGAGTGTAGCCATTGAAAAAGCATTATGGGTTTTGGATGGATTAATAAGTTAATCCTTATTAGTGGTCGTTTTATTTGAAACATTTTAAAATGATTTTTCAGAAATGAACTGGCATGAGGTGAAGTAAAATATCATTTGATTAAATGTCAGATCAACCATTTAACATATGATGGCTGAAAAAACAAACAAATGGTTGTCTGATGGTTTTGATAAAATTAAAAGCATGTGATAGATTTGTTAGAACACCAAATTGATAAGTTTAGTAATTAATAATTTTTTAAGTTGAACAGTACAACCATGAAAGATAATGAAAATTAAGATCTAGATGAAGATTTATCTTTCCTCTGCACATGATGGTTTTCATCCCAGAGAGCAGAAGACATTGATATCAGGATAAAGGTTTGAGCTTACCATAGGTCAATTGAGATTCAATTGATAAAAGATATCTATCATGCAAAATAGAAATTGCTTCTATAACAGAAAAAGCAGACCAAGGAGAAAGGTGAAAGAATGAAGCTAACAAGCTGAAGGTCAAATATGAAATATATATATACACCCAACCTCATTTCTCTCCTCATGGCGACTCTGGGGATAACAAAAGAAATCAGCATCGGCCCGCATAGGCCAGCCCAAACGGAAACAGTCAACAGACCTGATGATGGAATCTGTAACGATCAAGTATATTTACAATATGTGTTTGCCACTTATTTCTATGCTCTGTACATACCAGAAATATTCATTTAAATCATCATAATTTCTCCATTGAGAGTGTTTTGATTTTGAACTCGAGCTCTTTTTAGCTTCCTACACCAATTGAAAGCAGATAGAATCAAGGCGTATTATAATAGTAAAAATAAAAAATTTCACAAACCAAAAGTCCAATCACCTTTTCTATAACCTTGTAAATTGGTGTCACCACTTTTTGTAGAAATGCTTCTTTATCACCCCCATAAGCAGGTTTGACGTTCTCACCAGTTGTTTGGCTCACAGCCCCAGTTAGCATACCATATAATTCAAATGCCATCTAGAAAAGGAATCATCAGAGGAAGTGTTTAAGAAAAATAATACATCATCTATCTTAAGTAACAAATTCCTTCACCATAGCAACTTTGAAAGTATCAAGATTGCATCAGAATGTGGCAAACTCATAAAGTTCTAATTTCATTAAATATTTACACGATAAATTATGTCAGTTCAAACTATGAGAATATGCCATGTAAACCATATTGGCAAAAATCAAAAGGGTGCCCCTTTTTTACCAAACCATCAAAGGGGCAACCCTTTTTTAGTTAGAATCAAAAGGGCGTTCCACACAGTGGATTCTACCAAATTTAGCCCTCTAATCCAATTGCACTCTTACCCGCCCGCAAAAAAAACAAAATAAATAAATCACCCAACCGGTCCAACACATACTCCTATGCAAACTCATTTTTTGCTTTAGTTGTTTAAAGTAAATAACACCTACCATTGACAATTTCAACAAAACCCCAAATTAATTATAAAAAAAAGTGTCTAATCTTTCAGATCAGGAACGCCAAACTTAGCAAAAAGAAAATGAATGACGATAATCTCATTGCTTCTAGAAATTTCTTCCCAATAACTTACATGATGATAAATGTAGCAAAGGCACTCGGGCAAAAAACGTAAATTCGCAGCTTCGCCCCATATAAGAAGGTAGAGACCCATATAGAGGAGCTTCCTTTGTTGCACTTCCTGCTGGATGGCTGGCAACCTGAACTTGAGAAGAGATATTAGCACAGAAATGAAACAAAAAAACAAGTTTTAACATTTTTTAGCAAACTTTAATACTGTAACCATTATTTTGCGACAAGGACAGACAAAGATGTGTAGATGCATTCTGTCAGCAATAGGCTAGGCAAAGTTTCAGAAATTCACCAAAGGCTACTCTTGCGGTCCAAGTACTTGCACCACTTTTTATAGTTTTTAAATAACTTCTTCATAACCTCATCCAATGCATGGTCATCCAACTATCCATGAAACCAATAGAGATGTGCCTTAGAAAATTATAAATAAGCTTGACTCTTCACCGAACAAAACTTGAAAAATAATGGGAACCTTTGGTTGTTGGTCAGGCTTTAGATTTTTACGAATGTGGACATTCGCAAGCAACAAAATGAGATGCTCCCTTTGGTTGGAGACATTATCCTTCTGCACATGAAAAAATATAACTGTCATGCATTGTTCAATTCAAACAAATGAAAACAACACAAAGACAACTGAGAGAGAATTTCCTGACTTCTCACCTGAAAACCAAACATTGATTGAAGCCAGTCAAGAATATCCTCATCTACTTTCTTGTTATGGTCCTTTGCCCATGGTAGGCCCCTTGTATTCCGAAGAGCTTTGACAGCAGCTTGAATCTACAGAAGCCAACTAAGAAGATTACATTATCTATAAAATGTTTTCTGCAATCAAGAGCAATTTTAAATAAATGGAAGTACAACCTCGGGATATAACATAATTGCCTGATTTGCACTATCCGGGTCAAGAGGGAGAATATTGTAAGGTCCAAGTGTTTGTTTTTTTTCCTCAACTTTGTGGTGAGTTTCCAGTATCTAATTATGAAACAATAGTTTAGGGCATTCGAAATATATTTACAAAACTGAGAATACTGATAATGGAATGCATGGGAGGAAGGGAAACTAACAAAAAATAAGCAATAATTACCTCATCATCAACTTTCATGGCATGGGTAAGATTGACAGCCTTCAAAACCTCAAATAATATTGCAGCAGTTTGGTAGGCCTTAGTAAGTTTAGCACTGATGGAAAAAAAGAATGATGGAATGATTGGCGATAAACAAAATCAAGCATCATAGTCACACTTGTTCCTGTTCTCACCGATCAGCTTTATCAGCAGCATTTTGAAGTTCTTGAATATATCTTTTGTAGTATTGCTGGTAAAAGCTTTGCATTTGTCGTGCATCACTTCTTTGCAATCTTCCCATTAAAGTAGGATCATTCTCCTACAAAATTTATTCCACAAAAAAAAAAAGGTGGAACTACAATATAGCCAATTCCATATATCAATTAACAGTTTTAAGAAAAAAAGGCAAAGCAAGAGAAAGTCTCTAGAAATGAAGCAAAACCAAAGAGTATTTGATAAAGTGAGAACAGTCTCGCATTCATACAGCATAAGAAACTTGTCTTGCATTACCTAAGTTGGGAACCTTTCATGATAAGGTTCAACATGACTCACATAGAGCAGGTGAGTCATTTTATTATGACATAATTGTGTGCAATAATGACAGCATAAAAGAAAATATGTAGCAATCAAACAAAGTGCATTCAATCAGGGTTAAAATTTTGTTCCAAACAGGGGGGGTATTGGTCCCTGGATTTGGAATAGACGTGTTGTTGCAATACCATGAGTGTAGATACATGGTGTTGGTCAAAGCGATCAAAGAATGCCACGAGTATGAACTCATAGTTTAAAATCTTGTATCATACCATACCAAGCAATATGGTTAAAATGTATTATTTCAATAAATTATCAAAACTCAATACTACTCAGTACATGTAAAATATCTTGCGTCATTATGTTGATTATGTCATGCATGTTACAACATGTTTCAAGATGAATTGAAATAATGATTTTTTTAGCTTAAATTGTATATTGCATATAGAACACAAAATTTGATCTTAGGTGCCTATTTGTGTTCTCTTATTTTTCTTCTTCATCTCCTTCCTCCCTCCCCTCTAATTTGCCACCAACACCATGGTTCAACAGCCCCCAAGCTCCTACTCCACTGCCTATGATCCTTTAGTGGATTACTCCTGAAATTTTTTATATTTCCCTGCACAGCAACACCAAAGGTGGAGAAACCACTTATAGATGTTCATAATTCGTACAAGATATTCACAATAGAAGTGTTAGGGTTTATAATAAGGCTTAGAGAAAATAGCAGAATGTGAGCGTGTATGAATGAATCTATTATTATTCTAATTTGTGGTCTTTGGAACCCATTAAATAGCCTATTCCTAAAAATGAATCTGTCTTCCTCAATGAATCCTTGACACAATCTTGCTATGCTAATGCCATCAGTCAACTAATCCTTTTAAGTCATTATCTGATCCATCCGTTAGAGCTTGTTTAAATCATCTTCCTGAAGCATCAATCGATTGTTCATCAGCAGCATCAGTCGACAAGTCATGACTATTTCTAAAAGTTTTCACAAGTGATCCAGTAGGAGTGTGGGCTGTCAACTCCGTGTGCTGGCATCCATTATGAGTGCCTAACAGGAATATGAAGGGGTCAAATAAAGAGCACCAAAGAAAGAGTGTTAACTTCGATCCTTGAAAATTAATCCCCAGGGAAACCACAATAAGCCTACTGCCCTTTCCTTTGACTTTCTATTGTTTCATGGCTAATTTTGTACCTTATAATTTGTTGCATAATGGATGCAAATGTATAATTTTATATACATATCAATGCTGACTGGTATACTTATTGTGTTTAAGTTAATATCCTGCTATGGTATATGTTTATATTGTTTTATATTGCAAATCATGATGCATTATAGATGGCATAGATGTCGAAGTCTTGGTTGTGAACCAGGCAGTTGAAAGCCTTGGTTGGAAACCAAACAGAAAATCCTAATTGGGAACTAGACAAACATGTCCAAGTGAAGGCAATTGGGAGTTGTGGCTTGGCAGAGCAAGTCTAAGTGAAAAGCAACTGGGAGCTATAGCTTGGCAGAGCAAGTCCAAGTGGAGGCAGTTGGGAGTTGTGGCTTGCCAGACAAGTCCAAGTGAAAGCAACTGAAAGTTGTGGCTTGGTAGAATAAATCCAAATGGAGGCATTTGGGAGTTGTGGCTTGGTAAACAAGTCCAAGTGGAGGTAACTGTGAGCTATGGCTTGGCAAATCACACTAAATGGGTCAGTTGGAAGTTGAACATCCAGCCAAGGTACGCGCAAGTAAAGTTAAAATCAATAGCATACTAATTATGGGTATCAAGCGTAAAGAAGCAAAGTTCAACTATTCTAGACGACTATGAGGGAGTCCAAGGCAACTAGTTGGATATAACCTTCACCTGTTAGAGTTGAGGTCTTGCAAACAACTGGAGCGAGGGGTGGGTGACCGTAACGTCCAGGCGATCGGAGATGCTTCGAGGCGACCAGTATAAATGGAATCCTACGATATGGGAAAATCAGGTCAAAGAAGGAAGTTGACCTATCTCCAAGTGACTAGGGGAGTCCGGTCGATCGAAATTGCAAAATTCATTTATTACTGGATAAACGTTGCGGTCATATCAGCAGACTCCCAGATGACCAAGGATGATCCAGGCGATCGGGAGGTGTCATGTCAACATCTGAAGCAGACCTATAAAAGGAGCCACAACGGAGAACTTTTCAACAATCTCATTCTCAATCATTCTTAACGTGCTCATGCTCACATTCAGTGCTCTTCGGATGCTACTTCGATCACGTGCTGCAACATCGCGATTCACCTTCCGAATACGACAACTCGAGCGTAACATTATCATTACATTATTGTCGTACATTATTGTATTCTTGTGTGCTTTATTTTTAGATTCTTTTTAAGATTTCTCCACCTCTAGAATCTTTCCAGAAAGGAGATAATCATAATAAGAATCAATTTATTTATGTCATGCGTCCTTACAATTTATCATGCATGCTTAACTAAGTTAACTATATACCTACTTTAATTGTTTATTCTTTTTCCGCTACATTATCCGGTCCATATTATTTAGAATTTTCATTCTTTAAAATTCATAACATTATTCACCCCCTCTAGCATTGAGTTTGATCCTACAATTGATATTAAAGCGAGTTGAGCTAATAATATACTAGGAAAATCCAATTGGATGGAATTAACTGAGGCTAACTCACCACATTCTAAACCAATTAGACTAAGAGATTGTACTAAAGCTAATCAAATTCAAAATTCTTACTTTTACTTTACCTTAGAAACTGATCGTTAATCCGATATCCAAGAAAACCCTTGTGTCTCCCCACTACCTAGAAGTTAAATTAGGAATTTTTTATTTAACTAGCCCAAAGCAAAATCTAAATCTAATTTAGAATGAATTTTGCATTTTGGGTTGGAACCAATTCAACCTAAAGATCAATCTTTAACTCAACCAATATTTAACCCTAAATGGCTTTGCAAGAAGATTTTAGCATAACTCATCCTACTCTCTTCAATGGCAATAACTTTTTCAATTGGAAGAAAAAGATAAAGTCAATCCTAACCAAAGATTCAAACTATTGGAAAATCATTAAACAAGGAGTTGACCTACCCAGAAATTCAAAAGGTGAGCTAACAGGGTTTGAGTCATGGACGAGTAAAACTAAGCAAGAGGCTCAAGCAAACGTTAAAGCAATCAATATCATTCTTTATGGTCTAACTCAAGCTCAATTTGAGAAAGTTGGACCATTTAAGGATGCAAAGATCTTTGGAAAAGTTAACAACTTAAAACAAAGAAACTAAACCAGATCAAATATATTGCACAGTCTGTATAGCCAAGACAGACCCAAAAATCTCAAAAAGACAAGTATAACACGAATGGATGTTAGATAGTGGATGCTCTAAACATATAATCGGAAACAAAGAAATATTATCGTCACTTAAATTAAATGAAAAAGGAGAAGTCACTAGAAATAAAGCTCGTCAAGTAGCACAAGAATTTAGTCAAGCAGAAGGATTAGACTACGATGAGACCTATGCTCTTTTAGCTAGACTTGAATCAATTAGGATGTTATTAGCATTCGCTGCCCATAAAGATTTTAAATTATTTCAAATGAATGTGAAATCAACCTTTTTAAATGAATTTATTAAAGAAAAAGTATATGTCGCTCAACCCTCGGGATTTGAAAACTTAGATAAACCAAATCACGTACTAAAACTTGAAAAGACGCTATATCGAATAAAACAAGCTCCTAGAGCTTGGTATGAAAGGTTATCTACCTATTTAATCTCCAAAGGGTTTAGACAAAGAAAAGTTGATCCAACTCTATTCATCAAAAACTATAACAAAGAAATTTTTATTGCTCTAAGTCAATGTAGATAATATTATATTTGGGTTAACTAGTAGCTCATTTTTGGAAGATTTTAAAAACACTATGGAAAGTATGTTCCAAATGAACTAAACTACTTTCTAGGGTTACAAGTCACAAACTAGGGAAGGGATCTCCATCTATCAAACTAAATATGCTAAGGAGCTAATTAAAAGATTTAGAATAGAGAATTCTAAGGATATAACTTCCCCAATGGCCCTAAATGTAAAATTAGATGATGATCCAAGTGGAAAAATGGTTGATGCTAAATATTATAAGAGTGTTATAGGTGGACTTTTATATCTAACTGCTAGTAGATCCGACATACTTTTCACAGTAGATATGTGTACAAGATTTCAATCTTATACTAAAGAATCACATTTAATAGTAGTCAAAAGAATCCTAAGATACTTGAAAGGAACTTTAAATGTGGGATTATAATATCCAAGAACAAACAATTTCAACTTAGTGGATTTACTAACTCAGACTATGCAGGATGTAAATTAGATAGAAAAAGTACAAATGGAGATTATCAATTCTTAAGACAATCTTTAATTAGTTGAAGGAATAGAAAACAACACTATGTGGCTTTGTCAACTACTGAAGCAGAATATGTAGTTATGGGAAAATGTATAACTCTACTATTATGGACGATGAATACACTAAAAGACAAAGACTATGATTTGAATTATAAAAAGGTTCAAGTCTTAGTTGACAATATTAGCTCCATTAACCTAACTAAAAATCTTATACATCACTCTAGAACCAAATATATAAAAGTTAAACATCACTTTGTTAGATAACATATAGCAAATGATGACATAGAACTAAAATATGTTAAATCCAAATCTAATATACCAGATATCTTTACAAAACATTTAATAGAATCTGAGTTTAATACACTATGAAGAAAACTGTGATTATGCAAAATAGATTAAATAGACTTTAACTTTTATGTTTGACTTAATTGACTTGCTTGATATTTTGATCATTTTGACTTGATGTTAATTTATGCATATTTGACTATCATATCTAATTTTCTTTAGTTTATTATACACGCTTATTATAAATGCTCTCCATATCATTTATGATGTATGGAAAAGGAGGAGAGAAGGGAAAGTGAAAGTTATTTAGAAGGGAAAGTTAAAATTTAAAAAAAATAAAAGAAAAAAATTAAAAGTCATTTGCTCCTTCTAAGAACTTAATTGAAAGTTATGATTAAAGGAGAGATTTTAAATTTTAACTTATAATTCATGAATGACTAATTTAGTATTATCTTTTATCATACATTGAATATCATGCTTGCTATATAAACTATTTGTTTAACTAACTTTAATTTAGTGTTCATATGATCAAAAAAAGAGAAAATTGTTGATGTTGCGAGCACCGCACAAATGTGGAATTAGGCAAATGGTCAAGTCCTAAAAGAAGCTAGGCAAATTTGGTTGGAAATAGAGGACATGAGACACTGTATGACTAAGTATGAAAGTTGGCTTTACAGAGCCAAAGAAGTTGTTATTATGAACTGATGATTTTATGTCAAAGGCAAGTAAGCAGGTTACTTGACAAATGAAAGTCCTAATCAGGAATTAGGCAAATGGTCAAGTCCTAAAGAAGCTAGGCAAGTGCGAAATTCTGGTTGTTTCCGCTTAAAATCAGACACTTGAGTCGAGTCTTGGTTGGGAACCAAGCAAAAAAGTCCTAATGAAAACTAGATAACGAATCCAAATGAAGACAACTGAGAACTGTGGCTTTACAGAGCAAGTCCAAGTGAAGGCACTGGAAGATGTGACTTGACAGAGCAAGTCCAAGTGGGAGTTGTGGCTTGGCAAATCACACTAGATGGGTCGACTAGAAGCTGAACATCTAGCCCATATACACACAAGTAAAGTTAAAATCAATATCATACGGATTACACATATCAAGTGCAGGGAAGCAAAGTTCAACGATTCTAGGCGACCAAGAGGAAGCCTGAGTGACTAGCTAGAGATAACCTTCGACCATTGGAGTCGAGGTTTCGCAAGCAAATGGAGCAAGGGGCGAAGGACCGTAGCATCGAGGCGATCGGAGATACTTCCAGACAACCTATATAAATGGAATCCTGCGATACAGAAAAGTCAAGTCAAAAAAGGAAGTTGACCTTGCTCCAAGCGACAAGGAGGAGTTCGATTGACCGGAATCGCTGAATTCATTTATTACTGAATAAGCTTACAGCCATGTCAGTAGACTCCGAGGCGATCGAGAATAATCCAGTCGATCGAGAGGTGTCACGTCATTATTTGAAGAAAGCCTATAAAAGAGGTCATGAGAGAGAGTTTTTCAACTATCTCATTCTCAACGTGCTCATGCTTACATTCAGTGCTCTTCGAACGCTACTTCAGCCACATGCTGCAATATCGCATTTCACCTTCCAAATACGGTTACTCGAGCGTAACATTATCATTACATTGTCGCACACTATTGTATTCTTGTATGCTTTATTTTTAATTTTTTTAAAAAATTTTCCACCTCAAGAATCTTTCTAAAAAAGAGATAATCATAATAAGAAATCAATTTATTTATATCGTGCGTTCTTACAATTTATCTTGCATGTTTAACTAAGTTAACTATATATATGCTTTAATTGTTTATTCTTTTTCCGTTGCATTAATCTATCCATATTGTTTAGAATTATTCGTCCTTTAAAGCTCGTAAAATTTGTAACGTTATTCACCCCCCCCCCCCTCTAGCATCGAGTTTAATCATACAACATGAACTTCAACAAAGTCAACACATTGAGGCGATGCAATAACAAACACCAAATTCATCTCCTCCAAAGGTGACTGATAGTAATCCACTTCGCACCTATACCCTACACTATAGAGCCTAATTTATAAGGTCTAATCTCTCCGCTCAACAAGGTAGAATCTTCATGGTGGAGGAGAATAATGCATATCAATTCAGATTTTAAATTGTGGTAGTTGTTTATTTTGGTGTCAAGAAGAGATTGGTATTTCTTAGTTTGGTAGGAGTATCTTTGATTTTGGCAGCGATTTAGTGATATGATTCCATTTTCCTATTTCCATTTTCTGTTTTCTAGTTTTGTCAAGGTTGATAAAAATGGTGTCATTCATCAATTGTAATGAATCAGACATAAATAATCACTTACTTTCACCTCACTGAAAATGACCATCGGATTAATTCAATGATATAAATTTTCTCAATCGAGCAATTATAAAGTACTTCATCCCTTAAAGTGGCTCCACCAAAAGAAGTCTATCCAGTCTGAATATCATGTTTGTGTTCAAGAAAGTTTCATATAAAGAGAAAACCTAAATATTGACATGATTAGAATTAAATACAGATAAGTAGCTAGCTATATATTCACCAAAGTAAGTTTAGAAAGAATGCTCATGAATCAAACTAGAAGAACTTCCACAATCACAGTGATGATGCATGATTTTGAAGAAAAGGAAATGAACCCTTTCTAGACGTTGCAATAGAGCAGTCTTGAATTGACGAACACCACGCCCGCTTGATGTTGGATCTAATCTATGAGCCTTTTCAAATGCATAGAATCGACCTATTTCATCAGAAAAGATTGAAGGAAAAAATTAAACAATCCAGATAAGGACTAGCAAATATAAGCTAACGGTTAATCTTCACCTGCAACACATGATAGACTGTGAAACAAGATATATTTGCTTCATATTTAGGAGCAATTGAACAGACAAAAAAATTAAGTTAAAAACACATAATACAAGTCCTAGTTACTACATTAGTCATTATTAGCATACCTTACCTAGAAAAAATACAATCAACCAATGAAATCTGACAAACTTCCAAAGTTTCAGTCTATGGAAAAAGATATAACAGTAGCACTTTAGTCCTTCATAGATGATTAAGCTCATAAAAGATATATGCCCAAGTGAGCTTCACGTTCTCAAACAGTAATGCAATGCCCAAGGGCTACCACCTGATAACCTTTTTAGCAGTACCAAATGTCAATGAAAAAGGCAGATGGTTTACAATATTTCTAATTCAAGTATTAATAAATAACCTTTAAAGGACTATAATGTTTATAACTTTTCTATGTTTCTAATATATGGTTGAAACAGAATGCATTTTCCCTAATTTGTTGCAACGTGAAAAAGAATTACAAGACTTTGATCTTAAAAGGACTACAATGCAACACATTTCTAGCATACATTTTTTAAAATCTTGATTTCCTGCCATATCCCAATTAAGGTATACCCTATAAGTCACAGATCAAACATCAACTCTATCTAATCAATTAGAGAGAAGTATCTCTTTTCAATAACTTCTTTCTGTGAGGTATGACAATTTAATTTATAATTAAGGGGGTTAGTTGGAAAATAAATTGGTATTATTATTGGTCTAAAGCCGATCGCAATTCTCTTCCCAAGCTCGCAATTCTCTTCCTCTTCTCTCCCGATCGTGCGATCGTGTTCAACCGAAGACGGTGCAGACACCACGGTGGATCGTCGGCGACCAAAAGCTCCAGCCGACGAGTCCGAGTTCTCGCCGGGGATGGCTGGGACCCGTCAGGTGGCGGCGATCGGTGCGATGCGAACAGAGGAGATAGGAATCAGAGGAAGGATCAATCGGTAAGTTGAATTTCTGGTTGCGTGTGATTTCGTTGGGATTTCTTTAGATCACTTAGTTGTTGATCTCGGATTTGTTGGAAGCTGATCGGTGAAGGACGGCGGTTGGTGGAGGACGACGGTCTTGATCGGGGCAGAATCGGAGCTGAGCGGTCTTGATCGGGGCAGAACCGGAGCTTAGCTGGATTCTAGAGCAGATCTGTGAGGTAAGTCTTTTAAATCCGGTTAGATTCTTGTTGCCATGACAGATCCTATGCTTGTTTAGGATGTTCAGATTTCTGAATTTTGGATTTCTGTTCTGTTGGGTTCGGTGAGATTGGAATTAATCTGTTCTAGGGTGAGTTCTGTGTGTTTGATTCGGTCTTGTCTTGCTGTTGGGATTGTTGCTTGCTGTTTAGGAAATCGGTTGGAGCTAGGTCTGTTTCAAGTTGTTGAAGGATCTATTCTGGACTGTTCGGTTGAGGATTATGAATGCTATTAGGATTTGGTTGTTGTTGTGAATTTGTAGAACCATTGGATTGTTTCGGTTCCGATCTGATGATGGTGGTTTAGCTTGAGATCAAGTAATTCAGAAGGTTGTTGATAGTTGTTTTCCGATAAATGTTAGATCCGGCTGAGTTGTGTTAATTGGATTTGGTTGGGTTAGTTTAGATCCAGTTGAGGTTAAAGGGTGGAGTAGGATAAGTTAAATAGGGAATTTATTTTACTGCAAATTAAATATATTATTATATTTAGTGAGTGTGGTATTTTGTAAATTGCAAGACCTTGATTTGTGGACTCTATTATATATGGGAATTTTATTGGGGGTTCTTATTTCGATGTTCATCGTACCAGGTGGGTACTATTGGTGCAGTCTTGTCCCAAGTGGAATTGGATTTTAATATTTGGTTAAAATAAATTTAAGTTAGGCAATGTTGGTGATCTAACTTGTGTGAATTGAGTTTACAGGAAAGTTCAAGTTAGAAGACTTGGCAAATGGTGAAGTCCTGGAAGCGCAGCCTCTTGGCAAAGGTGAAGTCCCGGAGACGCGGCCTCTTGGCAAAGGGAGACTTAGCACGACGAAACTGAAGGAAACGTCTCAAGCAAGTGCAAGAAAGGGCACGAGGATTATGGAAGACATTTGAAGGCTTGCGTCAAGGCTAAAGGATGAAGAAGGAAGCTGAAAGGTGAGTTTCAGCTTGACCAGTCGACTGACACTACCATCAGTCGACTGGTGACTTGATCCAGAAGCACACAGCAAGATTGGTCGAGTGTTTTGCTTGGACCAGTCGACTGGCATCAGTCGACTGGTGGATGATCAGTCGACTGATGGATGACCGTTGGGCTGACAGCTGGAGAATTAAACGCTAATTAATTAGCCGTTGAAGCCCATCAGTCGACTGGCTCAAGGAGCAGTCAACTGATGTCAAGAATCTCATAAAAACACAGTTTGACGATTGAAGAAGCAACTGTTCATTCTCTATCATTCTTGCACGAAATCCAATCTTTGTAACTCTTATTCCTCTTCCTCTAAACTTCACCACATATCTTGTGAAAGTAAGAGATCGATTTGTAAAGGTTTCTCTGCCTTCAAAGAATTCTTTGAGTAGGAGAAGTTTCATAGTGGAAGGTCGTGTGCCGTGTGTGGATCATGGCGAACTTTGTATAAAAGAAATTCAACGCGTGGTCGACTGCAAACCCTAGGTTTTCGCCGCCTCTTCCCTATTCTTGTGTACTCCGGCCATCTCCTGCATCCTAGTGCTTCCCTAAGCCCTTCTCCACACTTTTCCACCTCTATTTCATCATCTTCTAGGGTTTTGAAGTGGTGTTTTGAGCTAGATCTCTATCATGGAACGAAGGTAACCTTACTACCATATTTTCTCTTGATTTCTTCAATCTTTTGTCATTATTCTGAACTAACCTTTGTTTTGTTGCATATTTTTGCATCATAAAACCATGCATTGCATTTTCTTAGAGTTAGGCAAAAACACACCGCTACTCGCCCACCTAGGAAAAGAAATCCCCGACGGGGTGAGGGTTCTTCCCAATACCCTGATCCTTCTTACTTTCGTGGAACGCAAGAACCGCGATTTCACTCTCAGGCCGCTCAACATTTGTTTGAGACGATCGATTTTCATCTCATGGACTGTAGATATATTAACAAATTATATTTTCAAACAAAAACACCTCAGTTGTATGATATCATCACCTTCTATCAACTAGAGCCCTTAGTTACTTGCACAAGTGACATCAACCTTGATCTCTGCAAGGAATTTTATGTCAATCTTCGTCCTGTTGGCATAAATGAAAATCGATATGTGTCCACCGTAGCAGGTGTTTCAATTGAGTTTAATCCTGAAATTCTTCGATCTTTTCTACGACTACGACCTTCTAGAACCCATTCGTTTGTTTTCCTGATGTTGTTGGACCTATCACCGGCTCTTTTGCCCATGTAACCATTGAACCAAATTCATCAACATTACTTTGGTGCCCCTAGAAATCCATTTAAAAGAATCTTTCATGCCACCAGTATGTCTGCCATAAATTATGTCTGGTATAGGATTATCCTAGATTGCATCCTTCCCATTGTGACCCGAGGTCGGGCAATGATCCGAATCCCACATTTGATTATGATGTATGCTTTAGAGCAACATCTAGACATTGACATTGCCCTTCATGTCTACTCATCCATCCTTTATTTCTCGGGTCCTACTAATGGCAAGCTTTATATGCCATTTGGTCACATCATTACTCAGTTTCTTGCATCTAGGGGTGTCGATGTTTCAGTAGGTACCATTCGCCCTTTATCAAAGGACTATGATCAGCTGGGCCTGAGACATCTGAAGCTGGCAAAGATTACATACCATGGTGGCACTATGGCTTGGACTCGTGACGTTGAGCGTGGAGCTGCACGTGCAGCTGATTCTTCCGAGTCTGAGGAGGATGAGGATGACGATGCACCTGCTGCCCCTGCTGCTGCTCCTCCTCCCGTGGCTGATGCACCTCATGACAGTGGCCTGGATGAGCGTATCACTCATCTTGAGGGGAGGGTAGACCAGGGATTTCATGACCTTGGCGAGCGCATGCAGGGATATTATGAGCATGTCCAGACCTACCACCAGGAGGTTCATGACTACTATCAGGGCGTTCAGACCTACCATCATGAACTCCAGGGTTATTTTGAGGAGGTTCAGGGCCTTCGTCAGGAGTGGACAGCTGCTGCTCAAAGACAGAACGAGGCGTATGAGCAGCAACAGCAGATGTATCAGCAGCAGCAGCAGATGTATGATATGATGCAGAGGATGCACATGTCATATCAGGCTCCTCCTCCTCCACCTCCTGAGGATTAGATGTTTGTGTTTGGAGTTTTGAGTTATGTCGGGATTAAATTTAAAAGTTAAAATGTTATGTATCTCGAACATAAAAAATTTGCTTGTGGGATGCTATTATTGTATGACTATTGCTATGTGTATGATACTTTCGTATTTCTATGATTTGTTTGTTGTTTTTCACTTTTACATTCTTATTTAACTTTATGTGTTGCATGATATGATTTTCAATTTTATTCATTTTGTCTTGTTGAGTACAACTAGTTCATGGATTTAGGGGGAGGTTTTGGTTTTGGAGTTAGGACATATATTCAATCATAACCCCAAATCTACATTTTAGATACTTTTCATAACCCTATAGGAATGCTATAGTGATGCCTACCTATAGTCTACCTTTCCAATCAAGAATATTGATACAAAGTCTTTGTGCCATTAAGAGTTTCAAAGTTTTTGAAACTTTGTATCAAAATTCAGTTTTAATAGGCAAAATATTTTCAAATTATTTTTCTCATATTATATATGTTATAAGTAATGGTCATATGAAATTTCATGATTTTTCAACGAAAATTGAATTACTTATGAATTTTTAAAATTCGAGTCTGAAAATCAATTTATCAGACATCAGTCGACTGATTCAGAGACCAGTCGACTGATGTGGCTGTAAACTACTATTTTGACCCTTTCTTGGCTATTTGCGGCTCCTTTGACCTACTATTCTTTGATGCATGCTCTAGGAGCATTGTTATGGTCTATAGGATTGATCAAACCTATACTTTAGGTGCCACAAATCCATTGTTGGTGCATGTTATAGGGGGAGTAGGGTTTTAGGGGGAGTGTGTGCCAAAACGAACAAATTTGTTGTTATTAAAGCATGAGGCTCCTTATTGAACATTTGCCCTACCTCCTATTTGTTTCCGCCTCCTTTGAATTTATGATCTTTTTGTTGTCTGTCAAAAAAGGGGGAGAATGAGTTTGGTTTAAGTTAGAATCAACATGTTCTTATGCTTTTATTCATGCTTATACATGCTCATTGTCTTATGATTCATGCTTTATGATTATGGTTATTTTGCTGATATTATATCCTGTTGTATTAAAGACCTAACTTAAATAAGTTTTTGTCAAACATCAAAAAGGGGGAGATTGTTGGTGCAGTCTTGCCCCAAGTGGAATTGGATTTTAATGTTTGGCTAAAATAAGTTTAAGTTAGGCAATGTTGGTGATCTAACTTGTGTGAATTGAGTTCACAGGAAAGTCCAGGTTGGAAGACTTGGCAAATGGTGAAGTCCCGGAGGCGCGACCTCTTGGCAAAGGTGAAGTCCCGGAGGCGCGACCTCTTGGCAAAGGGAGACTTAGCACGACGAAGCTGAGGGAAACGTCTCAAGCAAGTGCAAGGAAGGGCACGAGGCTTGTGGAAGACGTTTGAAGGCTTGCGTCAAGGCTAAGGGATGAAGAAGGAAGCTGAAAGGGGAGTTTCAGCTTGACCAGTCGACTGACACTGCCATCAGTCGACTGGTGACTTGATCCAGAAGCACACAGCAAGATTGGTCGAGTGTTTTGCTTGGACCAGTCGACTGGCATCAGTCGACTGGTGGATGATCAGTCGACTGATGGATGACCATTGGGCTGACAGCTGGAGAATTAAATGCTAATTAATTAGCCGTTGAAGCCCATCAGTCGACTGGCTCAGGGAGCAGTCGACTGATGTCGAGAATTTCATAAAAACACAGTTTGACGATTGGAGAAGCAACTGTTCATTCTCTTTCATTCTTGCACGAACTCCAATCACTTGTAACTCTCATTCCTCTTCCTCTAAACTTCACTACATATCTTGTGAAAGGAAGAGATCGATTTGTAAAGGTTTCTCCGCCTTCAAAGAGTTCTTTGAGAAGGAGAAGTTTCATAGTGGAAGGTCGTGTGTTGTGTGTGGATCCTTGGATTAGTCACCTCGCAAGAGGTGGATACCAAGTAAATCGAACGGGTTAGCATTGATCTTTTTTATCTTGTTTTGTTTTGTGCTTCCGCTGATGATTTTGCAGGCAAGAGATGAAAAATCGCTATTCACCCCCTCTAGCGAACGCACCGGTCCCAACTTGTTATTATTATTGGCACTCACTTGACCGTTGTGCAATAGTGGTACAGAAGTGAGAGCATTTGTTGCACTATATTGGGTGCAACCAGGACTAGCTAGATAACTCTCTTGATATATTCTGTCCGCTCCCCACTTGATTAATAGTGGTTTGTTGTTGGAGCGTGTACAGTTGTTTTGTCATGCGCCCCAGTTCATTATGTGGGTGTCTGAGGATGGCAAGTGCAGACAGTAACCATGCATATCGCCTGTGATGTGTGTTGCATATGTGTTGTACATGCATTTGCTAGTAGTTTATTTTCCTGCATTTATTGGTAGTTTATTTTATTGCATCTCTGTGTGTGTATATTGCACTTGTATGGTATATGTTTGTTGCATTGTGTGACATTACATGCATGATGTTTATTATATGATGAGGTTGATGAGATATTTGTGGTATCTTTGACCTTGTTCACTAAATATCATTTTGGGAGACTATATATCTTTTTGATATTCATGCTTACTTATAGTTGTGCACTTTCTGTCTAGTACCCATTGAGTATTTTATACTCACCACCCAGACCCTGGGGTCTCTTTTCTTCCTCCCCAGGTAGCAGATAGGGATGTTACTGTGAAGCTTGGAGTTCTATCAGACTGTCCTCATCTCACAGCAGGAGGAGTTACTTATTTGATTTACTCCATGTGGTTTTGAACTTGTGTTTGGATTTGCATTCGTATTTGTGAATTTTGTTATTAGAATTCTGTTGCAGAGTTTATATTTCGTTTCTGTTATGAGTCTTATCGGTATGCATTGTTATTTTCTTTGTTAGTATGTGGTGTGGTTGTTTTCATATCGGTTTGCTTTGAGATTTTCGTTTATACATTGTTAGTATATTGTTTGTGGTTCTACATTGTTGATATGTTTGTGTGGTTGGTATTTTATATACATGCGTTGGACTAGTGAGCGATCACGTGGGCCTATGTTAAAATGTATTCAGGGATTTTGAATTGTTACAGGGGAGATGTTGTCCGAATTTTCCGAGCCAACCGTCTCTCGAGACATGACATCTTCTCTTTTCTCTTCCATTTTCTTAGATTTTCATTATTTACAAACTATAATGGAATGGTTTCCATCAAGTCAAAAGGCACTTCCAGGATGAGCATAATGAAAGGTCTGATGAACTAAAGTTCAAACATTAATGTTTTTGTTGTTGATAATTGTCAATGCCAACCTTGTTAAGTGTGATTAAAATTTGTCTAACATAGTTAGACGATGAAGAATCACAATGATTGACCTCTTGAGCGTGGAGTTGAAGTTTATGTCTTATCCCAAGTGTCTTATCCCAAGTGGTAAGCATGGAGACATATGTTGCTTGAGGTTCCGGGTTCGAGTCCTCTTAGCAACATGTATTTGTTAGCTGAGGTGCTGTTTCAATTCGAGTCATCTTAGCAACATGTATTTGTTGGCTGAGATGTTGTTTCGGCAGTAGACTCTTATCAACATAGTGGTACCGTGCCTCCAAAAAATCCCTTAAAGGGTTTTCTGATATGGGGCCTTTTCGGCGATGGAGCCGATCACTATAAAAAGTTTACTCAATACAATTTAGCCCCCGGGGCATAGCTGAGTTGGTTACGACGGAACAGACTTGCAGAAGAGGGCAATGATTCGAATCTCGGCGAAGCCGAGCAATACCCTCCTCCGTCGTGACCAACTGCAGTTCCTCGATTTATCTCCTCATAAATGGTCGTGGGGTCAACCGTGTGGGGTCACTTGGGATGGCGGATTCCACCCTTTGCAGAAAAAGAAGTCTGTCAAACTATGACTGGAGCATTAGGGAGCAAACCTACTCGCTAGCTGACTTTGAGGTTTGGCATGTTAGCTGAATTGAAGAGAAATTGCGGCTTCAGATTCAGCCTCTTATGTTTTAACCTACAAGTGTTGTGAAGACCATGTTATGTCAAGATCAGTCAGCTATTGTGTAGACATTTAAGGTGGGACAGACTAGATGGGTCAAGGAAAGTTGATAGAATGACAAAAAATTGTCTCAAGTCAAAACTTGGCAAGTCAGGAAAATCATTGACACCCTCCGGGACACTGATCATGTGCACACTTGATGTTTAATGAGGGTTCAGTTACCCTTTAGGACACATTTTCAATGGTGGGCATACCTAGGGCAAGAACTAGGAAAGCAGGGTCAGCGAAAGAATTTTCCAGTGTCTTTGGGATGAAAAGGAGGATGAGAATTTCTCTCACCCATTCAACCCATTTGGCTCCCATCTAAATCAAGGGGAAAGCTTCTGCAACTAAGGTTGATTGCTTGATAAAATTAAAATAAAAAAATAATTGCTAATATTTACTTCGATACTATTATTCATTTTAATATATTTTGTGAAACAAAATTACTAGAATAATTTTTTTCCTCTTTCTTTCCCTGAAATGAAATGATAAGAGAATGTTTTATGTGATTATATCTCCCTCAGGAACATGAAAGAATAGCTCTAATATTCTTTTTCTCCTATCTATCTTCTTTCCCTGGTAATATTTCTTTCTTCCCCACTTTCTTCCACTCCTATGAAAAACAGTCTTAAGTTACGGGGTGATGCAAGATCTTCCCTTATAAGACATGTGAAATTATGATTTTTGAGAACCGAACTAATAGAGCCTGACAACAGCATTAGATTAACAGAAATTCATTGTTACGGGAGAAAAGGATGGGTGCAATTTGTTGACTATGGCTATCCTCTACTCTCTTCCTTACTATTGATCTTGTCTTCATCTTCCTTCTAACCCATGGTTTTCCCTCCATCTTGGGTTTCATATAGATTTTTTGTGCCCCAATTTGTGCATCTTTCCTGTCTCTACTTAGTTATTTAGATTCTGATGAAGGTTAGACTAAATTGCCTAGATCAACTTGGATTCCCCTTAGAAGTTGGTACCAAAGCTATACAGGGTGCTTCCAAATTTTTGCTGCATTTTAAGTAATAATACTCCAGAAACAAGTTAATTGGCCTTCTAAAATATGAACAACTATATACACTGCTTCCCCGACAAGGATAGCTTAGTAAAACATCCAAGAGACTTGCAGCAAGCACGAACTCATACAACCAAAACAAAACCTCAAGCGAATGTTATTTTACCATCAAAGAAGCTATGGCTTGATGAAGATAAGTTTGCAGGTACAGCATCGAGACGGGATCGACTAAGACCTACGAAAATGAACGATTTCGAACAGAAAGAGTAGTGCAAGTTGGAGAGACTCACAAAGATAAGCGACACGACGATCTTCCTGCTCAACCTCGTTAGCGACTCGGAGGATCGGCGCGATATCAACGAGCGAAGACGGCACGAGCTCACTATCAAAGATGGCCTCCCCGAGATTACCGGCGGTTTGTGTCCGCAGTATCCGCCGCTGCAGCGGCTGTTGTTGCTGCGAAGGCATCTGCTGCGGAGGCGGTCCTCTTCGGGACGAAGACATCGCCCTAGTAATCAAACTCAAAGAACACGAATCAAGAAAGTGATAAAAATAACAACAAACAACGCATCAGCACAGGATTACCCCCTGATTTTGTGTAACAACAGTCACAGATCTGAGACTCTGCAGAGTGAGCGCAGGTAAGGAGTAAGGAGGGAGGAGAAAGGCGGTGTCGAGTTGAGCCACCGGGGAAGTGATGTGAGAGGCGAAGCTTTGGAGGAAAAAAGAAAGGGGAGTGGGAAAAAAAAGGGAAGTAGCAATAACTTTAAACAGACGTCTAGGATTGGTGGACAATAATGGTGCAGTAAGGGCTCTGATCCTGCCTGTATTACTATGCTGCCCTGATTCGTTTTTGATATCGTAACGGTCCGTCGGCTCAGTATTGAGCCTATTGACAACGCAAAACATCCGGGCAATTTACTGAACGGCTGCGATTTCGACCAGTTTAGTCGTTCGGCCTCGATGGCTCGATTGAGCATCCATTTGATGAAGCGGTCATCTGGTCGAGTAACCATCTGACCGTGAAATCACGGTCAGGCAACTGCGAAATTCCCCGAGGTTTCTTTATAAATTTTTTTCACAATTTTTTTTTGTTTTCCCTTCAAATTTAGTTTGAGAGTAGATGAGTAATTTTAAAAAATCAATGATAATTTAAAAAATAGGATATGTAATTTAGATATTTAAAAAATATATGTACATAGTTTGAATTATCGTAAATATCATGTGGCAATGTCTTATATAAATTTATTTATTTATCAAACATATTTAAACTTATTTTTTAAATATCTTAAGGCGAGATTGAATATTTTAACAAACTCAATCAATAGTATAAATATCACCTGGACAGGCAATATCTTACGCCTTATGTTTTTAGAGACTGCATAGGATTACGATTTTATAAATTATGGAATCAATACTAATGTAAACATTAATTACTAAGATGTTTTATGTGAAACACTCAATGTTTTAAAATAATATAAAAAATGTTATTTTTATAATTAATATACTTAATGAACATGTAAATTCATACAAATTGTTTAGATATTTAAATTGATTTTCCATTTGTTTTAAAAGAAACATAATTAGAGGCTTCCTTTTTTAACCATACCTTGTTAATTTTATTTGCATATTCGGGCCGATTTAATTCCACGTAGCTGAAAAAGCTCGGCCCATTAATTTCAAGGGTTTTACAGCCATTAGCCGAACACCTCGAGAAGCAAATAGGTAACTAAGATCCCGGCGGTTGTCACCTTCTCAATCCTCTCCTACAGCAATTAACCCTCCTTGAGAAGGTTTGATCCCTCTCTTTCTCAATCTTTGCTCACAATATTTAATTTCGGCATAAGTTTCACTTCTTCACCGTTTCATTCCAGATTTTCTCTTAATCCTACACGTTATGTCTTGTTCTCCGATTTGTAATTTTCAAATTCCACTTTTTCAATTGCGAAGCACAAATCGAAGGCTTGGAGGAAGTTATCGATGTGTGAAAATGCCCACTGAGTTCAAAAATTGTGCAAAATAAGTCTCCTCGTGAAATGACCCCCTTTTTTTTCCCTCCGCGTAGGAGGGGCACTACGAAGGAAGATGGAAATATTTTTCTCTTGTTCTAGACCTATTTTTAGTTTGGAATAATTTTGATAACTCGCAAAAATGATCTTTTTGCATCAACGAGCCAAATGTTTTTGCCCATGAATATGCTTGTAGACTTCATTGCATAATGGAATTGTTGTACATTATCCGCACGTACTGTTTCTTGTGCCAGCTTTCAATGGATGTTTCTCCAAAATTGAATATTACTTAATAAAATTCCATATCAATAACTTGTCAGCGAATGGTGTTTGTTCATACTCGGGATACTGCATTTTATTAGTATTTGGCCCGGTCCACCTCGCAAAAATGAGAATCAGGTTTCACTAAAAGGTAATCGCCACGACCTCCCTTTGACATTACAAGCCTCCCAACCACCCCGCCTTGCTCTGCTTTAGCACCACCAACACGGTCAATGAACCCTTTAGTTGAACCCCTTTTGGTACCTTTTCCTCCCAATCCTAGTGAATCTGGCAATGAGCCTCAGCCCCCATCTGCCTTAGTATCTTTGGCTGGCTTCCTGACTTCCTCACCAACCTCTGCTCAAATCCTAATCCTGACATTGTTCTAACCTTAAAATTTCCATTTTATGCACCTTTTACCATTTAAAATTTATGGGTAATTTTATATGAATTGGTGTTGATCATGGATTTGCTATTTTGTTGGAGCTGTAAGCAGAAGATAAGGCTTAGGATGTGTGATCTGTAAAATGCTCTAGTACCTAATCAAGACTTACTAGCCATGAAATTTCAATTGTAAACTTCTGACTAGCATGGCGAGAGCACTCATCAGCTGCAGTGAAGGGGCTAAAGTTTTATACATCAAAATCAGTAGTTTTTTTAAAGCTTTACCATTCAGCTGAAGGCAAGTTTTTCCTTGCAGGGTGAGGCGAGGATTCTAGTTCAGTGTAATTTTGATGTGGGATTTTATTTCGACCTTTTGGTCATTTGACCTCCTGTTAACAACATTCTTGTGTTCCTTATTATTCACCTTAGTTATGCAATTCACGGTGGAGATTTCTTTTACTTGTTAGGGTTTAGATCCAAGTGTGAAGGTCACTCTTTCTTGGTGTGGCATGTCTGGCTCAAGAGGAATCGTGGGAGAAAAATGGTCACAGAAGATACTTTGGATCTGTGCCATCGGAAGTGCCATCAGTAAGTTACCTGTTCTTTCTTTTGAAAAATGCTATAACAAAAACTAACTGTAGTTCAACATAGGAACTTACAATTAACAACATTTGTAGCAAGACTAGTTGCTACCAATTCCGTCTTTTTTCCTACGTATTTATTAATCAAGTATTATTACAGTTTAGAATCAGATTGTATGTTAGTAGAAAGTGGTATATCAAAAGTGATGATAATATATCAATAAAGCTTCCTCATTTCTCTTCTCTTTGTGTTCTTCCATGGTTATATTTATAGAAATTTATGCCATTGCAAGATTGTCAAGCAGCAACTTCTTGATGCATGGGTATATCTAGTGTTGTAAATGACGGCAAGCAGCAGGCGGCGGCAGAGTGGTCAGGCACTGCCTATTGCCTCGGTCGTCTAGGCGATTGAATTTTTTTTCTATTTTTTATACACAATATTATAAATAGTCATCATTTTTTATGATGTTTATGCATAAATAAGTTTCATACAATACAATTTATATATGGTACAAATAAATATATAAATGCAACTAACAAGATAATTAATAAAAATTCATCATATTAATACTAAAAAGTAATATCATTACTTTTACCGTATCGTGTTGTACTGATATAGTTTTGATATTTTTTTAATATAAAATATATTAACTAAAAATAAAAATTTAATCTAAATATTTAAAATAAAAAATTAATATGTATTTATATATTAAATTAATAGGATAATTTTATTAGGCTTTAATTAAGTCTATTTAAATTATCTCAATAATAACTAGGAATTGATTAAAATTTAATCTAAAGTTATATGATTAAATCCTAAGTTAAAAACCTAATTCTTACCATTGTTTCGACTTTAGACACATCGCCAGGCCTGAGCGATGCGTCTAGGACCGTCATCGAGCTTAGGTGACGCTTCCAACCCCGTCATCGGGCTCAGGCGATGTGTCCGGGCCCATCGCCTAACTTGGGCAACACATCCAAGCTCAGGCAATGCATCCAAGCTCGGGCAATGCATTCGGGCTCGCGCAACGCATCCGAACTCGTCGCCGAGCTCAGGCGACGCGTCGATGGCAACAGTAGTGGTGGCGGTTCCAGGCAGAATGAGTGAGTTATTTTGAAATCACCTAAAGCACCGTCTAAAGGGTTTTTTTTAACCTATGTTGACTTTGACCGCCTAAGACAAAGGCGGTGGTGCAGTTGATGTCGACCTAGGCGGCCACCTCAGTTGCCATTTAGAACACTGGGTATATTTTTATCCAAACTATAGACCCCTTCCTTACCTAAATTAACTTGGAATTATACTATGTATTAAAGCATGTTGTGATGAATTTAAATGAGTTTTACTCATTTAATTATCTTGCACTTGTATTTTCTATTTTTATTAAGAGTATATCAATTAAAAATAAGTCTTTTTTTTTTTACTTCAATGTGTATCAAGATGAAGGGGGAGCCTTGGCGCAACGATAAAGTTGGTGTCATGAGTTCGAGTCTCGAAAACAGTCTCTTACAAAACAGGATAAGGTTGCATACAATAGATCCTTCTCCAAAACTCCGCATTAGCGGAGCTTCATGCACCAGGCTGCCCTTTTTTTGTGTGTCAAGATGAATTCATATAGATAGTCAATTGAATTTTAATTTAAGAGAAACAAGGCAAAAAAGAAAATTTAGTTGAATTCATCTTGATGTGCGGCATAATGTGTCCAGGTTTGATAATTTATTAGAATGACATGATTTTGACTGACTGTACCGGATATGAGATTTCAAAGCATGCTTTGAATCAACTAAAAAAAATTAGGTTTTATGAAAATTTTGCCACTATCTATTGAACCACATGACCTTATGTATTCTAATTTGCTCATACCACCACGATTGAATGAATAGATGCTGGTTGGTTATGAGAATTGCACTAGCATTCGAAAGAATTAAGTTTGCTACAGGAGCCATTGGTACTTGAGCCAACTAATTTTCTTTGTTGCTCATTTCACTCAAATAAATAAATGTTTCTTAATTTTTGGTGGTTAGTCTATGGATTTAGAGTTTGATTCTTGCCAACATTTTAATTGGAAGATTCTTTTGTCTTAATTATAGATGTTTTCTCCTCGGTAGTAAATTTGTACATCTTTTTGAAGATCCTGCTTGTATGCTGTCTTACTTATATGTCTCCCTATAATCATCTTTTAAAGTTATTGTTTATTTCTTCAATGATATTTTTCGATGGTCATCATTGGCATAACCCAGTGAATAATTTTTTGGTGTGGATTTGTGTGCCATGACCATAAGATTTTTTTCACTGCCTCCTTTTAGCATCTTCCTATTTTGGACTGGAAGCAGGCGAGTCGCCATCTGCTGCAGTGTAGTAATCTAGCTTAGCCGACTCTTGTTGTGCCTCTTAAAAGGGTACGTACAAAATGAAAACACACACAAGGAGATTCCCTCTTAGGCTCTGATGCTTAAATTAGTAGAGAATATAAAAGGACAATCTGGTACATGAAGCTCACGTCAATGTAAGGTTTTGGAGACGGATCGGATCACATTTATTGTATTGTATGTAATCTTATCTTACATTTTGTAAGAGATTGTTTTTACCTCAAGGTCACAATAACTTTATCATTGCATCAAGTTCTCCTTTTTAAATTAGTAGAGAATATAAGAAGTAAAAAATGAAATTAAAAAACTATTGTCAAACTGTTTAAATTCCACACACTACCACAATTCTTAGCTTTTCCTTTTGATATTGTGGGAGCGTGGAAGAGCAGCCCTAACTTATCTCTAGTCTCCATTGGCATGGTATGATGAGTGGTGGAACTAATTGGATGTAAATACAATTCAACAAAAAGGTGCTTTTGCTCACTCCAAGCGGTTCAGTATCGCCGGCCCCACAGTTATATACAGATAGGTAAATTAAGTACTGAGTAGGTCCCCAGGTGGGAGGGTAATTCCGTGGCTGTCAGCCCCGCGAATTGACTCGTGCTCAATCCAACGAATCTATCATCTAGGAACCAACTTGGCTACACTCGAAAAGCTAGTTGGATGTAAATACAAGCTCATAGAGTAGAGTGAGGCTGAGACTCAATCCCTGAAAACTTAACAGTAAACCTCCTTTCTCTTCCTTTCACATAATTCCATGGTTGTAGTATAGAAAAATTTCTGCCATTGTGTGTTTGCCAAGTGGCTATAACTTGACGCATGCAACTTAGTGTAATTGCAAGTACCAGTCAGTAGTTCAGTAGATTGCATATGACTTCCTCGACTACTTTAGTGCAATTATGTGTGAATCATATGGTAGCTAGAGTTCTGAAGTTGTGGTTTTGACAAATTGTTGCTCTCTAGGCTTGTACCTGGTGGGTGTCGAGAGACAAACCCAGAATCGCTTCCAGAAGATGGCTGATGATTTGGACGATATAGATTATTCTGAAAAATCCGGAGGTGATGGCACTTGAACTGAACTGCTGTCGACTCTAAATCTTTGACCAAGCTTTCGATCAAGTTCCAATATTGCTGTTCAAAAGGAATGTGTTCTAAAAAAAGTGGAAGAAATAAGCATAACTTGCTCTCTTCTTTGTTCCACCATGGTACAAAATGTATGAGTTCTTACCAAATTGTTAGTTTGGTTCCACCTGTTATGACAGCAGTAGATTACTTTGTTACCTTCATAATGTGATTATTGTTATAATTGTTATTGTTTGAGGAGGTTCATTTATCCATCATGATCAGTTGTAGCTTTTTGATTTACCTTCTTATAAATGATTGTGAGGTCAACTGTGTGGAACCATTGGGATGATGGATTTCACCTTTTTGTTGAAGAAAAGTAGATTCATTTATACAGTATACCTTATGTTGACACTCTATCTATACAGATCTTTTAACTCAAATGGAAAAGAGAATAATCAGTCATTATTGACACAAAGTTATACGTTCTACAAATAGTCCCTGGGGCATAATGTGATAATAAATGATAGAATGGATTTTCATGCATAAAGGCCATGATTCTCATGTAGAGTATCTTATATGTGCATGATGTGATGATAAATGGTAGAATGGGTTTTCATGCAGTAAGGCCATGATTCTCATGTAGAGTATCTTATATGTTTGTGGTGTTTGAATTATTTGTGATGTTGAATTAGTCGTCGAGATTCATTTGTGATTTTTGAATTTATTTTATGGAAAATTTTGGGATTATTTGAAAATTTATGCTTTTTAATTTTGCAATCTATTGGTAAAACCTATGCTGTCTGGAAACGTGTAAATGACCAACGTCCCCGTTTCCAAAACGTTGGGAAACGTTTCCATCCGTGGAAACCGGATGGAAACCGTGGCGACGAGGAGGGGACGACGAGGCAGGTGTGCACCTCCCCGACCAAACTCCAAATCAAGTTCCTGATTAGAAATCCCAACTCTGAAAATCCAGAAAATCAAAGATCCAAAGACAATTGAAGAAATCCCAACGAATCCCTTACCTATTAGCCGCCGGCCAAATCCCCTTTCTTCTTGTTCTTGCGGCTGAAACTCAACGCAAGATTGGGCAACTTACATCAATGAGTTGTGGGGAGAAGAACACAATCAAGATCTGGAAGAGGATATAGATCTAAGCTAAAAAATAACTCTAAAACAGAGATCTAAATCAACCCTTACCTTCTCCTTCCTCTTCCTCGGTTCGCCGCCGCCGCAAACCGCCAACACGCCGACGCCCCAAGCCTCCTCCGGTGCCAAATCAAGCTTCCAACCGACTCCTCCTCAAGTCGCCGGCGATCCTCAACTTTCGCTCCGGCTTAGGGTGGCGGAAGACTCTCGTCGGCTTGGCTGCGGAGGTTTGGTCGCGCGGATACGAGAAGAGGAGATCGCGATTTCCAGGTATTGTAGCAATCTTAATAGGTTTCCTTAATGGGTCGGATCCAAGCCATATAACTCTATAACCAATATCCCTTTTAACCCCATCAAATAACTTAGGGTTTAATTAATTAGTCTCTAAACTCCTAACCCTAAATGAATTAGAATTTGATTGATCAAACCCCATTCACATTAAATTTATTTAATTAACCCTTCCTAAATTAAAGTTAAGGCTATTTAACTTTAGGTATTTGACACTGTAGGTCTTCGACGTTTCCAAAAATCGGAAACTTCAACTATTGCCGTTTCCCGTTTCCGTTTCTGCGTTTCCCGTTTCCCGTCTCCAAGTTTCCAGACAGCATAGGGTAAAACAATCAATTAAGGATGCCGTTGTAAATTGCTACATGTTTCTTCAGTTTTGAGAGCGAGAGGGCGGGTGAAGAGTTCCCATCCCAATTACAACGCTTCTCATTGCAGGCGACTCTGCAGCGGATCCGGTATGTGTAGCTCCACAGAGGGGCGATCACGGGAGCGGTGACAGAAGAAGCAGAAGAGCACACTCGAAAAATTACAATTAATCATGACGAAAAAGATATTATCTTAACTTCGTCGAGATTCGAATCCTTATCCATTTTTGCAATTTATATTCAATGCTCAATTCTAACCCAATTCAGTTATGTTCTAAAAGTATTTTTGACTTTAACAAGCTACTAGACAACTTCACGTGAAGAACATTAGAATTTTGAGTAAATTTAGAACACCCAGTCAAGAAATCGACAATCAAGCTTCGTTTTCAATTAAAGTCAAACTATTGGAACCTCTGGTATTATTCCATCGACGGATCAAACACTCAAATTAAATCGATTTGAAAATGCATAAAAAAGCATACACAGTATGAGCAAGTGAGGAATCAACTCAGGCAACGTTTCAACAGCCGTTGCTGAACTAACATTACAGGAGTTCTAAAGCCCTTTTTACATTTGGTGGCCTAACATCTCTAAACCTAGTAGACAGAGCTAACATTGCTGTCGCATGTTTTGAACTCCTACATGACCCAAATATACACGTTGAAATATGGAAAACTTTGTTATTTAAACAAAGCCGATAATTTATTCACAACAAGTCACTCAAGCTCAACCTGGTTTTTATTTGTAGTGAACAAGAAAAATTAGAAAGCTGGTGATGCTACTATCATTAACTGTACAGAATTTCATCAATTCCACACGACTGCAATCTCTTCTAAGCAGCATACTATGACGAAGACGATGCTCCAATCTGCTTTTCTGTAAACAGAACGATTGGTCAAGTCATCAATCAAGACGGTTAAGTGTCGGTTAGTCTATTGCATAAGTATTTACCTCCTGTTGCCACAAGCTTCTCAACCCGGGCAACAATGTGCTTGCCGTATGTATATCTCTTCAGAGCATTCAGGTGAACTTTGATACGTTGAAGTATAAGTTCACAATTTTTATCGTCACATGTCTCTAGAACCTTTTGAACAACGTAATTGCCAAACTGATCCTTCATCATAGCCTGCGAAGATGAGATTGCAACAGGGTTAATTATATTCTTGGCAGTTTAACTTCTAGAAGGCAGACTGAATACCCACCTGAAGAGGTTCATTTTCATCAGTGGAGCCAAGAATCTCATCTATCAAGATTTGACGTTCCTCAGGGGTGCCATAAGTCAGACACTTCTCGACGACATTGGAAGCATATTTTTGCTGGCTCATCTTAACTATCTGTCCAGCAAGCTTGCTGATTATAGCCGATCGCTCTTCTGGTTTACCATATTGCAGAACATGCTGCCAACAAATAGATCAATAAGGTCAGAGGTTAAGGTAAATGTACAAACTAATGTGCCATTACAAAATACCACAACTAGCTGATGGCTGAGAGTACTTCAAGAAACAACACAGGAAAAAAACAAGCAAAGAACAAAAGAACTTCAGAGAATGCTTTTATGCATTCTTCCAACATGAAATAATCAAAGACAAAGTGCAAGAGTTAATAAGTAATGCTAGAAAAAAAATACAATAGCCTACTTGAATAACATAATTCCCATACTGGTCTTGTGCCAAATTACAGACATCTTCCATGATCTCCTCCATCATAATACTCTGGACTTCTTGATCATTGCAGTGTTCTAATACCCTCTGTCAGCATCAAGATAAGGTCCGTAAGTGGCATGCTAGGTTGCAATTTGGGCAATCAATTCCAAATGCCAAGTCTAAAATGTTTCTACCTGAATGACCCGACAACCATACGGGTGACTGGAAAGTGCTATAACATGACTGTAGAATGCTTCTATGATAAATTGAATTTTGTCTCGAGGAATACATTCAATGCATTTCTGGATTACATGATTTCCATTCTGATCACGAACACATTTCATAACATGACCATTAAGCTCTAGCACCATTTGAGCCTTCTGCTCTACGTCAACTACCTCTAGAGCCTGCAAAAGGACACAAAGCTGTGAGAAAAAACAAGGAAACAACAAACTGTATTTCCTCTTGGTTATTAATGGATAAGAGAGAGTGAATGATTCATTGGAAGGAGGCATGACTTATTATTGTAAGGCGTATAATATTAAGAGTAACTTGTTGAGATTGGCAAAACCTAATGGCTATCAACACCCTCACAAGTCAAACCAGAAATATGGTTACATACATTCTTTGATCCATATATGTTATGCATTTACGGCAAATATGGTGAAAAATTTTAAACTCATCAACTAAACCTCTATGAACAGTGAATATGGATATCCTGTAAAATCTAGTCGAGATTTGTTTTAGTTGTCAGAATATCATATTCCACTTTCCAGTTTATGATGGAACCTTAGATTATGTTTTAATTGTGGATAATTTGCTACGTTTATGATTGAATCTTGCACATTCATTCCTGCATCTGTTCAAACTTGGTGCTTCAACAAAGTTCATATTATTTGGTGTCTAATTACTCTTTTATTCCCTAGGACCAAATGGTCAATTAATTGAATCGAGAAAGTCTATATTATTAGCAATCTTGTTCAGCAGCTATCAGTTAAGTATGAGATGACTCAAAAGTTTTATTTAAGGCATTTCCGAGATTAACTAACATTTAACAACTTGATAGTTTTTTGTACAGAACTATACTGTCAAGAAAACAAAGCATATTCTGAAAGGTGAAATATTTGTGTGATGCACTGGAACATAAGCAATGGAAAACATTCAACAAATAGGAAATTCAACTTGGCTGCCCAATATTTAAGCATTATTAAACCCAAGAATAAAGTATAGACAAACCTTTTGGATTACCCTACAACCATACATTTGAAGACTGAGAGGCAAAACACAACCAATCAGCTGAATTGCAAGTTGCTTTCTCTGAATTTCTGTACCATGCTCAAAGAACTGCCAGCGCAAAAGCAATTATAAAAGTGTGAAAACCATTTCATTAACAGTTATTGAAAACAAAGAAAAACATACTTTTTGAATGACATAATTGCCAAAAACATCAGTCATTAAGGCATGAGCGCTAGAGATTATTTCAGGAAAAATCAAGTTTTTGTCTTCAATTGAAGCAGTTTCAAGTTTCTGTTGAATGAAACGACTTCCAAGCTGATCCTTACTAGAAACACACACACACACACACACACAAACAAAATGTTAGTAATCAAATCACCACTATGCTTGTCAAAGAACATATGCAAAACTTGAAAAGAGCACCTGAACTCCACAGCATGTCCAACAATATCTGAGAGTTCAAATAATCTAGTTTTGTTGTTCTTGAATTCTAATAACAAAGATGAAGAATAACCTTCTCCTATTGCACTGTTCTCTGGGAACCATGAAACATGGGATACTCCCATTTGATTTCGAGCTGTGGATGGCATCCGACATAACCGCCCATTTTGTCTAATTGGGCTTACCGAGTTCAAGAGAGTGTGAGTAGTAGTTGAAATTTGACTTGCTGGATATGGCATACCCATACCAAAACCATGATCACCATATAAACTATTATCTAAACTATTAAACTTGCCAAGGTGAGGTACACCGTATCTGCCATTTTGATTCACGAGCACATTTCCCAAATATGCACTTTGGTAGTCGGGCAAATCCACATGCGATGAACCAAGAAATTTTCCTCCCAAAGAAGGGCTCAAATAGCCAGCAGCATGTAATGGATCTGCATTCTCCAGTGAATAGTGCCCACCAACTGACTCCATGGTTTGTCGTTGAAAACCAGATTTCAACTGGTTGTGGATTGTAGTTGGCTGTCCTTCTGCACCATGACAATAATGTCAATGCATTAGGATAACCCAAAAGAGGAGAAAGGAGGGAAACATTGAAACTATTTGATGCACCAATAAGTATGTGGATAAAATATTTCAATAAAGATCATTTGGTAAACACATCTATCTATCTATATAAATATATATATGCAACGATCACCATGTGACCTTTCATATTGTTGGCAAATGGCAACAAAACTTTTAAGGTTCCTTTTTAATAGCAAATAATATGGAGGCATGTGAATTTTCAAGTCAACTGTGTATTTGTGAGCAAATTACCAACTGCCAAGTGTCATTTGCAAATATAATAAAAGCTTTCTCAAATTAATAGTATTCATTTAGTTCTTTTTAATTAAATAAGTCATTTAATTAATTAATTCCCTCATGATTATGGGATTTAATCTTCTCGCCAAATTATAAATGTCTACTATGCATATGATTTTGTCAATATCAATAATCAATAAAATGGTCACCTTGATTATATATTTGCAGTTATATGAACGAATAATATTTCTTTGATTTAATTATATTATATTTGTGCAACATCAACTTGATATTTATAATCATATGTGTATCTTAATTAATTTCACTTTAAAAAATGACAAAAATAATAATTTTATAATACAATATAATGATACTGTAAAATTTATTATTTCTATTATAAAACAATGCACAGGTCAACGATAGGGTTGGTAAAGAATAGATTAAATATACTATTTGTATAGCAAAAAAAAGAAAGAAAATATAAGAGGGACCCATGTCAAGCTAATCATTATGCACAGGTAGCCGATGATTTCCAGCATGTTATTGACTTCAATCCAACAAATCAAGATCTTATCAAAAATTAAATGTTAACTATTAGATCCTATTGAACTGGGTTTTAGCCATGGAAAATCTACCATAAGTTGAATGACATCTATATCATTGGATGCTAGCTTTGACAAAATCAAAACAGTAGTAGCACCAGATCAATGAGACGTACCATTTTGTCCAATGAATTGATCTAATGGATTTATTAAGGTGGCAGGATCCGATTTGTATTGCCGGCGACCAGGAACTGCTTGGTTGTGTGCAGACAAGTTCAAATTCAACATAGCTGCAGCAATACCGTCAGAATTCCCAATAGTAGATGAAAAATCATGCATGTGATTTGATCGAATACCATTGTGTATATCAGTATCCTCATTTCTCACTCCCACAGGTGGGAGGGAGGGGCTTGGCAACCTTTGAATCAACAAAGGATCTGCATTTGTATTTCTACCTACTGAAGGATCCACCATTGCTTCAACCGAGGAACCAACGCTTCTGACCCTAACAAGACTGGGCGAAGATGCCCTGTATTGCAGACCATTTAAAGTTTCTGATTCATCAAGATGTGCCAGCATGGAATCAGAGAGTCTTCCGGAATCAGTATCTTCGTATGCATTGCGACTAACTGGGCGTGAAATATGTCCGGCAACAGAAGCTGGATGAACCAGTTCTTCCTGGAAAAAAAATAGACTGCATGATGCATATGTAATAAGGACAAAAGAATTAAATTCCTGCTACACATCCATAACATAGGTGAAATAGAAATTCTAAAAGGAAGAAAAATCAGAATTGAATGCACATTGAATTGCAAAAGATGAAATAACAAGAATCTGTATCTGATTATGGATACTGAACCTCAGAAGAAGAAAAATGCAAGTGGCACTTTAGATACCTCCTAGTTAATAATTGGTGCAATAACTCATAGTGACATATACTCAAGAATAGGTAATAGGGGCAATTGATAGGCAGGCGATCCGATAGGGGTTGGCATAATAGAATAGGTCTCATTATCTTTCCTTGGGAGCCGGGTGGTAAACCTATTTTGTTGAAGTATTAAGCGCATCCCCTCCGAGTTCCGTTACATGTCGTGCCAGGCGAGTTTTAAGCATGTAGTGGGATGGAGGAAAGGGGGCTAGATTAAAATGATGAAGTGGATAATAACAGCAGAATAACTATTGGCTCTTATGCCATTTGACAAAAAAGAGAGTGATGGAGCGGACAGAGCAAAGAGAGAAGAGAAATGAAAAACAGAATTAAATCCATAATGCTAATAACTAAATTACATCAAGTACCTTTTCACAGGCAGCAGTAAGTCAATAAGCACGCTAACTCCACTAAATCCATCGCTTGGATATTACTAGTAAATCCACTACAACCACTGAATAGAGACACTCATAAATACTACTTTACTCAAAAATAATACTGCTGATTAGCTAAGTGTCACTGCATCAATAGCCTAAGTAATGCATCCATGATGCATCATAAAGCTTCATGACTTACCTGGCAGTCAAATACATGGCTGAACTCATAGGTGCAATGCACCTACAAAGGCCTAGATACACAAATAACAGTCTAACAATTTCCCTTCCTAATCAAAAAATCAAATTCTTGGCCATTAAACAAATTCCTCACCAGAAAGCTTAGCATAACATTTCACAACATGGGATCAAAAGGGCTACAAAATTCACCAGATAATGCAGGCACTAGCAAAATTAGCCAAGAAACAAAGGCCTTTCCACTCCTTTTCATATCAAACAGTGTCACACAGAGGTTCATGCTTGAACCTGTGAACAACTTCACAATTATTTAACTTCTTTAATGACTTTCATGCATCTATTTCATCTGTTAAAATTGTATCCTACTTTAAGATTGTGACTCGATAAAACACATGGTTTGGTATGTCATGCAATGCTGATGTGATTTGGAAATTAAGGATAATGTCAAAGGAATGTAGCAAGTTTGAAAATATGCAGGAACACTTTTTCTTTTTTCTCCATCTTCTGTAGCAACAGATATATCTTATGGCTGGATAGAATAGTGTTTAGATTTTTGCAATTATTCTTTAACAGAATTATTGACAAAAACTCATTATGTTAAATCCTATTTTTGGAGTCAAAGAAATGGGTATTATTGGTGGAAAGAAAGCTAATAATTGGGGTTTATCAGGACTAATGTTAGGTGCATCTGAAATACAATGGAATGTTCATGAAATTGATAATTATGGTGTCACAATGAATTTGATTGGGAAATCCAATGGCAAAAAGGAGATTCATTAGCTCGTTATTTAGTATGGATAGCTGAAATGAGAAAATCCATAAAAATTACTCAACTGGACCCTATGAAAAAATTTAGAAGTCTGGCACTTTGATAGAGCAAAAACTTCCAAATGAAACTATTTTTAATATAGAGTTAGTAGTAAAAACCTTCACAGTGAAAATGAACATAGTGTGACTTGGACACTTCATATACACAGATCCTTTCTAATATGGAGACTTCATGTAGAATTTTGGTAGTGTTTAAAGAATCTTGTTATCGAATTGTTTTTCTGAAGATTCAGTGTACAGAATAATGAATCGCTCAGATAAACTATATATCTTTCAAGTAAAAAATTGTCAGATCAATAGAGTTACAATGGCATTGATAAGACTAGACAAATACTGTTTTAAACTATTTAAAATTTCATCAAAATCTCTAAACATCTCCCAAAATCAAATATTTGATGTTATGAACACTTAGAATGTAACACAACTTTTGTTCATAGTAGACTTACAATGCAAGAAATAAAATACTTGGCACGGATAATAGGTGTGGACTAGTTCCGATCACTCCATATTGTGGCAAGACATTATTAATAGCATGGTATGTAATAAAATATTCACCTGTGAATATCCTTTATCTCAAAATGTAAAGTACTTAGAAGCCGGGTTCCATTTCCAATAACAGGGTAGTGAACTTATTAACATCATTTGTGAGTTGGATATCTTGAAATGTGAAATTATGTTGAATCCTGATTTTTTAATTTCTAATACTATAAAATGGCATTTCAATCAATCATTTTTTAGCTATAAAATAGTATTTAGTTATTTTTTATTTAAATTTTTTAGGAAAATACAAATTGATTTTTTTTGGTTTGTTTCTAGACGCAGAGAAACAAATAGTACTAGACCTTAAGCTGTTAGAGAAGCTTGATGGCTAGGTGAACTATTAGAAGATATATCAGAGGAAGCAGCTAATGGTAATTTTAACTTTTAAACTTGAGATAATCAAGCATCTTCTATAGAAAGCAAGCATTATACCAAACTTTATGCACTATAAAAAAACACTTGATCTTGCTCGCCTATTCAGGGCATGTATCCTTTTTCTTTTAACAATATGGAAAACCTTAATTCAAAAACTAGTTTGCATCCAATAACAACCAAACCTAAACAATTGAAGATACTAATCTATGGTGTAAAAAAAATGATGCTGACCCAATCAGGCAGATCACTAATTTGAAACTTCATTCAACTGTATCTATAAAGTTATTTGTGCTTATTACTGCACTTGTCGAAGCTTAACACTTGTTGAGTAAACAGGCAAGGTGGATGCACAAAAATATCCTTGAGGACTCATCTATCTAAGTATGACTATCTGATCCCAATACATAAGATTTGAGGTTCAATTGCTAGAACACATTAGATGCTGTCATATATTTAGTGAGATACAATTCATGATCGAACTCACATGCGATTCATGCTTAAAAAGCAAGATGATTAAGTTAACTTTTAAGGGAAAAGGTGAACGAGAGAATGATACATTAGGCCTTATACATACCGATGTATGTGGACCTATATTAACTCATGCACGAGGAGGTTATAGCTACTTCATCACCTTCATCGATAATCACTCACAATTTGGGTATGTATATCTATTGAGATACAAGTCTGAAACCTTTGAAAAGTTTAAAGAATTTAGGCATGAAATAAAGAAACAACTTGGCAAAAGTATCAAAATACTCCGATCGGATCTTCTATAAGTTGTGCTTTCAATACTACAATTTTAGAGTTCTTCATTAACATATTATTTTCTATGACTTATTTTCATGTTCTGTAGAAACTTTATCCATATTCAAAAATTGCAAAAAAACAAAAGAAAAGAAAAAAAGGAAGTATTTTACTTTCAATCTTGCAATTCTGTGTTCCACAAAAATATTTAAAACTTGAAAGATTTAAATTTGCCGCTATCAACTGATTGTATTATGACTATTATAACTCTCTTTTAATGTGTTTGTTTCTTTTGATTGCACAAGTTAAATTTCGAATTCAAGTTTTGAATGGCACAGGTACTTTTCTAAAGATTCTCTATGAAATTTATAATGTGCACATCCTTAATACCTTTGACTTTTATTAAAACCTCTTTTTTGCTAATTTTCTTTTTGCATACTACAAATCCAAATAGAACATTGCCTTGGTATCTTATATTTTCCCCTCAATCTTATGCTCATTTCTTTATGTAATCATTAACTGTATACGGTTTATGAGGTCTAGCTGGAGACAGCACCAACAAAACTTGCAGATTGGTCATGCATCTTGAATAATTGCAACAAAAATGCCGTGCCACAAAATTGCCTGAACCTATAATACTTGCACTATTGATTATATGGACAGCTAAGCCATTTCATTGCTGTGTGTTTTGTTATCATGTAAAAAACTTCTTTAAGGGCTTCTCAAATCCATGGCAATTATCATATTAGGAATATAACTGAGAATAGTCTAAGCAATACAAATTGTTAAGAAAATCATCGAAGCATTACTATGGATGACTTTAGGCATAAAAAAACTGTTTATATTACTCTAAGAGGTAGTTCTACAACAAGCTCTTGCTGCATATGCCAGGCGGACCAAATTTACACAAAGATGAAATTAACAGGGTTCAGTGAAGTTTAGTTACCTGTAGTACATCCGCAAAACTTTTCCTTCTTGCACCGAGTCCAACATCTGGCAACCCTATAAGACCATCAGTAGTCAGGTCGAGCCACTCTCCTGAGTTCCTAGCGGAGTGAATCTTTTGCTGCAGTAATCCATTGGGCCTCAGCATCTCCACTTGCCCATCGTGCTTTGTGATGCTTGACTGCGATGAAAAGAGGGAGCTGCCACTTACTTCGGCCTCTGCAAGTTCTTTTCTACTTCGATGATCGCCAATTCCCCCAAATAAGGATGCCCCTGTATGAAGTCTTTGTCTTGCTCGCCAATCCTCCTTTGATATCGCCGGGGGCGGCATCCTCGGATTTGATTTAGCATAGGAATAGTAGTAAGACAAGTAGGCCGGATGCGATCTCATCTCCTCGTCCGATGGCCTAGTCGCAGTATCACGACGGTGGAAGCCAGGAGGCTCGCTAAGGCCAGAGGGCCCATAAAGGCTCCTGAGAGCGTTTACTGATTCATTGATGGAGGGGGGTGCACTGCCGCTCCGGCAAATATTGAACTCATCCGGATCAAGGTCGAACAAGTTTCTACTTTGCTGCTGCTCCCACCGTAAAGCTTCGATGTCCCTCTCGTAATCATCGTCCAAACTCCCATTCGAAGGGGCTACAGGCGCCATCTTCACGGGACTCCGCGTCGCCATCTCCAAAATTTCAGCTCCACGAATCCCACACCAAGCACTGGATCGTCAGCCATGCACACACATACGCACACAAAAAAAAAAAAAAAAAAAAGTGGATAAAACCCCTCAAAATAAGCAAGAGTCGTAAAATCCAACACAAAATTCCCACCTTATGAAAATCACCTCATCCGCACGATCTTAACCCGAGGCAATCGCACCTATTTCTTATCAAGATACGAAATTGATCGAAATAGTCATCATATCGAATTGGAAATTGGAATCGGAGAGCTGATTCAGAACACAAACAAGGAAAAAAACAAAGATCAGAGCTATCTCGTTTCCCGATGGCGCAGCAGAAGGAAGGAATCGCAGCAGCATAGAAGGAAAAAAAAATGAAAAAGAGAGAGAGAGAGAGTAGTTCTTAGAAATTAAAGAGGGATTGGATTAGATAGAACTGCCAGGGAAAGCAAGGCGGCGCAAAGGAGAATAGGGGGAGAACAGGGAGGGGGAAAAGAAGGAGAAAAGGGTTGGACGAGAAATTATTACTGGGAGATCCTAACCGTTCGATGCCCCTCCGACGGCAGAGAAGCTTACAGCACACCTCCCTCCTCGTCATCGCGCTGATGGTGAAACCTTAGCCGTCCGATCCATCGAATCTAACTGATATCGGGCGTAGATTTCCCCGTAGGCGATCAGATTCTCATATGCTGCACATGGAGGTACGCGTGCGATTGGCCTAAAATGTGGGCCCACTGTGAGAATTGTTTTTTGTTGAGGTACTATTTCTGGGTGCCTTATTCCGAGTGCCATTTTTTTTACGGTTTTAAACCAAAACAAGAATAATTTCCAATCTGAGACAAGTGGGTAAGAAAGAAGGTAGCTCTAATCGGGTAAGAAAAATCTGCCACGGAAACTCCGTAATCTTAAAGATCCGGCCCATCAGTTCTCTGCACCTCAACGACACGTGGGGCCCATAGACTTGGAAGGAGGAATGATGATGACAAAATTTAGACCTTTTCTTGATCCTAAATACGGCAATGATTATTGTAGCTTCCGTAGATACGACAAGTTTAGTGAGTGTTGGAAGCTAGCGAGGATTCTTTTCCATTGTTAGGATAATTATTGTATAACGTTGCATGAGCTGATCTACTCTTCAGATTTGTTGCAAATCTATTATATGGATCAGGTCTTAATTTTTGCTGTTTGTTTTAGTGTTTAATTAATTTTAATTTAATTCTAGTACATTTTCCTTTTGATAATTTTTCGGTTGCACGCATATAAAGTGGTATGAAGTGGCTGAGTAAAAACATGAACAGAAATTTTAGGTCTTTTTGAGTTTAATGGTGGTCTAATTTTGACCATTATAAGTGTATTTATATGGTTTTCAAAATACAAATACAAACTGTTTAAATTATATAAAAATTTAAACATAATCCACATTTATACGGTTATATAACTTTTTTTATTTAACTCCCCCCTACTTTAATAGTTAAAATTGTACTTAAATATATCATCGACATATATAATGACACCCCTACTTTAAATAGTTAAAATATGAACATATCATCGATATGTATACTTAAAATCGAACCAAATATAAACTTATCAACAGCTTGTATAGAGTACTAAATATATATATATATATATACTGATGAGACAAAATTAGAGATAAATCTCTTGTTTTGGGGCTTGCTTTAAGTGATATAATTGTTCTGGTCAAATAACACAGATGGTCAAGTCATCAGTCAACGAACACTCCGATGTGTGCAATCTCCTGGATGAGCTAAAACACGGGAGACGAGTGAGGACCTGAAACACACTTCAAGGAGAGGTTAAATTGATGTCGAAGAGTCTCAGCATGTCATTCCGCTCAAGTTATGATTCTATAAGAAAAAATGATTAAATGTGAATAGGAAAGAAGATAATACTAGCAGAGTTGTCAGAGTCGAACCTCGAATAAGTCTGTGTGTTGGACTTTTTATAACCTACTCAAGGCATCTCCACGTTGGACGGGATAACGCCTTATAGTAATCTGCAAGGGGACAGATCTAACAACCGTTTCCTTTTGACCTTATGTGGAAAAAAGTATCCAAGGACACCAGGTCTGACAACCTTGTAACCGCCTATTCATTCTTGAACTGTCGTGTGTCTGTGAGAATATTTGCGTTCTCCTTTAGTAGGCCACGTAAAATAGCGGTTCACAGAAGACGTAAAGATGGAGCCAAAGATGAAGTCAACCAAAGCAGAGGGTCCAAGACGAGAATCGAGGTCAAGACAAGACTTGATGCCAAGATAGCCGGAACGAGACTTAAGGCCAAGATGGCTCGAGATAAGACTCAAGGTCGAGCTGGTCGAGACGAGATGCAAGGCCGAGACGTTGAGACCAGACCGAGATGTCCAAGACGAGACTTGAGGTTAAGATGGTCGAGACGAGACTCAAAATCGAGATGCGGGTCCGAGATGATCGAGATAAGATGGCTTTGGGGGCCCAAGTGGGATCCAAGATTGAGTCCACGCTGAACTCGAAGTACGGTCTAAGCCAGAGAGTAATAGCTATCTCATCCTAGCATAATCATTTCTTCCATATTCATATTGACTTGTCTTACCAAGATCAGTCCAGACTTTGATCTGTACTAGACTTTTGACCTTGTTACGGTCGTGTGGATAAGGGGGCGATGTCGGATCGGGAACGACGCCCGAACCCGAGTCCGCAGATAATGCCAACCCGATTGAGCAGCATACCCGACTCGAGGAGTCAGGGCCGAGTCGTACTCTCTGTCACTGACCACTCCCTTTTTTATCCTATGGACGGTCTATCTGACACACCCCTCACTGGGTATGGCAACGCGCCGTTAACGTACGCCCCTGCCAACAGTGTACCACCTCATTAAAGACGTCACTCCTCACAGGTACGGAGGGTACTCTCAAGGTAAGGTTCACCTTGCCGTTTCCGTGGTACGAGCACCCTCACCCTTATATAAGGCAAGCCCCTTCACAGGGGCCAGGTATGTGCTCCTCATTTTTCGTCATCTCCTTCCTATTCTCTTCATCTTCTGCCGCCTGACTTAAGCATCGGAGTAGTCGCGCCGGTCCCACCGGCCTTCCTTCTCACGGTGTTTGTGCTTGCAGATCACCGGCGATCATCGTCTCCCCCTCTTCGTTTCACCCTGAAGTAGTGCTGAGGACCCGCGCATCCCTAGGCTGTTCTTGACAGGAACAAACCTATACCCCAGAAGAAATCACGTCATCTATGACAACCGCATCAAGAATAATAAAGTGATGAATTTTACATAGAACTCGATCGACGTACGACTTCAAAGGAATCATTACATATGCAAGTTTTATTCCTTGTGTAGGGGGACGGTCGGTCACTCCTAAAGGCTAAATCTAATTATGCTCGATGCGAATGGATACGGCGACCGGTGGATATATTCACGGCCGTTAGAGCAGTCAAAGAATATCGATCCCAACATTGCTTCATGCACACGATATACACCAGGAGATTTAATTGTGTCCTGTGAGGTCAAATCAAGAAGAATATTTAAGTCAATGGATGCAAATAATGCATGCTTTCATTAATTCCTGGAACGTGGAAGAGGCCGTGATTCGTGGGCGAGAAAGCTATCGAGAGATTTGCACTCGGCGAGTGAAGGAAGGAAGGAATGTAGTGGGAACAAATACGTACGTACGTTACCAGAAAAACACACTCTGCGGGAACAAATGCTACGCGATCCAGAATATTAATAATGCTCATCAAGTTTTCAATCAAACAAGAGCTGGCGCATTGAATAGATGCGCATTAAGTTTTGTCCATTGACCGATGGCATATATAGTGTCAGTTTTGACCCTTTGTTCTTAGTCAGAATCCATTCCACAAGTCTGCAAGTAACAAAGAACAAGTCTGTGATTTGCCGGCCGTAAATCTTGGGCCTCATGAACAAGAAGAAGAAAAAGAAGTAAAGCAGGCAAAAATTGATCATAAGCAATCGACTGCAGATAAGTGGCAACTGGTTTCTTGGAGTTGTCTCATTCGGTTTTCTCGGCGCTGAGAATATGCTTCTGGTAATCGTCAACGTTAAAAATAGGTCGAGGAAAGTTAATTTATTCTGATACGAAAAGACCATAAAGGCTATTTATTTTCCTTTTATAGCTTTTGAACCTCATCTCTCATGCATCACTAAAATCTATCATTTTAATAGTTTCACATAGTACTATGATGCTCTTTTAATTTTGCAACGTTAAGTTGATTATGACAAAGCAAAATTATTGAAATGGACAAGAATCAAATCGACGAACTTGAGATAATATCCTTTTCTGTTGTAATCAACTACAGTAATCATGAAGCTGATTGTATGAAACCACTGAAATAACAAATTTAATCTTTTGCTGAACCGATGCATCACCCTTAGCCCTAATGGTGCGTGGCTCATGTTGTCCAACATCCAATCAGGAATATGCTTCAAAACGTCAAATACTTTCAAATGACAATGGTACTTATTCCTACGTGCCAAAGTTATAATTGTAAAATTAAATATGTATCCAATTTTATTTTATTTTTTTCTGGTCCCGGTCCGGTCTGATTTTTTTCACTTCCGTCGATGTTAATTTTCACACGAGTACCCGGTTCGGATTTGAAATGTCGGACCGGGTTCTGGACCTGTTCAGATTCGAAATCTAACGGAGACTACTCACGACACGAGGTGGGTCCGTGCCGGCCCATAATTGACGGCGCCATCGACGGCGGCGAATCCCCTGCGACGGATAAATCGCCCAACGCGCGGGCGGGAAATAGGCCGCCGCTGCCGCCGCTACGATATCCAACGTGGAGGACGGAGGCGAAGCCGCCGTCAGACAAGGCGTTAGTTAACGTCTACGCCTAACGGTATGGCATCAGCAGGTTAGCTTCTATAAAAGGCGTCCGCCGCCGGGATTCATGACTTTCATCGCACCTCCTCTCCCCTCAGTTTCGCTGCTTCTTTGCTCTCCGGCAATGGCGAAAAGTTTGAGATCGTTCCTTTCTCTGGTGTTTCTCCTTGGAATCTTTGTCGTATCGGATGGAAGTTTGGGAAACGAGCCTTCCGATAGGAGGTTCATTGATTTCTTATTGCTTTCCTCTGTTTCCGAACAGAACCTAAACAGAGTCCTCACAGAATTGTTTTCTTTGGCTCATAATGTAGGAGTAGCGGAGATCCAAGCAGGAGTTTGAGGGCGGCGCCGACGATGAACTCGACTAGCGCTTCCGCTGCAGTCGATGACCCGGAGGAGGTCGCCGCCACCGTCTACATGTAAATTTTAAGACTTCTGTTTGCACCCTTCGTTTCATTGTTGAAAATGCTGTGTCATTTTGTCGAGCAGGAGCATAAGAAACAGCACAAATCGGAGATCTCTGGGCTATCTGTCGACATGCGGAACAGGGAACCCCATCGACGACTGCTGGCGCTGCGATCCCAACTGGCATCTCGACCGCAAGCGCCTAGCTGACTGCGGCATCGGTTTCGGCCGCAACGCCGCCGGAGGCCGCGCCGGCGACTACTATGTCGTGACGGACCCCCGCGACGACGACCCAGTGAACCCGCACCCAGGCACGCTCCGCCACGCCGCCATTCAGGATGCGCCGCTGTGGATAACGTTCCAGCGCGACATGGTCATCGTGCTCAAGCAGGAGCTCATCGTGAACAGCTTCAAGACCATCGACGGGCGCGGCGCCAGCGTGCACATCTCTGGCGGCGCCTGCGTCACCGTCCAGTACGTCACCAACGTCATCATCCACGGCGTCCACATCCACGACTGCAGACCCACCGGCAACGCTATGGTCCGCAGCTCCCCGTCGCACTACGGGTGGCGCACCATGGCCGACGGCGACGGCATCTCCATATTCGGCTCGAGCCACGTCTGGGTCGACCACTGCTCCCTCTCCAACTGCGCCGACGGGCTCGTCGACGCCGTCATGGGCTCCACGGCGATCACCATCTCCAACAACTACTTCACCCACCACAACGAGGTCATGCTTTTGGGGCACAGTGATTCCTACGACGGGGACAAAGCCATGCAAGCGACGATCGCGTTCAACCATTTCGGGGAGGGACTGATCCAGAGGATGCCGAGGTGCAGGCATGGCTACTTCCACGTGGTGAACAACGACTACACTCACTGGGAGATGTATGCCATCGGCGGAAGCGCGAACCCGACGATCAACAGTCAGGGAAATCGGTACCTGGCTCCGGCGAATCCGTTCGCAAAGGAGGTGACGAAGAGGGTGGACACGGCTGCCAGTGAATGGAAGAAGTGGAATTGGAGGTCGGCGGGGGACTTACTGTTGAATGGCGCTTACTTCACGGCGTCGGGGGCAGGGGCGTCGGCCAGCTACGCCAGGGCTTCCAGTCTCGGGGCCAAGCCGTCGGCGATGGTGGCCTCGTTGACTTCCGGCGCCGGAGCGCTTTCTTGCAGAAAGGGGAGACTCTGTTAATAGAAGCTTGCGGAAGAATCATAATTACATTGTTGAATTTAGCTCCCTCACTAAAGATATTGTGTACTTTTTTAGTTCTTGTGAATGTGTGAGAAAGTGTACTATTAGTGCCCCAGGAATGAAGGAAGGGCAAATAATGACGATACGGATAAAGGGAGCTTCCATATTACTTCAGCAGCTCTGTAAGACTGTTGGTGAGCTTATTCAACTTTCATCCATCCAAATAGAATGTCCAGTGCAGAGAAAATACACAGCCGGATGGTCGCAGGCAGACACAACCTCAAGTAAACAAAGAACACCTCTTGGTTAACTAAGACCAAGAACTGTATTCATACTTGACTCAGTTTGTAAGATCCTATAATGTAAACAACTTTATATTCATCTATTCATCCAGGTAACCAGACGAAGGGTCGCAAGCAAGCAAACCTGAACCTTTTTGTTTGAGGATTAAATACATAACATACTTCAAAAGAGACAAATTTTAATTGGAAAGAAAAAAGATTGCTATGCAAAAACCAAATAGGAAAATAATACCTTTTGAGTATGAATACGTGATTAGCTTCTGTATCTTCACCCTTTTAAATTGTGGTTGTGGGTGATGTTCTGCAACCAGTGTCTTTTGTGTGACTTGCGTCTCTTGAAGTGAATATCCATTGAGCCATTGTGGTATAGGATTGTTGAACGTTAGCAAATGTTCAGTTCTATACAACCCTGACACAAGTAACAGATGCTATCACTGGATTTTCAATCAGACAAATCTTCCTCTTGGTTGAACTGATCTAGGCCATTTGTTCTCAGAAATGTGTGGTGTTCCTCAAGGTCGTCCTTGTACATTGATGAATCTCCTCTCTTTCTTTTCATGCCATTAAGTTTTTCCTGAAAGTACAATTTCAAACTCATAAAGACAAAGCTTCTTAGGTTAGCTCTAAGAATAAACACACCATTAATCTCACATAATGTGACGAGAACAAAATGGCAATAAGAGATTTTGTGCGAGAGAGAATAATTCATAATTCATAATCTGTAGTGACATAAATGATCGTGTGAATTGAGCATAAACCTTTTGAAGTGGTGTTCTAATTTAATCAAGTTTCATAATCTTGATAATTAATCATCCTTTCTGAATGTAACTGCACAGCCTATATAGGTGCCTAAATTAGTTAGATCATCAAAAGTTGAATATGGCAAGCTATTCATAGAACTACACTGTTGATGGCACCAAAGTTTTGATGGAAGAAGCAGAAACGTCCAATTAGAAAATATGATGATTACTAAGTAGCAAGATAGAAGGAATTCAGGAATCTGTCCCTAAAATGCATTTCATCAGGAATGAAAGAAGTGATATACCATTTTTCCAGAAGGTCTGTCATATTCATTTGGTTCTTCAGCTGTGTTATCTGATTTCTTTCTTACGATCACCCTTGTAAACATAGAAGTCCACTGAGTGTGAATCGTGTTTGATACCCTTCATTTTACAAATAATTACAATTGTAAGGTAGAGAAGAATTAATAAAGGAAGAAGGCCCCTTTATACAATAATTAATAGAAAATTGGCGCAGTAATAACAATGACATCATACTGCATTATCAGGGTTATGTCCCAGTTTAAATATTCTCTCTAAGATGAAGCTTAATATGGGACCTGAATACCACTAACCTGCACAATCTCAAACATCTGTTGGGGCTGAAAACTAGAAGTCTATAACTATCTGAATCTCAAATAATGCTACAAATAACTTGATAATTCTTTCCTCAGAGAAAAAAAAAATGTCACATTTGTCTTTCACACACTGTTTGGATAAAGGAAATAATACTTTTCTCTTACTCGTTTTGGACACAAGGATAGGCCAAAAGGATCAATTTCTTTTATCTAATCTGCTCTTCCTTTGCAGAAAAAAAAAAAGAAAATTAGGCAGTTAAGCATCCCCTATGCAGAAAAGAAGTGAACATGGACCAATTAGATTCCTGTAAACAATTTACTGGTGCAGTTCAATACTCAATCTAAAACTAACTTGAAAGGATACATAGATTCTAGAAACAATTTACTTTTCAGAAAAAAAATGAATGCACAGAAGTATTCAAAAACAAAGGATGGAAAATTTTCAATTAGTAAAGTAAGTATGTAGGTCCAACCCAGAGAAAAAAAGAAGACAGTCAAACCTGTGACTGATCTGTCTAACTTGCTATGTTTCTCTAAGTCAGCTGTTGGATCACCAGGAAAGTTCACCATAACAAACTGATCTTCATATCTAGCATCATAAGTGCACTGAGTGAACAACCAATATTTAAATTCATTCATTCATACGAACTCACTTTTATTCATCCAAAGAAATTAAGTTACAAATTATAAAGATATATGAAAAATGCACTTCAGCTGCAAAAACCTTTTGATCACACAACATAATACAAATATAAATCTTTATAGGCACAATTAATAACTGTGCCATGGGGATTATGACATAAAGAAAAAGAAATTGAGTGCCAAGAATTAGTGTTACCTGTCGAAAAACGGTAACAAAGGCCAAACATCCTTGGGTTCCAGTCCAGGTTTAGATTGATGGACAGGCGGCAGTTTGGCTGCTCTGAAAGATTCTTCAATTGCTTGTATTTGTTTCTCCATAATATGACAAGGGATCAAATGTTAAAGATTGTCAATATACTTGATCAAGTAAAAATTCTAATAAAGAACACGACAATCAAATTTGGTTAATAAGCTATTTACCTATTGTTAAAATTCTCCAAGGAAAGATTTCTACCTTCTCTTAAAACGCATCTCTTTTGCTTGTTTTGCTGTAAGAGACTGTGATTTGAATTTCACATTGTGCGTGGAAAATTAGATTCCAGAAATACAGGTAAAAACCTATAACATTCCACTGTAGAATACTCCTACCAACCTTTTTGGCTACTTCCATGCTAATAGGAGAAACATATTGAGTTTTTACCAACCAAGAAACACCTTCAATCATAGGTCTCTCTTTCCTTCTTATACCATCTTGTTTGACAGGAGCTACCAACTCATCCTCCTGCAATAATTCTTCGTCTTCACGGGCAAGGGGGAGATGGACAGTATGAGGACTGGAGAAGAATATAACTAAGTTATCTGGAACTCTAAAATGCTCATATCTAGTAGATCAAGTGTATCCCAAGATGTTGTTTGATGTAGAGTTTAGGCGTGTGCATCTTCTCTAAGGATGTAATAGTGTATCTGATAAATCTGAAAAACAAAAACACATTCTTGTAACTATTACAATGGGAACAACAAAAGTAAATTATTTAAGATATTCTCAAACAAAAAAAAAACAATTTGATTTGGAAGATAAACTATAGATGTTAAATCAATTTGATTTTGCAGCAAATAAATCATCTAGCAAATTAGTCTTAATAATTGTAGACGCCCAACAAGGTCAGGCCTAACTCTCCTCATGAGAGTTTATATAGTATGTATTAAATATCCATTGGTTTGCAAGGCTGAAATGATCCTACCAAAAATCTATCCTTCTACTTTTGACTAAAAGTGAAACCAACTGACATGGACAACAAATATCTATTTCACCTATGTCTTCCTCATCTATCACCTATATCAGGCGGCACAAACCTTGGAGAACAGTCAGTACATTAGAAGACTCAGAAATTTGCTAGTGAAAGGATGAAAATTGCAGAGAAGGTGGGCTGACAGTTTAGAGTAGGATTTATTAGAGGTTGAGTTTGCAACTTGGCTCACAAAGGTGATGATAAAGAAGCCTAATGAAAAGTGGTGGATGTGCATGTACTTTCCTGACTTGAATAAAGGCTGCACAAAGGACTGCTGCCCTGTTTGTTAGTGTGTAATGTATAAGTGTTAAAACACATGTCCTGTTAGTAATAATATTAATCATATGCATGCTACTTACATTTACGTTTGTGTTTCACATTATTGATTACAACTGATATATATATTTAACGTGGTTTATGCTTTCTTTTATGATTAACATATATTCTTTTCTTTGTGGAAGTAAGAATTGGATGTGTAAATCTGCATTCAAGAAAATGTACAAAATGACTAGTATGAAAACTTGATAAAGAAAGCAAAAAAAAGCATATCACAGAATTTAATATCTAGTAGTTGTGATACTCTACAGGTTAGATCAAGATGGCACATGTAATTAGCAATCTACCAAACTGTAATGCATAGTAAAGTTCAAAATCTCTCCTAAATCACAGTACACAGTATGCTTTTTTTCCGAGGCAGAAGCAACTTGATATATTCATGCCCAGTCAATATTGTAGCATCTTGCAGTACATTATCATCTTGTATAACACTATGTTCTTGCATGCACTATGAAAACAACATTAGTGTATCTTCCATTTGCCTTGCAAAATTGGAAGAAACAACTTTTTCCTGTTAATCATGAGGGAATAAAATATTGCAAAATTTTAAATAAATGATAGAGATCCTGAATCTCTGACCAATTTACGGACTAGAGTACTGATTTATGAATCTTATAACAAATACAAATGGCTGTTTCCTTAATTCAGACACTGATAAATTGGTGAGGATGCAAGAGACACAACTGATTAAACCATGACTAGCTCAGCCACTGCCTAGTGCACCAATTTCTCGAGGTGCACTATACCATAAATTGAGAGACAGAAAAAAACGTAGGCGCTGACTATCTAGCTAGTTCAACTCCCTCCAATGAAAACAAACTAGGAAATTAGTACCATAATTAGCAATGGGAAAAAAAATAGTTATATCATTGTTGTAGATATCTCTACTCCAAAAACATTACTCATTTAAATTTAAGGAAGAAATGGAAAGTGCTACTCACTTCATCTTGCAGATAAAAGTTGTAGGCTTCTTAAGGCGGTTCTCAATTCTCTCCCCAACCAACAATGAAGACGTTCGCTGATCTGCCACGCGAGAACCAGTCATTGAGCCACTGGGTCTTGCATTGCCTGCAAGTAACTGGGTCTTTTGCAGCACAGTTGATTGAGAGTGCTTCAATAAAAGTTGCCTCCTCTCCTCATGCTTCTGCTTCTCATATTCTCTCTTCTTCCGAAACTTTCCTTTCCTCCTCCGTCTCAACCCTGGAAGATGCCCCATTTGGACCTCCATCACGGATAGGGACTCTCCCGGCAGCAGGTCTAGATGGAGGCTCCTGCTGCTTCGGCGGGAGCGAGGGTGAGGAGGAGGGACAGGTGGAGGCGGCGGAGGTGGGAGAGAATGATTGGACGGCGACGACGAGCGAGGAGGCGGAGGTGGTGGAGGCGGGTGAGAAGGTTGGTTATACTGGGGCGGATGCTGCGAAGAAGGATGGTACACCGACGGAGCGTAAGAATCCGAGGAGGGTGGCGGCGCTTGAGGAAGGAGAGACGCATACGGATACTGCTGCCGGCTAACTGGGTGGGTGAATGAACCGGCGAACCCAGTGTGAGAAGCGGAAACTGGCGGGACTCGACCGTAAGCAGGGACAGAGCCGCCGTGCTGGAACTGGGAGTTGGAACGAGGCGCGGGAGGAGGTACCACAGCGGGAGGATGAGGCGGTGCGATCTGGCGGAAGGACGCCACGCCACTGGCCTGAATCGGCCAAAGCAATAACCCTAGGCGTAGATGGAGGAGAAAAGATGATGGCTTCTCGTGACTGGAAAGAGAGAGGATGATGAAGCCGAAGAGAACGATGAAGAAATTCGTGCGCCGTGTTATATACAATAACGACTAAGGATCCGAAGAGTTCGTTACCGGCGGTGGCGGTGGCGGTGGCGACGAAAGATGACGGCGTGGCGTGGTCGACACGACAGAACGATGGTATTTAAATTGGGTAATTTTTAAAAAGGACCTCAAGCGCGCCTTAATTATTTTATTAATTTTCAAAGTGCAACTGCCTCTAATAATTTAATTAATATTAAAATAGCGAACGAACCAAGTGCCTGATTTGGTTATTCCTAAAACACGAAGCACTTTTACGATAATTATTATAAGAATTTATTTGTTAGTCTAAATCCATAGCTAGCAATAATCCTTCCTTCAACCTAAACATGATGCATCTTATTTTGAATTAACTAACACTAGAGCATGGAATGGAACTAAACAACACCTAGCCTTTTCGAGGACAAGGATCGTACTTGATGCCAAAAAACAGCATTTGCAGTCCAAACACTTTCTTTCCTCTCCTTTCTCCGAGTGCAGTTCCAATGATCCACTCGTTCAGTAGATTCCCTTTCCATCAGTTACACTATGTGCTGCTGCTGTTGCACTTTATTCTCTTCATTGCATTCCGTTGGTTTCACCTCACACCTCTGCGTCTGTGTCTGCGTCTGTGTCTGGGCCTCCTTGCTCTTCCCCCACAGCACAAAATACAGGCCAGCAATCACCAGAGCAGATCCCAAAACACTGCACCAGTCAATTGACAGTGAAACCAAAGCATTTTTAGATTTTTGCTTTGTTTTGTTCTGTGTTTACTACTGATCATGAAGGCTGAAGAAGAAGTGCACCTTCCCAGGTAAAGTGGGGTGTGGAGAAGTGATGTGTCGATGACTGCGACGAGTATCTGAATGAGAGGAGTGAATGCGGCAGCGAAGAGAGGGCCTCGTTTCTCCACGCACCACGACATGGCCAGGAACCCTATGCCCGATCCCACCACCCCCTGCGATTGAGGTTGGATTAGTTGTGGCAGTTGGAATTTGAGTCGATCGCGAGAGATTGAGTTGTGGTGGAGGCGTTGCTTACCGAATAGAGCACCGTGGCTATGGCCAACTTGGACTTGAGAAGCCACATGGAGAAGCCTCGCTGGAGGACCAAGCTCAGCGCCGCCGCCTGAAGGAAGCTGATGAGGAAGGTGAGCGCGGCGCCGGAGTAGATCGCCGGGTACTTCTTTCCCACCTTGGACTGGACCAGGAACCACGAGGCGTAGCAGAGGCACGCCGCGAACAGCGTGCAAGTCGCCGTCGCGCGCTGCCTCGAGCTGTAACCGCCCCCGCCGCCGCCGGTGTGTCCTCCGGCGGCCGCTTTCGTCAGGGCCACGCCCTTGTACAGCGAGAGAACCAGCGCGCCGGCGATGCACACAACTGCACCTCCCGCCTTCGAGATCCCTACTGCCTGCTTCAGATTCAGAGTCTCCAACCTGCCGCCGCGACACAAAACTCAAATCGCCGAATCCATAAACAAAGCAACGGCAAACAAAATGAAAGCCCATTCACCGGAAGAGCAGCGCCATGAAGAAGGTGAGAACGGGAAGAATGTTGGCGAAGGCGCAGGCGAAGGTCGCCGAGGTGTACTGCAATCCGACGAGGAAGAGGTACTGCGTCAGAGCAGCTCTGCAGCACAAATCAACAACATCACAAATAATTCAAGAAAATTCCACCCTTCAAAATCCCGCTCAAGTAAATTTATCAAATTCTAGACCATTTTTACCTTTCTAAGTCCTGTTCAACCATGTCACATATATATGCACTCCACTCCATCAAAGTTGACAGAGGATCGATATGTTATTCCTATTTTCCTATCTTATAGGAGTAAATTCTAACATTTAAAGAAAAAGAAAAAGGAATTTCCAAATAACTTGCCCGAGCGCTGCGCTGAAGAAAAGATGAACGCAGATCTCCGTCGTCAGCTTCGGTCTCATCTTCCTGAGACGCATTCATGCAAACGCATTGAATTGATTATATATACAGTTAGAATTTAAGCTCATATACAATTTTGGATCGACAAATGTGAACCGTACCTCTCGCGGAAATAGGCGATGGGCGCCAAGACGATGGCGGCAACGAGTTGCCGGAGGGTGATGAGGACAAGCTTGTTGGTGCCGGCGTCCAGGGCTTTCTTGATCATGATGTTCATCACGGCGAAGGCGGCGTCGATGGCGAGCATCACCAGGACCGGTCTGCACCGCCGGCACCAGCTGCCGCAGAGCATTAGTACTCCGGAGCCATCGATGAATAAAGCAAACGCAGTGGTGTGGTTGAGTTGAGGGAAGCTTCGCCATGGGAGGAGGTGTATTTAAGCTCGCAGGCGAGAGAGAGGGGGAGGAGTGTGGGAGATTGGGTCGAGGTCACGTCGTTGGCTTAGCTTTCAGAGATTTAGAGCCAAAACAGCACCTTCGATTTAGAGTTAATCTCAATCATTAGTCGAATGACCTTTAACCATCAAGACTCCTTTCATATTATTAGTTTTGTTCGGATGGTCGAGGCCGGCATCCGATGCTTGGAGCCACAAGGTTGATGCAATTAATCATTCGATGTTTCTTTGCCACGTATTATAATTTTGTATTATTATTATAGATAAACAGTAAATTCGCACAACTTTGATCCTCTTAATAGTTACTTTCACTACTTCTTGTGCATATGCTCTAAATTAATCAATGGCCAATTGGGCCATCTTGGCCATGCGTGCGTTGTATGGCTATTGGAAATGCACTCATTTTGATTTGTTTTTTAATCCATGTATCCAATTCTTAGAACCAATAATTCTATTAGTGACCGATCTAGTCCCATTGAAATTTCCCACCACCACCATGGGCGTATGAAGTGTCATGCGGACAACTCAGCATCACGAGTGATTTGAATACCGCGAGACGAAAAACCTTATTTGAGACAACACTCATTTAGGAGACATTATTAAAGACCTAATATAGCGTTCTATAAGGAAATGTAAAAAAGAAAAGATTCTTAAGATAGAGCTGAAGGTTAGCAAGAGGCATCCTGAATTAAAGAAATGGCCGTGCGTCTTTAGATCTTACAAAGGTCTATCAAATCCCATCGAGCATATTCCTAGCACCTCTTCTCTCTGCCTACGCCTCAGAATCACTACATTATTTTTTCTTCTTCTCCTTCTATTAAAGTCTGTTACAATCTTGTATCATCAATAAACAAATCAGAATTGTACAACTAGAACTTCTAAAAGTTGCCAGTCTAGTGGGTAGAGAATTATTAATATATTAATTTTATCATAAAAGATATATTCTTGGCTTCAATTATAGTACAATTGTAATGGTTGGACATCTGAAGCACTTGCGACTCCTGAACAACTTAACACAGATACAAAATCCTGCCAAAATTATATATATATGAACAAAAAAACACAACCTAATTAGTCAGATTCATACTTAGCTTTCTAATACAAAGAATTGAACCAGTCATTTGTCAAAGGTGAAGGGTCTCCATAATCTACAGTAAAAGGAGATCATGAGATTCATTGTATTGTATTGAGGTTGTCAACAGCCATAAAAGGAAAGTTGTCTTTGAGGAAATGATAACCTTCTCAAATTGGACATGAACACCAAAAAATGGGCAGGCAAGTGCTCGGCGCATATCCAAAGGTAAACCCTAAACCCCATTTTGGGAAAGAATTACCCCCTCTTCGTTACAAGCACAATATCATCCTACTTGTCAATGTTTCATTATTTTGCTAGAACTAGACTAAACTTGTGGGTTCACTTGATCCAACTCAAAGTGGAAATATATATAAATATATATATAATCAAGCAGGTGCTTGCTCAAACAATCTGATTTGATCGAATCAAATCCCATTTTGTGTTTTGATACAAAGTTTGGGAACACGTGTTCTCAGTGGTCGATACTAAAAGAAGCGATGACAATAAGATATTGTGGTCATGTAGATCAACGTGTATGGCATATCGATAAGGACAAAGTTACTTTAGTACTTTAAAAAGATATCAGTACAAAAGCCTACTATCATATCTAATTTCAAAGTTTGCGAAAATCACAGCAAGAAATTCTTATCTTTCACAACTACTTGGTGTGATCAAATGAGATACAAAGATTATCTATTGCCTCCTCTTCTATAAACTACTAACTGAGATTTTAAAATCTTCATTTGGCCAACCATTCACAAAAGGTTGAACATAAAATCTGTCTTGCAGAAGAAAAGAATTGTTATAATACATACTTCATATGTCAACCTTCTTTCAGAGAAAAGGTGAGGGAACCCCCAACAAAACATAGTGGATGATGGAGCTACTGATGCCCTGGTATAGAAAAGCCTAACATTAGCATCCTGTGTCATTAAAAAAATTATATTTCCAAAAAGATGATGCATGATCAAACAAACAATCGAGGAACAACTTTTTGCAAAGAAACAATTAAATAAATATGTAAACTTTACACAAAAGAAAACAATGTACTACTGTTGGTTTCATTTAAGAAAGTATACGTAAAGGAAAAGCTTCCACTATGATCACATTTATCCTTTGCCTTGTCAATTAAAAATTATGGAAAATATTGATTAGGACTATATCCTACTTTTATTTCTGAAATAAATAAGAAAGATTGTCTAATCGTTTAGTGTGATATAGAAGATAATAATCTAGCATAGACATACAAATATGTAAAATGGAGACTCACAGTGCATGATGGTCTTCCATGTTTCTTCTGTATATCTTTGATGAGTGGAATGCAGCCTTTTCATTATTATCACCGAAGAGTAAATGCACACATGTCGCTAGCAAAGATTAGAAGGCATCTACCCATACCCAACCCATGTGAGCTAAATACTATTTTTTCGTAAAGTTATATGGTAAGATATCTAGTGCTCATTTTAAAACTATTGATATGTAATCAAGATAAAACAATATGATAAGTATGAGTTGAGCTGCTCATAAACACACGAAATCTTGGTTTAGAAATGCCAACGGGATAGCTAAGCTTACTTATGACAAAAAAAAGGATACAACTATGGTCGAGATCCCCTTCATCAAATATTTGGTAAAGGAGATCTTATATGATGAAGGGGATCTATCTTCTGCACCGGACATGTGTCGAAGTCCCGAGCACTACATCTGTCGTGCACAAAGGACCTTCACCAGATGAACTGTGAAGAGGTCTTCTTCACTGTAGCTTTATTCTTCAAAATATGGCATTTCCATTGATCAAAAGGATGAAGCATCCATGTTCTTTTCTTTTTTCTCTGGCACCAAGAAATCCCCAACCGACAAAAAAAAACAAGTTTTTTATTCAATCAAACGACCACAGTCAACATAGTTCAGATTTGTGATATGCATACCCTGTGAGATCAGAATGTGTTTTATAGAGTAATGGGATGCCTGTACCAGAACATCTCAAAGACTTCAAGTTTGGAGCAGAGGATCGGATGCTTCACAGGGCCAAAAAAAAATGGAGGGGGCTGAGGCTGAACAGAGAAGAACATGATCCCGAAGATGAACTGTGAAAGATATCACATGAGTGGTGTAACATCGAAAAACCTCTTTTTATAAAGGCTTCAAACCTGTAATTTCTACCCTTTAAAGCTGTGTATCAGCAGTTGGTCCTGGAGACTTTTGTTTGGAAAAGGAAAGCTCAAGTTGTTCTCAGTCACAATAATGGAGAACATGTTCAGAGCAAACAAGATTTGATGTTTGTGCTGCCTGATTGCTAATTCACCTGCACATAAACTGTTCGCTTTCATCGACAGTGAACGGAGCTTGTGAATTCACTTCTTGCAAGATTCACAAACCAAGATTGATTAACCAATGTTTAAGAACCAAGTGATGGAAATAGTTGGAACCGTTGATGCTGAAAGACCAACAGTTAATTGGGGGCGGATAGATTTATTGATGCCAACTGGAATCCAAACCTATAAAATTTTCTTATATATCATTACGCTCAAAATACAAAGGATTTACATAACAAGAGAATTCACTAGAGACTCTAGCAATCGCTTTAGGTGATAACTACAACATACCAACCCAAAGCTATGAAGCATTGAACGTAATAAAAACATCTTTTCATTTGATTGGCAGGCAAAAATCACATCACGAAAGCCTATTATTTGGTTGGTCAGTTGAATCCATCCAGTTCAGCTTTAGAGGATTTAGTCAGACTGAAGATGAAATTGAGCAAGAAAAAAGAAAAAAACTGGTCCAGCAGTAGTAGAATAGGTGACCTAGCATCTAGGAGGACATCTTATCATTTATGTTGAACTATTGGAAAAGAAGGAATACAAATAAGAATCAAATTGAATTGAATACAGTTCCCAGCATAATGAGAATGAAACTGGTAATAGAATGAAAAGGCAATTAAGTCAGCAACCAAATAACCAATAACTAAATGGCAGTGAACCTATGAAGAAGGCAAAACCTACGTAAACCAACCTAAATCTCTAATGCTAGTATACCACTTAAATCTCATCAGTCATTGATTTCAAAGATTTAATTATGACATCTTCAAATGATGTTTCTACATTCTGTAACTATAGGGAAGGAGTACTGTGTTAGTAATTGGCATGCTTTAAGCAATAAAAAAAACTTTGCTCTTTCTGAATCAGTGCTTAGAATAGTTAAGCAGCAACCCAATTGAACAAGGTAGCAGACAGGGAAACAAAGTCAACATCACTGCCATCTAGGACAACCATATCAACTTTCTAAATCTGCTGTAGCAAGGGAATAACCTTAACAAAATCTGGAGGTTAAGACGATATGATCATACAGTAACTCAACACGAATAATACTACAACAAAAGCAATATGATAAAAGATGACAAATGAAACATTTCTCCACAAATAAATGAAACACGATCCTGAATTCCATTGTGAATCTAACATGTCATTGCCAAAAGAGATAAGGATTAGAAGAGCATCACTAAGTAAATATTCTTCATTAATCATATTATGAATACCCAACAGTCGGCTATTTAAGAATGTAGATGAAGAGAAAGGTAGAACTAAACTAGACATGTTAAGAGGCTACTTATCTTGAGATAAAAAAAGGCTGATAATACATAGAAAAAGGAAAGTTAAGTTTAGATTGGTTATAAACTTGGTGGTCAGGCTCATTGTCCTTGTCACCCCCATTTCTCATACAACATACACTTCTTGATTGTTTGCTATATATTTGTTGTGCAAACCACATAAATGTTTGAAAAATTAAGCTTTTTCCAGGTGACACTATAAATGAATACTCTCAAGATACATGTAAACAATCCTTTAGTACCAAATGACAATCTCTATTTGGAATAAATGATGTCCAATTACTATGCTCAATATGGAGTATACTTTGTGGACTAGGCTTAAACAATCCCTAGTAAGAATATCTAATCAATCCTAGCAAGATCAACTCGTGTTATATATGCATATATATAATAGTGATTTTAGTATGAAAACTCCAAAGGATTTGCCTTAAATAGTAAAATATGCCTCCTAAAGGTGTACTATACTAGCGCTACAAGTCACAGAAGAATGGCACCATAATTAACAAAATAAGCAGCCAATAGAAAAGGACTACACCTGATTGGGTTGGAGTTCAGAAAGAGTCTGCGCCCCATATTTGCATTGGTATCATGATATATCCTTGATCCATACTCTTTTGCATTGATGGGAAATTTTGGCAAGAGCAGATATTTGCATCAAAACTACATCTCAAACATCAAAAGAAATCAAGCCATCTAGCATATGAGAACACCGAACAGATATACTTTGCATGAAACCAAAAAGAAGTTAGAAAGCATGACTATAACTTAAACTATTAGGTTCAATAAGACGAGAACCATAAACATATTATCATAATAAAAAACTGAAACAATCTCAATGCCACCAGTTGACAGACCCAGCATTCCAAGCGAATGTTAATGGAACCACCAAAAGGAAAGTTAACACTTGGTAAAGCTTCATTCAGGACTTTGTTATCCTCTTCAGTGGTGAGAATCTTTTGAAAGAATTAATCAAAACTCAAATACTCTGTGATAGAACTTTGGACTTCCATCATCTCAAAGAGAGAAGAAAAGAACAGTATGTGCAATCAAAGAGACTTGGAGTTTCCAAAGGACAAAGCAAAGATAACAATTTATCATAGCCCCAAGATTCCTTCAAGTCTTCATCAGACTGCAGATTTGGGCTCATCATCCTCAGATATCCTCCAAATATTCTGCACAGATGTAAGAACATTTTTGTTGAGATTTTGTCTCTGATTATTTAGAACAATAGATGAAGAACATGTTGGGTTTTTGAGAATTTTATGTGTGTCTATTTTGATAAAGTAATTTTATATTCTGCACTGTTATAGATCAAAATGAAAGACTGTGTAAAATTAATGTCTTAACCAAGAACTTTCACATTAGTCAACTCAAAGTGCATGAGGGAAGTTCCAGTTAGAGGTACTAGAATTACTAAGTGCATATTAATTATTAAGTTTAGATTTTGTGTCAATCCTATAAATTTGATGTGATAGATGCCCCTTCAGTACAAGCAATTTTCCTTTTTCCAAACTAAAGATTATATCGGAGCTGCTTCGCTTTGAGATGGTGTCTAGAGCAATCAAAGTTATCAAGGTATGTCTAGTGGGTTTAAAATCACATTAGGCGTATTAGATTTAGGATTTGTCAAGTTTCTATAGATACTATGTATTAGTTGTCCATCAATAAAAGTAATACAATATTTCTTTCTTCCAAACTTAAGAGTTCCAAATTCAACATTTTCTTTGAATTAGATCTGGATGATATAGAAGTACTATGCAAATCAAACTCTGAGGAAAATATGAAAAGAAAATATAAAACTGATTAAAGGATGGTACAATTTTATTTCAATTTCTGAGAGGGATTCAGATATATGATTTTCTAATAATTGAAGGGTGAGTAAAAATATCTTACTGGCATAAAAATTGCCACTTTGCACGAACATTTACTGATACAAATGTAATGGAGAGATTGGTGATTATTTTATCTAAAAATGATGCACAGACTATCAAAATTTGATCAGGATGACCAAATACAGGAGAATGATGAAGCAATGGGAGAGAAGAAGAAAAAAAATGCATTGTTCAGTATGAAAGGTGTTCAAGATTGAGAAAGGAACAAACATGGGTAGCAGCCCATTACTCTGTTATTAGTGCCTCAAATCTGAATTTCCACTCCTTCCTTGTAGCCAATCTGTTCTCAATCTGCTCATCTGAAACTACAAAAAAAAAAATATTGCTAATCAATTTGTTAAAATAGAAATCTCCTTGTTTAATTGTCTTCAACAATGGCTGCACAGTTAAATAAATGGCACAAGAATGTTGTGGGGAATCAAGAATAAAATTGCATCCTACCAAAGTTGTTCACAATGAAGAGAAAATAGGAATTTACATGTCAAAAATCAAAAGAAAAAGTAGCATTGCCGACATCTAGACTGGCTACTGCAATAACGGCATTTCAACTGCTGGTAACTTGGAAACAATCAAGCATGATGACACAAGCAGGAGAGGTGTTGGAGGCATTGACAAGAAGATAAGCAAAGCTATTTCCTCCGCTGCTGTACTTGTGCCAACAGTTTGCGCTGAAGTGGCTGAATCCTTTGGTGCAAGCAGAGGGAACATAGCTACAGTCATCAGCTCTGGCCTTGGCTCTCATTCTTCAGCCGATATTTTTGCTCTGACCGCAAGCACTGCAAATGCTGTTGCAGGTAATGAACACACATTAAGGGAATTTTATGTCCTGCACAGCTTTATAAGGATTGAACCATCTCAAACTACTTTTAATTATTTCATGATCAATGTAAAGCTCCTCTAATTGGGTAAGGTTGGATTTTGTTCTACCAAGGATATTAAATCATGATAGTTCATCATTGCTATTTGATTTTTTCTTGAAGATCCTAATCCATGATAGTTATAGTTTCATTGATGATAACAATTGATTAATTGAGCTGGTATATTTTACTTAGATTAGTTTTTAAGGATTCACATTGAGTTCAAATCACCTTATGTGTCTTCATTCACAACACTTAAACATCTTTAGACTTGGATTGTGTTTTTTAAACTAATGGATTAGTGTCTTGGTCTTAAAGATACTCTTCGTTTTAGGGAAGTAAACACTCTTCATTTTTTTTCTCTCTTTAATATGCTTTTATCTATGTATAACTTGATTTTACCTAGCCATCATATTCAAAAACACATATCCTTTTTGTTGAATTATCATTCTCGATTTCTCCTATGAGGCATGCAGTACTAAACAATGAAACTTTACGAGGAGACTCATTTTTTAGCAAATAGAAGAAAACTTTAAGAGTTCCATGTAGTTGCACTGTGCTTTTTTATTGAATGAAAGACTTCAACAGCAGAACCGTGCCTCCACACTTGGAATCATACCAGGAGTTGAGTTAATATCTTTCCAGAAATGTCCATGATCAGCGAAGCAAACCATTCTCCCCTAACTAGCTCGCCTATTGTGCACTGGCTGTCAAGAGATTGACAAAGGTGTCACCATCTAGCTTTGCATCTCCCGTAGCAACTAGCAATCATATTATCGAGCAGCTTCAAATACTCAAACAATTCCCGATCCAAGAATAAAGAACCAGCATAATATTCCAAGATTATCCATCAAAGTGTTCCATGTTTCGGATTTCTATCGCTTATTCCCAAGTAGATCATTTGCTTTGTGGATCTTCACCGAATCAGCATGCTCAGCAATCATGATATACAGGTGAATAAATACCTCCCCGCCAGCATATCGTCAAACGAGCAGAATCAATCGTCCCATTCTTTATGCATCCATATATCATAGAAAATCAGGTGACAAAATCAAAATAGAGGTCTAAATTAAAGAGAAATCCGGCGGCATCTTGCAGGCTTGCAGTCTTGGGAAGTCTTGCAGCCAAGGCGTGGACGCTGCAACCATCCCGTGAGCAAACCAGGCTTGGCGAATAGCTTAGGGCCTAGGGGAGACAAGGAAAGCGCATGATGATGGGAGAAGTCGTGGGCATGGTCGAGCCGGTCGAGGTAGATCTAGGGCCGGAGGATGGCGTTTGAGATGCAGGCGTCGGAATCGTCGACGCCGGAGAACAGGCAAGGGGATGGGGACGGATTGGAGGCGCCGCCGAAGCACTCGCGGGAACGGAGGAGAAGGATGAGGATCATCGGCGACGGAGGCAGGATCAACTGAATGGATTGTATCGTATCAAGAACGAGCTGTCACATAAGAAAGAATACCCTTTTTGACTTTAAAATATTTTTAAAATTGAAATCCAAAAAAAAATAGTAGTCAAAAATAAATTAATAGATCAATTTTAATTTATAAATAAATATATCGAATCGCATAATTGTTTTTTTTTTACAAAATAGTCGATCTAAATTGATTTTGATATTTAATCTAAAACTTTATAATTTTTGTGTATATACGTACTCAAAAGAATTAAAAAAACATAAAATATTGAATGAAAGAAGATATATACGTAAATTTAAAATGATTTAGAAATTTATAAACACCTAACAATTTTTGCTAAAATAAATTTTAATTTTTCAAGTCTCTCCAAGTTTGATTAACGCAAAATGCTCCCAAGTTTTTGATTTATTGCTAAAACGTTGGCTTTTCATTGACAAATAAGTGATTTAAAAATAGGTATATTGACCTTATGAGTATTTTTGACAATAAAATTAAAATCTTTTTTTACATTTTCATTAAAAAAAATACACAAGATCTAAACTTAATCAGAAGTATGATTGCACTAATTGATCCTAATCTAGTCTAGAGATAACTCAAACAATATATTTTGTCATTTAGTTTATCTCGACACTCATGTATTATATTGATAATTGTCTCACGTCACTTCCGGAGCATAATTGAATTGGTTACAACGGAGCAGAATTACAAAAGATAAACGGTTGTGGGGCCGACCGAGTGAGACCACTAGAGTGGCGGATTCCATCTTTTACAAAAGATAATTGTCTGACGTCATTTGATATATTTGCCCTCCTCCAACCAAAGAATCCTTCAAACACTCTAATTTAAAGATTTAGGCTCAGTTTGAATGGAATGAAAGAAGATTCATTAATCAAATGGGAAGAAAGGAAAAGAGAGAAGTAAAGTATTTATGTTCCTCTTATTTAAAAAAAATGGAAGGTTCAACGAACATGTGTTATTTTATTTAGGAGGAAAAGAAAGGGAACCAAGATTAAATATATAAAATTATAAAAATACCTTCAATTTTGTAAAAAGACAATATATGTAGAGGACCAATGAAAAACTATAAAATTATATAGTATTACATGTAAAAGTTGGGATATGAAAAGTTTAAAAAAAAAGTAACACATACTCTTTAGATAAGTCTTTTTCTTGGAGGAGAAGAAGAAGATTATGATTACTTGTCTCTGTCTTCTTTTCAATTTGTCCTCAAAGAAATTTATAACGAGAATCAATGACGATGAATTAATTAATTTAAAAATTAATATTTTAAAATAAAAATAAAATTAGAATAAAATATTTTTATATTCTTATTATGAATTTTTTACACTTTAAATTAGAGTGTAAGAAATTATTCATGTTGTTTTATCTTTCTCTTTTTTTTTTCCCCTCCTTAACTAATTCCATCCCAAATAAAAATCAAAATTCATCTTCTCCTTATTTATCCTTCCCTTCTTCCTCACATTAAGAATTTTCCATTTACTAAAACTTGTTTATAAACAAATTATCTAAAGCAAGATCTAAATTTTCTACTTGTTACGATTCACAAGCAATATCCAGTTGTTTGTTGCACCTGCACACACCCGTACGGTGAAGTTAGTTGAGGTAGGTACATCCTCTGTTGTCTAGCTCAGTGACGGTGGTTGTGGTCCTTGTGGAATGAGCTTGCTCAAACATTCTTCCCAAGATTGCAGATATATTTACTATTTTGATCGACAGGATTATATTCATCCAAGGAATTGAATTGATGGATGGATTCCCTGAGAACGGCGAAGCTGTTGGCCTCCGTGCTTCTCGCCTCTCTCTGTGTCAGAGCAGAGGACGTCCCACTCTCCCCGTACTACTACGACGACACATGCCCCCTCGCGGAGCTCATCGTGAAGCAGACCGTCGAGGCGGCGGTCTACAGAGATCCGCGAATAGCCGCTTCGCTTCTCCGCCTCCATTTCCACGACTGCTTCGTCCTGGTTTGTGCCTCGAACCATTCGGAGTACTTTCTGAAGTGAGTGAGTGAGCGAGTGGTTAGTCGATCGATCGAGTTGTTTCTTTGAATGTAGGGATGCGATGCATCGGTTCTACTGGACGATACCGACGCCATAGTCAGCGAGAAGAATGCCAGGCCGAACAAGAACTCTCTGCGCGGTTTCGAGGTGATAGACTTGATCAAGGGCCTGCTGGAGGAGGCCTGCCCGTCGACAGTGTCCTGCGCCGATATCCTCGCCATGACTGCGAGGGACGCAGTCCACCTGGTGAGGATTCCGAAACGAGCTCGAACTGATCAATCGGTCGTGCTAATGGAGTAGTCTGAATTGTGCAGAGAGGTGGACCGACATGGAAGGTGTATTTGGGGAGAAAGGATTCTCTGAAAGCGAGCTTGAGCGAGGCCAACAAGATGATTCCTGCTCCAAACTTCACGCTCGACATGCTCATCTCCAACTTCCAGAGCCATGGCCTCGACGTCGTGGACTTGGTCAGCCTTTCAGGTGCCGATTAACAAATTAATTAGGAATATTATCGAACAATTGCCGACGAACTTTGGTGGATGGGTGGCGCAGGGAGTCATACGATAGGGAGGTCGCGGTGCGTGAGCTTCAAAGGGAGGCTCTACGGGCAGGATCCAGTGGAGCCTTTCGAGGCATACGACCACCACCGCAGGTACGCCGACTTCTTCCGGAGTTTGAGGTCGGTGTGCCCGCCGACGGGGAGGGACGGCGAGCTCGTGCCGCTCGATTCCAAGACGTCGCGGCGATTCGACAACCAGTACTACCGCAACCTCATCCGGGGGCACGCCTTGCTGCAGAGTGACGACGAGCTGGCGTCGGCGGCGTACGCCGAGGAGGCTATCGCGAGACTGGTGTGGGCTTACGCCCAAGACCAGAGGCTCTTCTTCCGGCACTACGCCGCCTCGATCATAAAGATGGGGACCATCAACGTGCTCACCGGCGGCGAAGGGGAAGTCCGGAAAAACTGCAGATATGTGAATGCTTACTACCATTGAGGAGGAGCTGTGGCAGCTGCAATCATTCAACAGAAGCGATGGGCCTTTCTATTTTTGGGAGGGCAATGGATTGCATTAGTGAAAGTGGGCTTCCTCTCTTGTTTAGATACAGAATTACTAATTTTGGGCTTTATATTATCTTAGTGGCCTATAAACCTCTTCAAATTTTAATAGATTTGCCTATAAATAGTTGTTTCATGTAATAGTAAATTGGATATTGGAGAATTTTCTATCAATTATAGATTCAAATTTAATTTAATTTAACTTAACTGTTCTTGTCGTGCCAAATCAGAATTTAGGATCTAAAGTTTTATAAATGATGATTAGATAGGTTATATTATATATAAAATGATTATTAAATCTAGTTATATTATATGAAATTAAATATTGAACTAGGACTCGACTATATTAGCATAAGATCATAAAAATAAGTATGATAAGATAGATATACACACATAATACAGGATAGATATGATAAAAAAATAAAAAATATTAAAAAGAAAGTTAAGATTATATCTATTAAAAAAATTCGAGAGATGTATTTATAATAATATGGATGTGTACTTAAATAATCTATACATGCTTCAAGCTAAGAAATGAAACTATAATAAATATACATATTAAATAGGAATAGAAATATTAAAGAAGACTTAGTTATCAATGATAAAATATAATAAAATTTATTTAAATATAGTTAATAATAAAGCAGATAATATAATTCATATCTTCAACCCCTTTAATGATATAAGACTTAATTATTGTTGTTGTTATTTTGATATATTAGTAAAATTAATGTCTACCTCTATAAGTCATCTATACTAAGCTCATGAGGCCCTAGGTAATGAGGGTTAAAATTTCTCAAAAATCTTATCAACATTAGTGGAAGAGCTTTCATTCTTACAAGTGAAAGTAGAAGAGATTTCATTCTTATTAACTGTGGGCCTAATGATTATTACACTGAGATTAAATAGCTCATCAGTTATATAGTTCTTTTCTACAAGCATATCATTCTTGAACAGTACAACTTTGTCCGACTCAAAAATAATATAGAAATCATGCTTGCTCAGAAATGATCCGGACACCAAATTTTTTCGAATCTCCAAAACATACAACACATTATTCATAGTGAGCTCCTTGACCGAGATCATCTTTAGTACCTGGACACTAAATTTTTTCGAATCTCCAAAACATACAACACATTATTTATAGTGAGCTCCTTGATCGAGATCATCTTTAGTATCATTTTCCTTTGACCCTTGATATGCGAGATTGCTGAGTTTCCCATGAACAGTTTATCCTCATCGAATTTCATTGAAGTTATGAAATAACTCCTTATTATAACACACATGTCTGGTGGCATCAGTATCGATTTACCATTACTACGGATTTGAACTCATCAAATTCAACTCAATGACCACAATGCAAAGGTCATATATTTCTCATCCCTCGTTCAGGTCAGCCTCCTACTTCTTCAGTTTTCTGCATTCCGAAGACTTGTAACTGACTCGATCATAGTTAAAGTACTTTCCAGAGAACTTGTTCTTGCTTCGCCTCATTTGGGTCCCATCTTAGAAGACTTGAAATTCTTCCACTTCAAGTTTTGATCGTACTCGACCTCGTTGCCTTTCATAGTAGCTTGAGAGAACAGCTTTCTCTTCGAACTCTTGTTCTCCAAACTCTTATTGTCTTCCTCAATTCGAAAGCTAACAATGAGTTCCTCCACATTTATCTCCTTCCACTTATGCTTCAGATAGTTCTAAATGTCCTTCTAGTCGAGAAGCGGCTTCTCAATGATAGTATCAGTTGGAAGGTTTCACTTAGCATCATACATTATGAGTGAATCTCATGCAAGATCACCTGAAGCTCCTGGACTTGGCTGATCATCGTCTTGGAGTCAACCATCTTGTAATCCAAGAATCGCCCCAACATATGAACTTTTTGGACCCTCATATCCTCCATCTTGTATTTCTTATCCAGGGACTGCTCTTTAGCCGTTCTCATCGTGCTATACACAATGTACAACGAGTCAGCAAGGTAGTTGAGAATGTAGTTTTGGTATAAGATCTCAAAATGAGTCCATACCTTCACTACACTGATGGTTTATACATTAGTCACATCCTCAACTAGCTTGACAAGTTTCTTACTCAAGAATTGAGCCAGATTTAGCATGGTCAGGTAGAAGGGCATCTCTTGCTGCCGCCGCTTAAAGTTTAACCAAGTGAACTTCATGGTTGATTTTAACATTTTTAATCGGGATGGAGCGGATCGTCACGCGTTGATTTTGTTGCACCATCTCAACAAAAATGAATCTGTTTTAAGATTGTTGGACAATCTTATTGCTAGAGATAGATGAGAATATATATCTAAATTACAAATCAACTTCAGATTTATTTGTGATATGACTCGAGTTGATAATCTCAAACTGCCAAGCTCCCTGCTGCTTGGTTATCCAGGTGAGCAACCGAGATTGAGTAGGATGTCGCTCTCTGAGTGTCATGAGGTCTACGGCTTTGATGCTTCTCAAGCCTGAGTGGTAAGCGAAATCACCTGACTGCAGAGGCCGAGTGTCGTGTGTCGAGTAGCCTAAGCTACCGAGCACTGAATCACTGAGTCAAAGCATTGCCCACTACCGAGTGAATCGCCGAATGCTGAGCCAAGAGAGAAGTCACCCAATTGCCAAGTAGACTCCAAACGTTGAGTCAGGAGAGAAATCGCCTGACTATCGAATATCGTTTGAGTGCCAAGTACTCGAACATGAAGTTTAGGTGCTCGAGGAAATAATCCGGAGTGGATTTCCGAGTGCTCGAGAATAGAGAAGCCGAGTCGGGGATGAAACCATCGAATGCTCAATAAGTATTCCCAAGTCCAAGTGGGTCGCTACCTTAGTGCCAAATCAAAGAACCAGAAATCGAGACCTGCATTTGACACAATTCTCTTAAAATAAATTTGCCCCACCTCTGGCGATGCTTCAATATTACGTGGATCATCTATTTTCTAGGACACAACAGCAAACTGCGATCACCACCAAGCACTGGTGGTCGTAACAAATTGAGATAGTACCCGAATGCTCTTACGAGTAGATATGCCGAGTGGATGCATGACATAAACAAAAGAAGGGGAACGAAGTGGATGGTTTTTTGCTATTGCTCGTTGCATTGTATTGCTCAAGATCACAACATAGTAAAGGCCACATTTATAGTCCAGATCGAAACGTTAGCCGTTTCACTCAAGATCTTATGGATACGTTAGTGGCAAAATATTAGTTATTCGCTTGGACAAATTTTATCTTGACTGGTTTGACATTCAATGTGCACAAATTGTTCTTACACACGAGTAACTTAGTTTAATGCCACTGACATATTACATGGGTCATCAATTTTCTAGGATACAACAGCAAACTGCAATCACTACCAAGCACTGGTAGTTGTTAAGAACTGAGATAATACCCGAATGCTATTATGAGTAGATCTGTCGAGTGGATGCATGATAGAAACAAAAAGAATGGGAACAAAGTGGATAGTTTTTTGCTATTGCTCATTGTATTGCTTAAGATCGCAACCTAGTAAAGGTCATTTATAGTCTGGATCGAAACGTTAGCCTTTTCACTCAAGAGGTTATGGATACGTTCATTCATTTGGGCAAATTTCATCCTGATTGGTTTGACATTCAACACATACATAAGTTGTTATTGCACTCCAAACCTTAGATTTGTACCCTCCTACACACCTCTTCTATCCATGTATATGTTCACAAGATCAATACATGTGATTCAATATAAATCAAAAATAAAATTATGAGACTTTTAATATGGTACTAAAATATCATTCATAATGATGTCTCCTCCTTTCATCCACCTCTTTCTTTCACTCACATTTCTAACATTAATCTAATTGTAAAAATTAGATACAAATATACTAAGCTCATGAGAGATATATGTTGGGTTGTAAGGGTGCAAACATAGTCACACATCTAATGTACATGGAAAAGATCATGGGTTAAAAGGATGGGAAAGTATCTCCATTGGTATGAGGCCTTTTGGGAAGAGTCCAAAAACAAAGTCATGAGGGTTTAGGCCCAAAATGGAAAATATCATACCATTGTGGAGATATTTTGATTCTATCAGTTCTAACAATATATATGTTCCAAAGATAATTAAAGAACAATAAAAAGAAATATACTAACATAAAAGTACGAGTGAGTAAAATTTGAATTAAATCAAAATATACAAATGAATCGATTTAATTCAGAAATTTGGTTCAATTAATTTAGAAATTATTTTTTTAAAAAAAATATTATTATAATTTATTTAATTTGATCTTTATTTTAAAATTTAAAATTCAGTTAATTCGATTAAACTGAATCAATTTAACATATCAGTCGAGGATGAATAAATTAGACGATAAATTTAGTAGTCAAATCGTATAGTTGATTGACATCCATAATTCAAACATAATAAATTACACACTCTCTCAACTCAACAATGCTAACGCGAAGAATTTACTTGGTATCCGCCTCCTTGAGGCGACTAATCCAAGGATCTTCACTCACTATATCTTTTTCTTTTCGGACAAACTTCGAAGCGGAGAAACCTTCTTACAACAGATTACAAGTTGTATACAAACAACCAAGCAATACAAGGAAGAAGAAGAGTAAAGATGTTACACAAAAGTGATGAGAATCCTTCTTCTTCTTCAAGAGGTTGCTCCAAGCTTTGTAGATGAACACCAGCAGATTTCTTAATCACTAGAGCACAATTACTTTGTTACGTCCCGGGAGACGGCTGTCCGAAAAATTTCGGCAGCATCTCCCCTGTAACAAGTCATCTCTTCCTGATACATAATGCTATAATAGGCCCACACGTCCACTACACATATACAAACACATGAGATACCACAACGAAGCAACAAACTATGATAAAGACCAACTCCACCAATTACATAACAACAGAAAACTATACGACAGTTGTTTACTACAACTCTTGTCCACCACACACCACATATAATAACTAGTCCACATTAAATAAAGACAACAAAGACAACATCGAACATAGATAAGCACATAATCCCAAAAACCGACAACACAAAAGAACAACAATTAAACAGTCTATAAACCATGCAAAGAAAGAACTACTAAACTCTGCTATGAGATGATGGAGCAGTCTGGCATATCTCCAAGCTTCAACCAACATCCTATCTGCTACCTGGGGAGAAACAAGGGAAACCCCAAAGTCTGGGTAGTGAGTATATATAATACTCAGTGGGTACAGAAATGGAAATACACAATATAAAGGTTAATACAACAGGATATCAACATAATGAATATAGCTACAAAAAGGAAAGTGTGCAACATACAGGATAAAACAACATGATATCAGCATAACGAATAGAATTAAAGGCAACAACTAAATATATGACAACTGCAATAACTAAATAGTCAGCAAGTATAACTGTCAACGAAATAAATAAAACTACTAATAAATGCATGTGCATAGGATGGCATGGTCACTGTCTGTACTCGCCACCCCCATACACTCACCTAGTGCAGTGAACTGGGGCGCACGACAGGAAAGCTACACACGCTCCAGTAGCTAAACCACTACTAATCAAGTGGCACGACAGGAAAGCTGCACACGCTCCAGTAACTAAACCACTACTAATCAAGTGGGGAGCGGGCAGGATCAAGAGGGCTATCTAGCCAGTCCTGGTTGCACCCAACTTAGCGCAACATTAAACCTACTTCTATCATGTATATGTCATGATGCTTCATACAACAGTTAAGCATATAATTAAGCATAACTAACAGATCATACAACGGTATCAAAGAAACAACTAGATCATGGTATCAACAGTAAGTATCAAAGTTAAATCTTAGGTAGCAAGTATTCAACAGAACTAAGACTGTACTGACCAGATACAGGGGTACCCACCTGATTTGACGAACGTCGCTAAAAAGAACCCCCAGAAATATAATCCTCCGTAAATACAATCGAACCCACAATCAGTCAAGGTCCTGAAATCAGAATAACCAACATTCCTTAATATCAGGATGTATTTTAATTTCTACAACAATTTAAACCATAATCCTTCCTAGATCTTGGTCAAGACCAGAGTTGACCAGGCTCACCCACACCCAACTTAATACATAATTTGCATTAAATCTAAATTTCTTACTACAATTGTTATCAATTGAATTCTAAATACAGATTAAGCCTAAATCAACCTAATCCCACCTAATCAGCCCTGGATCACGATCATGAACAAGAACCCACCATTTTTTTCCTCAACAACTTAAAAAAATAAACAACATTACCAAACAATAATCTAATGGCACAGAAATACCTAATCTGTAATTTCTACCATAGCAACCAAACATCAAGTTTCAAACCTAAACCGAACCCAACAAATTCAGAAAACCCTAACAGACTTTTACCTCAATAAGGAACCTTAAATCCAAGCCAAGTTTCGGTTGAAGCCTCCAAAGTTTGTTGTCCACTCTACCAACTCCTCAGCAACCGAAACCTAAAGCCAACCAACAGATCTGATCGAATCAATCTTAATAGATAAATTCTCACGAATTCAACCAGCAACCGAATCCATCACTTACCTCCGATTGGAACCTTAGAAAAACCCTAGATTTTCGCCCTCTTGGTTCTTGTACTCGAGAGAGAGAGAGGGGAAAGACAGACGCGATGCTCCCTGTTCGGGAAAGAGGAGTCGACTGCCCTCTCAGCTGCGGCGATTGGAGATCACGGCAGTTGGGGCTGCGGCGTCGGCGGTTCGACTACGGCGGCAGGCGGTTGGGGGCTGCAGGCGTCGGCGCCGGGAGAAGTGGATCGCACTGCCGAGAATGAAGAAGAGGAGCGGCGAACAAGTCGGTGAAAAGAGGGAAACAATGTGCGAGTGGAAGAGGTTGCGACCTGGAAACGCCCCCTCCCCCCGCTCTTTATTCCTTCTTCTGCGATCTCTGCCGACCGAAAACGCACGAAACCTCCACCGATCGCAACCTGACGAAACCGCCGTGAGAAAGAAAAATCGGGCATTTCGGGTTAAGGATGGGTTTCGGGTTTAACCCAAACCTGAATCCTTTAACCCATTACTAATTGGGATTAAGGCTTAGGACTAGTTAATTGGCCTTTTAGGGCTGGCCCAGACCCATATCTTATATACTTAGAGCATAAATAGTGTTGAGTTGATTCTCTACGAATAACTCTTCACCATTTAAACAGGTTCAGTTTTTATGTCGTCAGTCGATTGATTTTACTATTCCAGTTGACTGATTTAGTCAAACCCAAAAAACGGTCACTGAAAACCCAAAAAACGATCACTGAACTGCTGAAGTCACACCTGATTTTGTCAGAATTCAAATTTCAGTCGACTGATTTTTCCCATCAGTCGACTGGTTTTATTTTCAGTCGAATGAACTGAAGATCCAGTTGAGTAATTTACCTTCTATTCGCTCTCAGTCGACTGAAATATAATCTCAGTCCACTAAAGTATAAAACCAGTCAACTGGATTTTAAAACCAGTTGACTAACACCAGGATTAAGTGGCTGAAATGAAGTCTTACCGAATTTTTTCTTCGCTTGATCAAGAGTTTGATCGTTGACCTTCTTGATCTTCATTTGCCTTACCCTATAAGGACTTTCTCATGCCAAAAGCTCGTCTCTTGGACTTCCTCGCTTGATCAAGAGTTTGGTCGTCGACCTTCTTGATCTTCATTTGCCTTACCCTGTAAGGACTTTCTTATGCCAAGAGCTCGCCTCTTGAACTTCTTTTTGCCTCACGTCCGGTCTTCTTACCTGCAAGGACTTTCCTCCTTTTGTCTTACCCTTGTAAGGACTTTCCCGTGCCAAGTGGTCGCTCCTCGACTTTCTTGGACTTCCCTTTTGCCTTACGTCCGATCTTCTCACCTGCAAGGACTTTCCTCTATTTGTCTTACCCTTTTAAGGACTTTTTTTTGCCAAAAGCTCGACTCTTCAACCCTCTCAGACTTCCCTTTTGTCTTACGTCCGGTCTTTTCACCCGTAAGGCCTTTCCTCCATTTGCCTTACCTTGTAAGGACTTTCACTCACCAAGTGTTCGGTCAACCTTGACCCACTTGGACTTTCCTCTTGTCAACTTCCATATTGGACTTTCCATCTCATGTCAAGTGTCTGGTCCTCCATGACCCACTTGGACTTCTCACCATCAAGTATTTAGTCAACCTAGACTTACTTGACATCTTATCAATATATTGATCAAATATCAAAATCCAATTCGAGTTAAACCGAGCTTGGCCAACTTGGTCAACATTGACCTGAGGTTGATTGCACCAACACAAAGCACTTAGTATTGAAAAACTGGTGCCTCAAAAAGGAAACCTAATATTGAAGAAATAATGCGCCTAAAATGATGCTTCTATGAAGAACTATTCCTCCTCTGAAGAGCTACCTGCAGATAAAACTTTCTGATCCCCACCAACCTTTGCAGAAGGCTCCTGTGTGAGAAGAGAAAGATATCAATAAGCATTCTACGAGATGCTGATGCAAAACTTGACAGCCCATAGAAAAATAAATGAAAAATGGCGTAGGGGAATCATTCTTTCTTTTCCACTTACTCCTATTTTATCCCAGTCCTTCAACTTTGTACAGTATGGTACCATTTCTTTTTCTACAAGATAGAGAATGTTGATTGATGCGAAGGTAAATAAAGGTCCACACAGCCCTTGAGTAGGTCGATAGATGGATTATCCTTGATCAACATAAATTCAACGAGACATATCAATAGGCTCTAAGCCAACCTGTCGAGCACTCTGACCCGTCGACCAACTGAGTCAATCCGATCTGTCGAGCACTTGAGTTGCCAACCTGCCAAGCACTCCAACTCCCTCAACCAATCGAGTCCATCCAACCTACTAAATAGTCTGACCTACCGAGCCGATTTGACTAGCATACGGGCTGACTGGACCAACCGAGATGTCGACCTCCCGACCACTCCAAGTAGTATGACCTACCTAGCCGACTCAACCAACCAAGTCATCAACCCCCCAACTTCTTGAGCAATTTGACTTGCTGAGCTGACTCGACCAGTCAAGTCGTTGCCTCCTGACTTTTCGAGCAATTTGATATGTCAAATTTTATTAACCGAGTTCAATCGGGGTACAAGCAAACATAAGGCATGTTCCCACTTTCTCATATTCTCTCTCTCACATTTTTTTCTGTAAAAGGTGGAATCTGCCACCCTAACGGCCTCATACGATCGGTCATGACTATTTTTTAATTATATATATATAAGTTGTGATTCAATTTAATAGATAAATAAATTAGAGGAAATATCATCTATCTCTAAAATTAGTTGGATGGAGTTTGGAGCACCTAGATTACATTTTTTAAAAAACTTAAATGATTGAGATCATATGATTTCAATTAAGTTGAGATACTTGTTGGACCAATTCCAATGAACTAATACAATAATATAATTGCTTTAGTGCTTTAGACGGTCGATCCAATTAACTTAATAGATTGAATATGGTTATTACTTATTAATATCCAATTTGCTTATAAGGCTAGTACTCACGCTTTTAACTCTTTTTTTTTTACATTTTTATTCGAATAAAGTTACACATTGATATTTAATCTTTCTGAACATATCATAAAGATCGACCTTTAATGATTTCTGGAAACAATTAAACAAAGACATTTAAAATATAGTAAAAACGCATTAAAAATAAAGGAACCATCGAGGAGGAGGATTTCAGTTGGGCACTCTGCAGTTGGTGCGTATCTCTCCGTCGCTTCCGGTCAGCACGCCGATGCTGCCCATCCTCACCATCGCCGCCGCAAACCTGCTGGTGAAGACTCCCGAGTTGTGCGCGAACAGCTTCACCTGCGCCGCCGCCGCCGGCTTCGACACCAGCGCTTGGTCCGACGCGAACAGCCCCCTGTTCCTCAGGATGCCCTGGTAGTAGCTGTTGTCGAACCGCAAGGACTACCGCGAATCAAAAGGACATGCATGCACCTACGCACGCTCTCAGATTCCATGCATGCATGGACCACCAGGCGTCAGTTCACATCCAGGCCAAATCCACACAATGAATCTTGATTAAATTCCATCGTTCTGGACGGGATAATTATATAATATTATTTCAAATATAGATAATAAGGACAGGGACGATGTATCTCGATGATCAGTGTCAACCATATTTGAGGGGCCCTCCCGGCCTACATGCATGCATGCCCCTTTGTAGATGCATGTGTTACGTCTTCATATGTTAAACGTGACACAATGAATCTTCCCACATGCGGCAGTAGCAGCAGCACGCGCAAGGCATTCCTTACATTATCCATAATTTATCAGTTTAATAATTTAATATATCCTGCTCTTGTCGTATGCGCAGTTTTTTATTATTAGTTTAGAAAATTTAATATTCGATGATTTGGTTTTTTCTATAGGGTTTTTTTTAAAAAATTGCTATAAAAATAAATAAGACTAAACTGAAAAAGTAAAATTAAATTAACATATATATTTTCTTGAAACTTCTTATGATTCTAATTTAATAAGTTATTAGCAAAAAATTTAAATTAGAAAATCTTTATTCATATTCTATACTTTATTGTAGTAAAAGATGGAATTCGTCATTCAAGCGGTTCTACACGATCGAATACATGATTATATGTGAGGAAATAAATAAAAAACTATAGTTGACTAATGTGGGAAGGACATTTTTCACACATCTTCTATTCATACTAGTCTATACTCTAGATATGAAAAGAAAAAATAGAAGATTATTAGTATAATTGAGTCATTAAGAGCTATTTTGCAAGTGTAATGAAGCAATCAACTAGTGGTGATCAATATGCGAAAATCCCCCGGGGCTATGGTGCCGCGGTAGGACATCCAGGTTGTCACTCAGGCACCCGTGGTTCGATCCCCAGTTACGACGTGTTTGTAAGAATGTTCCTCCAAATGGAGATCGCAATCAAAGGATGTTGGGCATCTAGGTTGGCCGCTACGTGCGCTTCCCGATTTACCCTAGTGACCGGTGGAAAACTTCCGTGGGACCGGGCCAGTCACCCCCAGGGATTGAGTCAATGCGACTAACTGGAATTATCATTTTTTCAATATGCGAAAATCAATCCTGACCTAAAGGCTACAAAAGAAGAGTTTTGAGAAGATTTTCATAACTGATTTTTAAGGGATTTAGAGATGAAGTATTGCTGCATGCATTTATTATCATCAAGATGCAATCCAAAGTAATGAGAAAGCATAAAATTTTCACTTTCAAAGTTATTTTATTTTCATTTGCATTTGTACCTTTATATTGCTTATATTTTTTCCAATAAATAAATTATAAGAAGCTTCTCGACCTCTTAAAAGGTATTCGAGAAGGAGAAGAATTAATAATGGTAGTTAGTTAGGATTAAACTTTAGATGTAGCAGCTTGAAGAGGTTATGAATTAAGTAAAATCTCGATGTTGTGTTAATGACATCAATTTATTTTAGGTTTCCGCTGCACAATCTATTAACGCAAAATGAGATATTTATTCCGCTCTAACTCGCATCAATCCCAACAATTGTGACTTTTTGGCATCCAAAAGGAGAATATTTAGTGGTGATAGTTAGTTAGGACTAGACTTTGGCTTGTAGCAACTTTGGAAAGTTATGAACTAAATAAAATATCTTCTGCAAAAGGTGAAATCCGTTATCCAACGGCCTCACACGGGTCGGCTCCACGACCATTATGAGAAGGTAAATCGAGAAATTGTAGTTGGTCAAAACGGATAAGGGTATTGCTCGACTTCGCTGAGATTTAAACTCTTGCCCTTTTCTGCAACTCTGTTCCGTCGTAACCAACTCAATTATGCCCCAGAGGTAACTAAGTAAAATCTCAATATTATACTAGTGGCGTCAATTTATTTTATGTTTCTGTTGCACAATCTATCAATGCAAAATGAATTATTCATCCTCCTCTAACTCGCATCAGTCATGAGCGGAGCCACGAGGGGCCACCGCCCCCTCCCCCCAGCTTTTTGAAATTACTAATATTTTAATATATTTATTTTAAAATTAATAATTAATTATTAAATATTTAAAATGTGACCCCCCTCTCATGGAAACCTGCCTCCGCCCATCAGTCCCAACAATTATGACTTTCATGAGTAATAACTATCAATCACTCCTTGAAGTATTTAACATTCATTATCAAGAGAAATTAAATTTTTCACACATGCTATCTAATGGCATAACTTTAGTTACGTGTTGTTAAGTGCGAAACCTACTTCAAAATCTCTAGTTGTGAAGAAACTATATATATATATATATAATGGCAAAATGCGACCTACTCAATAAACCAAAATTAAATTTTGAGAAACAACTACTCTAAAAAAATAATGGCTAAATAAAAAACTAAAATTAATTAATCCCCCCCCCCCCCCCCCCCCCCCCACCTTTGTTTTTGCATGATGACTTAATTATCAAAGTGAAACAATTAGGTGGGCCCCTCCATGCCTATCATATTTATAACGTGCTGTTCCCTGCACCTGCCCAATTGCCATCTCTCAGTCGCCTTTCCACGAGTGCATGCATTGAGAAACAGAACCACCCAAATCCCGGCTCCATTTAATTAATATAATTACACTACTGATCATAATTTTTTGTTTTATTGTTATCGTCTAATTGTATATGTTAATTAGGGCACTAAGGATACAATTTTCATAGGAAAATCTAAGGCTCTGTCAGATGGATAGGTTCGTTGCGAGGTGGGTGAGTTCGACAAAAATTCATCATCTAGCAAGATGAAATTAAAAAATTTCCAACCTAGCTATAGTTCTTAAAGTGGGTTACGAGTTACATGGATCATTCCATGAGCTAATCAAAATATAAAAAATAAATATATAGAAGAGATTGAATTTTTTATTTAGATTGCGAATTAAATGGATCAACTCACAAGTCAATTGAATTATCTATAGTTTTGAGTTCTCTTCTCAACCTAAGAATTAATCCGAGACCACCACGGGCGGATCCGCTTGAACTCGCAACTCATGCGAGCTAGCTCATTTAGTCTCATTTTTAAATAAGTTAATAAAATTTTAATCTAATCTATTTAAATATTTGATAGGAAATTTAAATTGAGGGTTCTATTTCATTTAAAATATATCATAAAAGTTTAATAAAAAAAACACTTTTAGAACATTTAAAATTTATCATTTTGTTTTTAAAATTATATGTCTATCAGTTCAAAGGTCATTTTAAGTTTGAGCATCAAAAGTGGTCATTCACAATTTAAAATACTTAAAACTTCTGAAAGAAAATTCTAGTGTAATTCTCTATAAAAACAATTAACATGACCATATGAATGCTTTAATTTGTTTGAGTTTTTTGTTTTTTTGTTTTAAATAAAAGTTTGATTTTTCTCTGAAAAAATAATATATATGGTACCTTGCACATTTTATACTATGCACTCCATGAGTACCTAATATAAACTATATTTATTTATTTATTTTTATTTAAAAGTTAGGGTTTAAGTTTTGAGATATAGGATTTATTTTTAAAAAATATACATTACAATATAAGATATACAACATATCAAACCCCTTAAAAAGAAAGAAGTAATCTGAATATGTATTATTCTTATAAATATCAAGATTTAAGATTTTGGAAATTTATAAGTGAAGAAAGAAAACAAATTGGATGGTTTAAATAAAAATAAAATATCTGACATTGTCTAACAGAAAAAATAAAAAATAACTAATTTTTTAAAGACGGAACTCCAAATCAAACATAAATTATAGAGAACATTTGATTTATACATATATATGTTCCATTTTAAAATGGCCCTTAGAGTTTTAAATTGTCACCTTCTTGCCCTCGTATAATGTTAATTGATATTATTAAAATAACTTTGGTGTTAAATTTTAATTTTATCATGTCATCTAAAGTTATCATGATTGTCGGACCAATATATATAACTGTTTATGATGCAACGAGATGAAAGTGACAAAGCGATATATAGGAGAGGTTCAACTATAAGAGAAGATTCAATTAGCAATAAGGTGGTCTAATTAATTCCAACGACAATGAACATAACATACAATTTTTAAAATGGATCAAATTAAAATTTTACCAACTAATTAAAAATTATAAAGGATAAAATGATGATTTACAAATTTCAAATGATTTTTATTTAAAAAATCTTAAATTATTATATATGACAAAATAAAATTTATTCCGCCTATAAATTTATAATGCATCTTCTATATCTCACAAGATTTTTTTGTTGTTGCTGTTTTGTTTTTTTCTCATAATATTACTGTTGAGATTGCTATTTTAAGCCAAAAGTCACATCGAACATTTCTCTAGATCTTGTAACGTAGTGCTATTATTTGTGCACCAGAAAAATACAAAGGAAATAAATTTAGTTATTTTTAACCGACACTCTGGAATGAAAATGAGTGATTTAGATGGGGAGCAAATGAATACAATCTATTCGGTTTGAAAAATATTCGATTCATATTTAAAGTTATCGAGTTCCAACTGAATCCAATATATTTTGATATATTTAAAAATTAAAATTAAAATTATAATATTTTATTCAATTATTTATAAATCACTCATAAATTGAACTGGAATCCAACAACTCAAACTAAAATCATTCATATATATACTTTTTAAATTTAAATAAAAATATTAATTGAATTTGATTGGTTTACACTTTATCGTGTTAATTATTTTCATAAACTAATTAATAAATAAAAAGTATTATTTTACGCGGTATAAGTTTATGATTTTTTGAAAATGAAAATTAATGCAAATATTGTGGCACAGGAGACCGTTGGAGTAAGACACGGAATTTATTTCCGTTTTAGAAGTTGCAAGAAATAATAAATGGAAAAAAATAATACAATATTCATGTGATTGGTAGAATGGGAAATATGTCTGCGAGGTAAATGAGAAACACGTGATTTAGAATATTTAAAGATAAATTAACGGTTGGGAAATAATTTCACCTCATTTCCTATAAAAAAAAAATTATAAAATTTTGACTAAGTGACGATGACGTGACGTCGATTTTTTAAACGCGCTGAGTATTTGACAAGACTAAAGGTTGAATTCCGACCATAGACTTACCTAATATTAATTTATTTTTTATTTTTTAAAAATTTTAAAAAAAAATAAGATAAAATAAATAAAAATTAAAATAAGTCAAAGTTTTTTTAATATATTTTATTTTAAAATAATTAAGGGTATTAGCTTGTGCTTATTGAAAGTTTTAGTTCACATAAATGAAGGCTCGTTGCGACGGGTAAATTCAAAGAAGGTTATTCACGACATTTATCAAATGGATACTAAAAAAAACAGTATTGAGGTTCAAAATATATTATGAAATATTAATATTTTTATACTATTAAACTCGATTCAATTCATGTGCTTCCCTAAACGGGAGACACGCTCAAGGTTTATGTGTACTTCAACTACACAAAGCAATTTTTAATTAAAAAAAAATCTTAACCGCCCTAAAAAGTGTAGGTATCATGCATCAAAAGATACTTTGAATGAGTTGTCAACTTTTTCTTTTTAATAATTAATTAAGATGTTTAAATCTTATCAATTAAATTTGAAATATAATTTATATTCATTCAAAACTAACTTTCACAAAATACATCCCATTTTAAAATTAAAATTTAAAATTTAATTATCAAGCTTTTTCTCTACTGTTGCAAAGAATGGATATCTAAATTTTTATTTTAAATTTTCATAATGTAGGGAATCATCAATTAGACCTTTTTTACTCATTTTCATGAAGCGATCTTAACTATTATTATTTTAGAGAAAGGAATATTTTAGAGAAAATAAAATCGATCGAGGTTTCTAATGGAAATTGAAAATAACCAATATATTTTATCACTTATTATTTTTATGAAATAAAAATTAAACCTATCTTACCTAATTCATTTAGGCAAGGTGCACCTAGACACGAAGGACAGACAAAAGGATTGACCAACGAACAAGCAATCCCTTTAGCTTCTCGCACATTTAACATGTAATTTTTATGTCTTATTTTCTACATATTCAAAATCACGATTGAACTCATTGATGATCGATGATGCCTTCATTTTGACTTTCCTAGAGCAAGAAGAAATGAATAATAAGATTGACTCGATATGATAAATGATTAAATCGATCATGAAGTAATCGATGAATCTATTTTCGATAATGTCAAATTTTTATATAAGATCAAATGAGAGATACTTTACAAAGTTCTTAATTAGCCTAATCCAAATATTTATGCTTATAGAAACATTATAAAAAAATTATGAATTTTTTATTTGGATTTTAAAATAAAATTATATTTAAATTCCTCCTGTTTCGTGATAATGAGCACAGCCTCGTATTCTTGGAAAAGGACAAGGCGCGAAGTTACTACTTTACCCTTGAAAGAAGACAAGGGCCAGTTACCGGGCCCCACACGCCACCTCCTCTGGAACTACGACATTATTAAGCCCCCGCAACTCCTCCTTCTTCATCGGTCAAGTTCTAACCACCACCACCACCGCGTCATCGCATCTCAAGCTTCGCCGACGTAGGGCAGGCCATGAACCTTTGGAACCAGGAGAACGCCGCCGTGATGGACGCCTTCCAGTCCCTCTCCTCTCCCACCTCTGCGACGCATTACAACTGGCTGCACCCCCTTTCTGCGGAGCCCCCTGTCATACCCTCTTCTTCCTCGCCCTCCTCTCACTCCACTGTCACTACTTCTACGGTGCTGTCCCCTCAGATCACCCCGGATACGCTTCAGCAGCGCCTCCACTCCCTCATCGACGGCGCCCGCGAGAAGTGGACCTACGCCATCTTCTGGCAGCCCTCCCCTGCCGCCGCCGTCGCCGGAGGGGTTCTCCTCACTTGGGGAGACGGGTATTACCGCGGATGCGAGGAGGACAAGAACAAGCATGGAGGTGAAAGGGGCGTCGAGTCCACGGCGAACCAAGAACACCGCAAGCGGGTGCTCCGAGAGCTCAACTCTCTCATCTCCGGCGGGGGCGGGTGCGGCGGCGATGACTCCACAGACGAAGAGGTCAGCGACGCAGAGTGGTTTTTCCTGATGTCGATGTCGCAGAAGTTCGCTCCAGGCTGTGGGATGCCGGGACATACCCTCCTCGCCGGATCTCCGGTGTGGCTGACGGCGGCGGGGGGCATGGAGTCGGCGATCTGCGAGCGGTCAAGGCAGGCGCGGATGTTCGGACTCCGCACCATGGCATGTGTTCCCCTGGCCTGCGGCGCCGTCGTCGAGCTCGGTTCCACGCAGGAGATCTACCAGAGCGTTGAGTTCTTGAACAAGATCAGAGCGCTCTTCCATGGCCGCCCGAAGACTACAACGTGGCAGCCATCTGTGGAGCTCGGTGTGGTCCAGGATCCTTGCGATCTCTACATCTCCGAGCCATCCGCGTGGAAGCCTCCTTCCTCGGTTGACTTCGCGATTTCCCCAACCTCCGGTGATAACTCCCTCTGCATCGGCAAACACATCTCCAACGAGATCAAGAAGTCCGCGTCAAGAAACGACGACGTGTTACTCTCAGCGCCGCCTGTTTCGGTGATGAAGTTGGAAGAATTCTTCAACGGAGACAGCTCGGATCATTCCGACGTGGAGGCCTCGGCCCGGGATGTGACGAGAGCGGTGGTGGAGCCGGAGAAGCAGAGGCCGAAGAAGCGGGGGAGAAAGCCGGCGAACGGCCGCGAAGAGCCGCTGGACCACGTGGAGGCAGAGCGGCAGCGCCGGGAGAAGCTGAACCGGAGGTTCTACGCGCTGCGCTCCGTGGTGCCCAACGTGTCCAAGATGGATAAGGCGTCACTGCTCGCCGACGCCGTCACCTACATCAACGAGCTACGCTCCAAGGCGCAGGCGCTCGACGCCGACAAACGGAGGTTGCAGGCCGAGCTGGCTTCCCTCAAGATACAAATGGAGACGCTCGTCGCCGCCCCCTCATCCAGCAGCGACGGGGCACAGCGCACGGACGGGGTGTCCGAGGTGGAGGTGGAGGTGAAAATTTTGGGTTGGGAAGCAATGATCCGGCTGCAGAGCGACCGGCGGTGCCACCCGGCGGCGAGGCTGATGTCGGCGCTGCGCGAGCTTGAACTGGAGGTGAACTACGCCAACGTGTCGGTGGTGAAGGAGTTGATGATCCAACAGGTCAACGTCAAGATGACAAGCCGGATCTACACACAGGAGCAACTCACAGCGGCGCTGTTCGCCAGCGTCGCCGTCGCCGGAGAAGCCCCAAGACCATGTACTTAGGATATCTAGCCAGTTGCAGTACTTTGCCATGGCTAATTTCTGTAATTATCAATCGAGTGTTAAGCTTGATCACAAAGTGTATCGTTATTGTTTAATTATTTGATCGAATTAGCGATAATATCTCAATTATTGATTGATAAACAATTTGATAATGCGTACGATGAGAGAGATACCGACAAGCATACAGGAACAACCTTTGCAACTGGGCCAATTTGAAGTTTGATAAACAAGAAAAGTCAAAGGGCAGAACAAAGAAGTTGTTCATCGAGATAAATAAAATATAAAATAATTTATATATCTTCGAAATTAATTTTAAAATATTTATTTTAAATTGGAATGTTGGTATTGTATGACCGCGTGGGGACAGCATTGATACGTAATTTGTCGGATGGAGGATGGAAAAAGCCAAAAGCACCTGGAAGCAGATTGGAGGTTCCAGAGCGTTTTGGTAAAGCTGCATCGTCGTTCTTATTGAGCGTGTTGGCGTTGTGCCCCGTTCTGTCCTTGTTGTCCCACGAATTTGACAACGATTTAGATTACGGACCGGAACAGCGTCTGCGAGTGGTCCATCCAGTAGTCGCATGAGACAGAATACCGTGTTAGGTAATATTACGTCATCATTTGAAAAATATTTTTAACACTTGAAAAAAACAAAAATAATATATATATATATATATATATATATATTTGTTAAATCTGATAAATTTTAAATGTTATATATTAAATTTTAAATTATATGGAAAAGTAGAGGTGACAAATAAGTTGGACTAGTATAACTCGGTCCGACCAAGCGCCGTCCGTCAAAAAAATTGATAATTTTTTTGCTAGGCTCAACCTGGAAAACGCATGAAATGGAATTATTAACATACTGCAAGATTTTAAATGTTATTTTAGTTTAAGTTTAAAATTACTAAATTCCTTTTTCATTGTATTTTTTTTACTTTTATATTTCGTTAATTTTGCATTTTATATAGCTTCTTGAACTACATGCATGGTCCTGACACAAACTTAAAGTATCTATATTTTTGAATATTAATATATATATATATCAACTCTTCACAAAGCGTAGATTTATATACCACATGTCTATTATATTAATAATTTTTTTATTAACATACATCCATATTCATTTTAACATTAAGCGAATGAGTATTATAACATCCATACATTAATATCCATACATTAATAGGAACGGATGCTCTTGTTGAGTCAATATCAGAATTATTCAGACATTTTCCTTTTGAATTAATACATGATTGCGACGCAAAACACATAGCCATTAATTTGTTGCAGAGATCTTTACTGTCATCTTCGATTCAAGGAGATAGTTGGCTGTGAAAATGTATACCGTTAGTAAATTATAATTAGGAACTTAAGAATGCTTAATCAGAACGAAAACAGACCTCAATATTTCACTCCAGTAGCCGAGATCTTCTTCGAGAACATCCAGATTTTTGGAATCCCACTCGTGGGCCGGCGGCGGAGCCGACGCAGGCGTGTCGATGGATGAACCAGTGGTAGAGCCGCCGACTGAATTGGTTTGAGACGCACGTAAAACCATCGACGAGGGCGCAGTAGGAGAAGAGGTTAGCTGACTTGTTCCTGATCTGCAGTAGTCGTCTGCTAATGGCTTCTGCAGAGTGGGATTACCGTCGAGGCCATTGAAGATTTGGGAGCCATTAAGGAGGGATCTCTCGGTCTGGAGCCGGCGGTTCCACAGCAAAGGAGGTGATCCCAGGAGGCCCATCAGGTTCAGGCTTGGAGTGGCCCTGGTCAGGGCATGGAGCAGAAGTTTCTGCAGCAAACGCAACTTGATCACGTCGGCCTGCAGCCGGAGCGAGCTGTCGAGGCAGTAGCTCAGATTCTCGGCATCAAAGAGGTCGGAGAGCAGGCTCAGGTGGTCGCCGGGTTGCGGCCGGTGCGTCACGGGGTCGATGCCCATTTGCAGGAGCTTCTTCCTCAAGTGCGAGTTCCAGTAGTTCTTGATCTCGTTATCTGTCCTCCCTGGTAAACTGCCCGCGATGGTCGACCACCTTCATTTCCATAACCAAGCGACAACGTACGTCAGCTAATCGATCAGTCGATAAGTGTTTTAAGATCAACATATAATTAAACGTGCTGTACTTGTTTCCATGGAGGGAGTGGAGATGGACGATGAGTCTCTCCTCTTCCCCCGTGAACTTTCCCCGTTTGATGCCGGGACGGAGATAGTTAGTCCACCGGAGGCGGCAACTCTTGCCGCACCGGTTGAGTCCCGCGAGCTTGGGGAGCCGCCGCCAGCCCCCCTGGCCGTTCTTCTCGACGTAGTCCTTCAACTTCCTGTCCTCCTCCGGCGTCCACGGGCCCTTCTTCAGCCCTTGCTCGTCGCAGCATGGTGATCTCCCCATGCTCTGATCAATTACTCCCTATTACCAAATTAAACAGGAGTGATTCTTTCAGTCGAGTAGTAGAATTACGAGGAATATTGATACAACTTACAGAAAGGATGAGAACCCCTGTTGAATTTGGTGTTTGGAGAGTGTGAAGGGTGTTTAATTATATACAGTGCTGTTGATCTCATTCATTTCCATCTAAAACAACATTAAATATAGAAAAATTGGCTAAATGTATGTGTCAATATATAAAGTTGGCTCAAGTTGGATATATATAGAAAATAAAATATTTTTATGTGTCAAAATAATCTTAAAGATTGTTTATAGGGAGACAGATTTTCAGCAAGTGAAAGTTCATGCATGATGGAAACTTAGTGGTTTAGCCCACAGGGAAGTGCAGGTATATGGTTTTGAAGAGAATCCCTGACTTATGAGTGATTAAGCATGATTAAGAATTAATTAACGGTGTAGTTGGAACTATGAGTTTTGGTGACTGAATGATACTTCGTTTTCCTCCATATTAATAGTTGTTATATATAGAACAGGCCTTATGTCGATCTCCAAAATCTCTATGAGATATCTACTCCAATAAATATACACAAAATTATATGTAATTAAATGATGATTGTGATTTAGGCATGTCTAGGTACGAGATTAAGTACTAAAGACGGTTACCATTTGCACATAATTAATTTTTAATTGGTGTGCAACAGTACTACCTGACGCTATAGTTTATGTGCTGGCACAAAATGGCCGTCAGTGCATGAACCATTTGCATGAAATTGTATATACATGCACTTGATTGAGACTACTGACCCTTCCCATTCACAATGCAATACCTTGCAGACTACAACACTTTCCATTTATATTTTCATAAAGAACACTCAAATTTTGATAAGAGAAAAAAAGAACAGTACCGAGCAAGTGGTGCATTATTGATAAGATGATATGTCGAAGAAGAAGACAAAGCGATTAGGTTTCATATTGGATGAGAATCTCAAGCTAGATTTGCCACTTGGTCGATGAAAATGTCTTCATGCGTTCATAACTTTGATCTTGTGTTTTGTTCATCGCATCACCTAAATTTTATATTTGTGTTTGAATCACAACTTAACATATATAACCGATCGATGCGAAGAAGGTAGATGAGCTAATATTCTCTTTTTCGAAGTCAAGCATTGCATGCAAGTTAAGAAAAAATACTTGAGGAGGCAAGATCCTTGCATGCAATTAGTTTTTGTGAAGGGACTTAGAGGTTGCCATTGTAGGACAATAATTTGCACCCAACATGGTCAACAAATCCTAGGTTTGGCACGACATGATTAGGGGTTGAGTCGTGCCGAATGTAGTCCAAACTGAGCCTTACCAAGTCCGGTCCAAATGAGACCCAATCATGGGTGCCTCAACCTCAGTCATATCTTCATAATATAAATAAAAGTGATTCGAAGGATTTGAATACTAAAGTTAAATGGGGATAAGATCCATTAACGAGACATGGTTGGGATTACGACTAATTATAATGTTAATATATAAATAATAATAATAAGATTTTTTTCACGTATTATTAGGCGTCGGACTCATATTTTCTTGTGTAAAAAGAATTTTTAATTTCTTTATTATTATCTTCACTTAAATTATTAAAATAAAGATGCCTAAATTCACAGTGAAGACGGACGACAGCGAATCATTCGGAGCGAGATTACCAATATGCCCTCCTCGGTGGATAGGCCATCGCCATCTCCGACCGAGCCCGAGACAGGCGTCCACCTGCAGGCTGTTGCAGTGGCATTTTAGTAAGTTTGAGGTCCTAAGAGAGAACCGCCATAAAAAAAGCTAAATAAAACAAAGCGTGGTAGTGCAGTGCTGCCTAAGCGGCAAAGCAAACCCACGCGGCGTTTCGGTGCTCCGCCCTCCGTCGGCTTTCTTCATCGCCAAGGCAGAACCACCAAAGCAGCGAGGAGAGTGAGAGGGAGCCTCGTCGCCTCGGAATCAATCCTCTCGTAGTATCTAGTAGGAGGTTCTTCTCTTAGATTAGATCTCGTCGAACCATGTCTCGAGATCCCAATCCGTTCGACGAAGAGGACGTGAACCCGTTCGCGGTTTGTACTCTTTCTGCTTTTTCTCCAATTTTTTCTCTCTCGTTTTTGGGTGTTATTAGTCAATTTTAGTACATTTTAACTGGCGCCGGGAGATCTGTCTACCGTATTGGTAGTAGCGTGTTCGTGTTGGCGTATTCTCAAGAAAGCCCTAGTTAATAATCTAGATCTAGGTTGAAATACTAGTCAGGACTAGAAGATTCTTTTTATGATTGTTTCTGTTTGATGTTTGGTGGATTGTAAAACATTTTTGTGTTTTTGCCTGGTTGGTAGATGCGAGTTTGCGTGGCAAGATGTTATTTTGCGCTAATGTTTTTTGCTCTTTCTCTGCAGAAATCCACTGCTCCTGGATCTAATTCTCGCATTTCCACACTGGCATCGAAAGCATTTGGATTTGGGAACAAGAATGATGCGACGGTTGACATACCATTGGACAATGTGAATGTGCGAATCATGTTATAATCTTGTAGTCTGTGTTAGTTATCACCTGACAAGATAGCATATTTATGTTGGCTGATGCAGGATTCTAAGAAAAGAGAGAGGGAACTTGTCGCATGGGAAGAGAACCTAAAACAGAGGGAAATGGTTGTTCTCTACGAACAATACCTGTTTTTCTCTTTATGTTGCGTCGTTTTACTGTTTGGATCTTTTTTGTCTTGTTGTGATAACTTATTCAATATAATGTTTCAATTTTCAAATGATCAAATTTCTCTTTCATTTCATTTCTCAATCATTTTCTAAAACTAAATATGTGCTACTATAGGATATTAAAAGAAGGGAGGACTCATTGACAAGAGGTATGTGGATAATCCATCTTTTGGGGTACAGATAAATTTTATGTTAACAGTGCATTGTTACTGATTGTGGTTAATGCCTCTGAATTCAGCTGGTGTTACTATCGAAGAGAAAAACTGGCCACCAATTTTCCCTATCATTCATCATGATATATCTAAGGAAATCCCTGTCCATGCTCAGAGGTTGCAATACCTGGCATTTGCTAGTTGGTTAGGTATATACTCGATATTTCTTAAAAATTTTCATTGTCTGTATAAGCTACATCCTTTTTTTTAGTCTTCAAGTTCTACTGGCGTTCGCTTGATATTGTTGAACACTTTTTTTTTTATAAATATCTTATTCTTATTATCCAACTGTAAATAAAGCCTTCTCTTTTGAATTCCATATGCTAGTTTTTCAAGGATATACAAATTATAAAATTATTGGAAATCATATTGCTTTTTCTTCAAGTATCAACATTATACTGTGTCTGTGATTGAAATATATTTTCTTAGTGAAGTATGGATGAGAAGTTTACTAAAAGACATTTTCTTTATCATGTTCTATTGACTCCTTAATCGGCTTGTTCTTTGCTTAGTTTTTTCCTACTGAACTTGTGTATTTTATTGTGGTAGAAAGTGGGACAATGTAGATATGTAATTGCCCATGGAAGACTAAGATTAGTGGAGGTCCTTTATATAATATTAGGAGTTAATGAACAATGAGCTACTATTTATATTGATGAAGAATATGATCATATCTTGTTAGTGATGACATTTAGTTGGCTAGCTTATCAGTGCTGCCGATTCGCTTGTAAAAAAAAACACCTGGACTTCTTTTGAAGCATTTTGATAGTCAATTACGTAAATTCATACTCTTTTTCTTAACAAAATTGTCATGGTAAAAATTCTTAGAGTTTGTTCCCTAAGTTGTCCCCTTCTACCGCGTGAATATATATATGTCAAATTTCTCTTTGTTGTGTAATCAACAAGCTCAAAGTCCTGACTCTTTTTTCTAGTTGAATTTTGATATTCATAAGTAGGAATAAGAACATTTGGAGTTCTTATGAAGCATTTTGATGGTGAATTAATGTAACACTTCAATTTAATCCCGCATAGTGAGGTGTGGTCTCATAAAGGAGCTTTATAAGCTTCTAGATAAGTTGGCTTTTATTGACATGGTTTAAACATTCGGGGGCAGTGGTTTAAACATTTTGTTGTCAGTTTGGATTGACAAGGATGTCAATCCTTAAGTGGGTATATTTATTGTGTATCATCTAATTGAATTCACACTTTTGTTCTGCTTTACAACCTTCTTTTTATTTTCTTGATAATTTTGTTTCTGTGAAATTATTTTGTTATTAATGATGAGTATCCTTAGATTGGAAAATTTTTCAGTATTTCAAATGATGCTCAGGTTTTGAAATACTTAGGGCTTCTTGCTTAATGATCTAATTATTATACTACACAAGTTGAAAGTACATTTGCTGCATATGTGATCTAGGAATTCTTCTGTGTCTATCATGGAACGTGATCGCTGTGATTGTTTGCTGGATTAGAGGGGGAGGTGAAGATTCTTATAAACTATATTCCTTCTTTCACTGTGCAGTTAACTTATTTCTTCTACCTTGTTTGCCGTTCATCCTTACTATATGCAATGTTTTCATATACAGGTGTTAAAATATTTTTCCTTGCGGTTATCTATGCTTTGCTTGGATGCCCTCTTTCCTATGTGCTTTGGTACAGACCATTGTATCGTGCAATGAGGTAGGCTCCTATAATCTCTGTAATATGCCAATCTGTACACACTTCAACATGTTGATTTTATTGTAGCTGTATTCAAGTTTATCTAATTATATTTTATTAGCATCAGATGATAATATCTGCTGGCCAGAGTTCTAAGTCATTTCTTTGTTGTATGGATAACTATATTCTTCATTTTGTTCTCTTAATTATCCAACTGTGTAGATTGATTGTTTGCAGTTAGTTCCTTATGGAAGGGGTAAATCAATATTGATTAAAAAGAAATGCTAACCTTATAACAGGGCCTATGTAAAACCACGTACATAATTGTCCCCACTAATGTATTTTGCTATTGTGGGTTTTCATTTTGTTTCCCAAATGAAAAGGGTCAAGGGATCAATTTATTTACTCCCATGTTCTCAAGAAAAAAAAGAAAGTTTACCAAGTCATGGTTTTGTAAAGTTCTCCAAATATTTTGTATATCATGCTGATATCCTTTTTTTTGTTATTTTTCTTGTGTATTAATTTTATTATCTTTTTTTCTTATCTTTAATAGTTATATAAGAGAAAATTAGGGAGATCCAATGACAGGAGGAAAGATGATTATATGACAATTTACTAACCAATTAACTTTAACATGTAGCTAACCATAAAATATTTCAAACAGAATTCAATTTCTAGTTGGAAACAAAACCTTTTTTTCTCAATCCAATTCAATTACTTTGCCCTTCTGGTTATTCTAAATTTAGTTAAATGTTCATCGGATACTGATCCATTTAGACTGTACTTTGAATTTACCAAACAACAGCCGAATGTCAGTCTAGAGGGCACAATTAGTGTGAACTTGCACAGACCTTGGTTTAGTTCAACTTGAGTGAAAAATTTATCCAATATGGTGTTATATCTATTTGGGCATATTTAGTTCAGCTTTTTTTATTAAGTTTGCTTTTTAATTTTTTTGATATAATACAAATTGATCCTGAGAATTGATCTAACAAGTATATATATTGGTTAAATGGTCTTTCTGTATTTTTTACTTTTAAGTAAATGACTCATATTTACCAATCAATTTAAACTGCTAAAAAAATAATATAATGTATAACTAATAAATTATATTTTCAAAATTTAATTTATTTGAACGGTTGCCATGTACCACTTCTAGCCTAGCATATTGTGCCCTCTATACTGTTTGGATTCGAGGCTATTTATTCATAAATTGAATTTGGTAACATGATGATTGGTGAATGTTCATAAACTGTTGGAATGAATTTCATAAACCTAGTTTCTTCATTAACAATTTACAGAATTGAGTTTTTTTGGATGTTTGACATGTCTGTGTCTGAAGATAGCTACTGAAATGCATTGTTAGCTGCAAGTTCCAACACGGTGATTGGTGAACCATACTTTGCCAATGCTTACCACTTTCATCGTGCTTCCTTTGTCCTTGTTGAAACAGGGTTTGGCTATCCCCTTGTTTGGTTCTTATGATGCTGGGCCAGTGGCATTGCCTATACTGGTGAAAACAATTGAGTTATTAACCCCTTTCTATTGTCATTCTGAGTTGTTACGAAGTCATTGACCTTAGTTCTGTTTCCTCACAATTTGTGGTACCTTTTACTTGAAATTACAGTTTTCTTGATGCTTGCTTTAAGTCCCCACAGATAAAACGGTGCAAGAACTATCAAATCATGATAGTGAGAAAAAACAAGTTGTAATGCTAATGCCTCAAAATTTAATTTAACATTGCAATTTTTAGATCCAGATTTCTATGTTCTATTTGCAATACTTTCGAGCTACTTAAGTTGGCATATGCTCTTCTTGTTACTAAACTGTTCTTTGGTCAAGCAGGACTGACAGTGCACTTAGGTTTAGCTGGTTTTTCTTCTTCTATCTGGTAACTGCATTGACAAATCTCTGTGTTTCTCATTAACCCTTTCATGTCTTGTTCATATTGTCATAACTACATGTGCAGATCCACATTGGCTTTTGTATTATTGCAGCCATCGCCCCTCCAATTGTATTCCATGGGAAGTCATTAACGTAAGTCAAAATTTCTACTTCAATTCATGATAAAGGACAATGGAATTGGATTTCTTTCATAATATTTTACCTCTCTCAAGAATGTTTTTTTTAAATCCTTGGGAATTTGGATGCCAATTTTGTTCTAGGTAGTAGTATTTATGAGTTGGGGTGACTAGATGCTCGATTGTAACATGGCATAGAGTAGACTGATTCCCTAGGGAAGATAAAAAAATTTAGCCATTTGTGCTTCAACATCGATATTATTTTTTTCTTTTTCAGCAACAATTAATTTTTAGCCTTACGTCTCCAGCCCACCACTGTTTTCAAAACTGGACAAAGCAGGTGGGTGTGACCTAAATTGGGAACTTGGACTTGCCCTTTGGTTGAGTGTTAAAACCGGAATTAAAAAGGGTCAAATCCAATCAAACTTGGAAAACCAGTCAAAACCTTAAAATTTAATACCAATTAAAAAAAATGAGGTCAATGATTGAAGAAATGACATTCAATATGAAATATACTTCACAAACTTATTCCATTGCTTATCAACAATTGATATCCTTTTCTAAATCCACGTAAAATAATATAAATATACTGCACACCTTCTGTTGCACACTCAGTGAGTATTAGTATAATTTTTTTTTTAGTTTAAGATTTAGGATTTAGATGAAAGGAAGTGAAAATTTTTTTAAAAAAATATAGTTTATATTACGTGCTCATGGGGTGTGCAGCATATCAAACCTCTCTTTCTCTCTCTCTATATATATATATATGAAGACGAGGAGAGATCCTGAGTGTCTATGCTCCATCTCCATGCTTTATTTTGATCAACAAATAGGAGAGTATTATTGGATGTAAGGTTTAAAATCTTGACTTGTGCCAAGGTTTCGGTCTTTGAGACTTTGACAGGAACGATACGGTTTCGGTATCGTATTGTGTAGTGCTGATATAGTTTCGGTATTTTTTTAAAATTTAAATATAAATGTATATTAATTTTATTAATATTTAATTATTAAATAGACTTTATATTTTGAGATGTTGAATTATAATTTAATATTTTATCATAAGATAATGCATATTAAATTTTTATAAAAATTATTTTGAACAATAAGTAATTCTCAAAATTCAAAACTAAATTCAAAATTATAAAATCATTTGAAAGACTAAAAATAATTATAAAATTATTTGAAAGTCTTAAATTATTTTTTGAATGTATTGGTAAATTTTTAATTTTTTAAAATTTATTGAAATGTTTAAGAATTATATTTTTTAAAAATTTAGATTATTTTAAATTTATAATATATATTAAAAATTTTAAATTATTTAAAAAATTTAAAATAATTTTTAATATTGTATAACTATTATTAATAATAGTTTATTTATAAAAAATACATATTTAAAAAATAAAAAATTAACTAAACCAAAATAAAATCGTGGCTGTCGCGACCCTCAAAGGCCGCCGCGGTGCAAGATTGTGACACCCTCGCAGTCGGAATGTAAATACCACCCTTTTCGGGTGGCACGACACATCATTTCAAACCTTGATCAATAAGTAGATCAATAAGTAGCAAGAGTAGCAATATAAGTGGTACAGTTGGGTGAGATGTGGATTGTTGTTAACTTTTTGCCAAAGATTTTGGAAGGAGAGAAAAGGCTAGTGAAGAAGAGCTTGGTCGAGAAGGAAAGTTTTGTAGGAGAGGAGACTGAGAGGAGAGGCTGCCTTGATGTGACTTGCTAGAGAAGAGATTAGGAGAATGGCAACTACTGCAGTTAGTGGTGGTAGATCATGTATTCATATTTGTAAAAACACTATCCTGAACCAACTAATTAAATTGGTCGAACATACTCGACAAGGAACGTGTAACTTCTGGGAAAAGAAGTTCTTGCAACCTTATTCACTTGAATCATATACATTTATATACATGGATCATCCACAAAATAAGGATGTAAAACCATGTATGATAATTGACAAAGAAGGAAGAGTATCACCAAATACAAGGTGCCAATATCAATATGAATCGGAAAACAATTGAAGTAAAAACAGAACAGAATCGGTGTAAACTAGGGCAAATCCTTTTCCTTAAACACGCCTCAAATTGGATATGTTGGAATTTTCTTCAATTTGCATTGAGCACAGATAAATTTTGTCAGATTACCAAGGTTAGACTGGATGACACATTTGGCTCAAGATGATCTGCACAAACTTTAGGATGACCTGATATCTTAGACACGTCCATGAAGCCTATATTATCACTTAACGTTAATTGGATGACCCACATGGTCTATGGGTGATAGCGTAAGATACAAGAAGATGGGATATTTGAGATGAAATCACGGAATTTGGATTACTGCATAACCCTAGATCAAACGATCAATATGGTTTGTGGGTGATCTGCACGCCTAATGGGATGATTGGAAAACTTCAAAAGGAAATGGCATACGGAGGAGTGGCTAACGAGGAAGTCTACAGCCAGATCGATGTGGAAACAATTAGTTGGCAATGGAGGTGTTGTGGCAAACAAAGCACCAACGGAATTGATGAGACTGTCTATAGGAAATAGTGGAGCTAGTAATCTACTTGGAGGAGAGTGATGTTAAAAGGAAAGGGGAGACCACGATCATCCTAGGGCCTCTCCTCTAACCAAAAACACAAGGGAAGGTGACTTGCTCATCAATATTGCTAATAAAGAAGCAATGGTGGTCTAAGATGATTGTGGTGGTGAGAATAAAGGGAGTTAGACGAGTGTTGTACATCAAGGATGATGGAACGACTCTGGCATCATAAAAACTTTTAGCAAAAGTGCTTCTCACATTCTTATTCATTGAAATCATATATATTCTGTACATTGACCATCTGAAAAATAAAAACAAAATATACCACATGGTAATTGTCAAAGAAGGAATGCTATCAGAAAATACAAGGTAATAATATCAATATGAATCAGAAAATAATTTGGGAAAAATCAAAACAAAATCGGTGCAAATTGGTATGAATCTCTTTCATTTGATAGAGCATATCATTTAATAGAACATACCACTCAACTGATCCTATGACTGGTCTAGTTTTGAGATGGACATCTCGGCCTTGATATGCAGATTCTTCATCCATCCCCCTTATACCACGAGTTGGAGCTGAATATCCTATTACTTACATGCAAAATCTTTATATGATTGTGTTGAACAACTAACTAAATCTGGTAGTTTTACATCAGCTTCAACTCAAAAAAATAAAAATAATTTTTTTTGATAAATCAATTTTTGATTTTTTTTTTGTTCTTTACAAATGGATTTTTGGAATTTACATTTTCCTCCTTTCCTTCCCTCCAAGGAAGCAATCCAATGAAACACTTTCTTCCCTCCAATAAAATATAAATTCTCTTTTCTCTATCCGCTTCCTTTCCTAGCTATTCTGTACATTGACCATCTGAAAAATAAAAACGAAATATACCACATGGTAATTGTCAAAGAAGGAATGCTATCAGAAAATACAAGGTAATAATATCAATATGAATCAGAAAATAATTTGGGAAAAATCAAAACAAAATCGGTGCAAATTGGTATGAATCTCTTTCATTTGATAGAGCATATCATTTAATAGAACATACCACTCAACTGATCCTATGACTGGTCTAGTTTTGAGATGGACATCTCGGCCTTGATATGCAGATTCTTCATCCATCCCCCTTATACCACGAGTTGGAGCTGAATATCCTATTACTTACATGCAAAATCTTTATATGATTGTGCTGAACAACTAACTAAATCTGGTAGTTTTACATCAGCTTCAACTCAAAAAAATAAAAATAAATTTTTTTGATAAATCAATTTTTGAATTTTTTTTTATGTTCTTTACAAATGGATTTTTGGAATTTACATTTTCCTCCTTTTCCTTCCCCCCAAGGAAGCAATCCAATGAAACACTTTCTTCCCTCCAATAAAATATAAATTCTCTTTTTCTCTATCCGCTTCCTTTCCTAGCTATTTTGTTCCCTAGGAAACACAGCATATGGGAAAAATATTGGAGCATCTAATTGTAGAGTGCTTATGAATTTCCCTTAGGCCCTGAAAAATTTTAAAATTCTATGTGTCAAAGATAAACAATATAAAAATAAATTTGAAAAGAAAAAAAACAGTATTTTTAAACTCGGAGTTGAGCTTCGTTTATGCGAATGTGAGTTTTATTCCTAAATTGGATGGAAGCAGAACAGAAGAGGAAGAAAGTTTTCGCCTTTTCCTTCCCTCTTAGCTTTTGGTCAAGGGAAAAGTGCAGTGAAAGTTGGGGAACTCTTTTTGTTACTTTTTTTTTTTGTTTTTTTCCCTAGTAAAAACAACACCCTTAAAGATAGAATGATATGTCAATGATTTGGACCATCTTATAATCTCTGTTAGGATCATGCAGTATCGTTGATGTTATTTTCTTTCTGTCTATTCAGGGGAATCTTGGCGGCAATTGATACCTTCTCAGATCATGCGTTAGTTGGGGTGAGTTCATGCAATTATACTTCTGACATTAGACATTTGAGTCATTTTATACATGGATACTGATTCTATTTGCTATCATTGCTGTTTCTAGAAGATGCATAATATTTTTTGTTAATGTATTTTATCTTTTTGTTTTTATACTGCCATGTCCTTGGTAATTATATTTTCAAAATTCTTCAGTGGTCATAAAAGCTTACACATGTTGTCCTGATTACAGATCTTTTACTTGGTGGGCTTTGGGCTGTTTTGCTTGGAGACACTAATAAGTTTGTGGGTACTCCAGGTTTGTACTAGAAAATAACCTTGCTTTCTACTAAAAAATGACTTGCTACATATCCTTTTCCAGTACATGTTTTTTTTCCTCTTTAAAGCGTGTAACTCATGCAAACATCTGCTATTCACTTACACTAATCACTTGTGAGATTGAACATCTCATGTATAGCTTAGTTCTCCGGGTTTTCTTGTTGTGTATGCTCTCCATTACAATTCCAAGTTCTGGATGAATTTTCTCTAATGTGTTTTCTGTTGTCAATGTTCGTATCTGGCCACTTGTTCTTCGTTTGCCAAAAGATATAACAGCTTCAACTATAAATTTCGCTGTGGTGATGATTCATCAGTTTGCATTTCCTTGCAGAAAGTTTATATGTACTTCAGAGGACACAAGTAAAGCTACAGGGAATGGTGCAGAAGGTTATGATACGAACTTGGGATTTAGTTCGAGACTTTGGATCAGTTTGCATCAGGCAGAGATGTGTGCATGAGTTTTAATGTGGATGCAGTTCATTTAGTTTTCCTGATTATTTTCCAATTGCTACAGCAGTCAAACAGATGTTATAGTGCTTCATATTATCGTGTTAATCTGTGGAATGGCAAACGTGGTAAAACCTTAACAGAGTAGGGTGCGTGAGATATTTGTGGAGGCACTTCAGTTAGTTCTCTTATATTCCAATTGCTACAACAGCTTGTAAATATAAAACTAAAAGATCCAAAATAAAATCAAAATATCAAACTAAATCTTTTCCCCTAAATTTCGTATTGAAAAGATCAAAATAAATTTGCTCGTTTAAGAAGAAAAAATCCTGCCGGGATATTGCATTTGTGAGCTCTGCTCCATTGTGGCAATCACATAACTGTTAATGGGCGACGAGACCTTTTAGTTCCATTTTATAAATTTTATAGTAAAATATAATACTATAAGGGGTAATAAAATAACTAAGTAAATAAATTATGCGAGAAAAATAAAATAAAAAATTTCTAATTGAGAAGCGAACCGAACGATCAAACAGGTTCAATTTCCGGTCTGGTTTTTTCAAGTTGGAGTTAGGGTTTCTTGCCGCCTCCTATGTATATGCTGCTCTTATCCGAGTGTTCGGCTTCATCGATTCGTGCTTCAAGCGGAGGCATTCAACTCGCCGCGCCGCTGTCTATTGGTTTTGGATTGGTGGCCGTGTCGGTGGGAGGATCGCATGGTGGCGGATGATAATAGTCGTCGAATCTCGAGCTATATCGTGTCAGATCTGCTTCAGGGAGGCGATGATGGAAGGTAGGAATTCCTCGGTGGGTTATTTCTATCCCCGATTCGGGACGGAAAGAGGAGCATAAGAATATGTATACTTCTCTCGCTCCTCACTCACCACCTGAAAAAGAGAAAGAAGGTATTTTGTTTTTTTTCTTCTGAGTTCTGCTATTTGCTGACGATGATGACTAAAAGGCCGGACTCACAGCTGCCCTGGAGAATCATCCTTCAGTTGGTAGTAGAATGATGCAATGCAACTTGCGATGAAGGTGTTCTAGCTGAGTCAGCTCATTGATTTTGAACACGTACAATCCTTAATATGAATAGAGTTCCCTTGGTATTCAAGACCATTCTGCTCCTTATTTGAAAAATTTTCTCCTTCATCAAAACTAAGTCGAATGCTTTCTTATTGAACTAGCACAGAAGACTTATTCTCTTCGTATGAGGTATGCAATTTCAAAAAATATAGCTGATTTAATTGATAGGTATATGTTCTGTTCTAATGCAGCCAAGACCAAACAAATCATGGGTATGCTTCTTTTTCTTTTTCTTTTTTTTTTGAATATTTCCAATGTAAGTTTTAAGTAGTTTTAACTATTCTTTACAGAATTGCAAATTTCACTCGTCTATGAATCAACACATTTAGGGCTAAGATATAGCTGGTGAATAAACTTTCAATTGGCAAGTTTAATTTGTATTTTCAAAATAAAAATTAGTGGACATCAAAAAATTAAAAAAAGAGTATAACTATCTATAACCTTTGAAGTGGTCTTCATGTGAGCCATTGCATTCCATTCGTGTATACCATATACAACATGCTTATTCTTTGAGGTTGCAAATTTGTGCTCGGGATATAGATGAGTTTGTTATAACGGAACAGAGTTGCAGGAGAGAATAAGGGTTCGAATTTCGATGAAGTCAAACAATATTCTCTTCTGTCATAATTACAATATTGTGTGGGACTGTTGAGATGGTAAATTTCAACTTTTGTAGAAGCTGCAAATTTATTTTAGCCAGTTTCTAATATCGAGCAACAGAGATTCACCTTTTGCAGAAATCATGCAACTGGAAGTGATGAAAAGAAATTGTGTTGCCGTTCCAAACAATGCGGCGGCGGATGCTTCATGGAGGGCGAAGTCGGCAGGGGCTAAGAGGAGAGAGAGATTATTATTATTTTGTAAAATTTTGGTCGTCGATGTAGATTGTAGTTATTGAAAAATGTTCAATTATGAACATTTGAATATTAAAATAGCCTTCTTAATTATTTAATCCAAACCTACTCTTAATTTGACCATCAGTAAATTGGGAAACAGACATTTCAGTATTATAAATTTTTTAAAAAAATATTCGAATGAAATTTGAACTTGTCTATAAAGTTGAGATTCAAGTTGGCTTGCTCCAAGAATGAAGAATGAAGAAGAAAAGAATGAAGAATGAAGATGATGTACCAAGGTGAGTCGAGAATGAATTTTGCATGAAGAGCTAATTGCAGACGACTAATCGGCCATCACATTGAATGTAAAGGAGGTCAAGCTGGTTCATTTTGGCAGTTTGGACTCGTAATTTTGTTGAAAGAAACAGAAGAGCTCTTAATGCAACAAATTACATGAGCACCTTTCTTCTTTTTGGGCAAAACCCACTGAATGTTAAATCTGCATGTATCCCTGCCTACAGCAGATTCATTGTAGCTGCTGAACAATAACCATGGCTGATAAGAGTGGATTCTGTGCTTATCAGGGGAATTGCTGCCGATTGTAGGTATCCTCATGAACAAAAACAGGAGTGGCATGGGCTGGGAACTGAGGATTCCCCATTGCAATACCTTGGTTTTGCTGAGTATCGCAAATTTGAGCATTTTGTGTAGATAGAGCGACGTAGTAGACTATACCGAGAGCGATACTCGCAAGGGACAACACTGCTCCTCCAGCGAATACTCCCGGCTTGACAACATAGCAGTAGCCAAAATACATCATTTCTTGGCTCCTCTGATCGTTCAAGGCAGCGCCAGTGAGCAGTAAAAGGAAGGCTAATATAAAAGAGACCCTGCATACTCAGACATGTTTAAAGAGGGAAATTCAGGTTACAAAGCATAGATCACTTATCAAAGAAAAAAAAAAGAAAAGAAAGAGAAGAAACATGCAATCTCAATCACTTAATTGATTGTAAAATGATCAAGGCAAGTTGACTAGAGGGGAAAAAAAGAGCCGAACAAGGAAAAATAGTGACAAGCAACTAATCAGGTAGGATAATTAGCTAGGTAGTAACTGCGACGAGCAACGAACTAGAAGATCATGGGATACAGACAATAGGACTCGACAAGGAGGGGGAAAAAAATCTAAATAACTTTAATAGATGCTCACCAAGAAGCAATGAAGGATATCAACCCTATTGTCCAATTGGTGCTTGGTGGGCCAGAATGCCTCTTGCAACAGATACATCCTGCAACAATGTTTATTGTTACCTGAGCCATAACAAGAGCCAATGATGATACTAGGCCTAGTAGTAGTGCACGGCTTTTAGGGTATATGCATAAGCCTTCTTCTGTTTGAACATCAGAAGCCTGTAAAATTGTGGACGAGCTGAATAAAAACTGTTGGTACTGTTATCATGCAGACAAATTAACTTACAACAGATGATTTAGTACCTCACATAAATGTAATAACAATAACATAAAAGAATGTCTTTCATGAACAATCTAGTGACCCGATAATAGAGAGTCATCTTCAGGAAGGACTTTTGAAAAGTGCAAAAACAATTAATGAAAAATAATGAAGAATCCATTGTAGTTTGATTAGAGTTAAATAACATGACACTACCAGCTAGTTCTCTTAAATTTAAATATGTTGGCCTTGTGCATCATGATGTGGCTCAAAGTCTGGCAGATGTATCTGGATCTCAACCTAAAAAGTATTAGGTAGCACAAAAGCACCACATCCTCACTGAAAGATTGATAGGTAGATAAGAAAATCAAAATCATCTAACAAGTTATCAAACTGAAGGAATAGGCTGTCACCCAAAGTTTAACCTACAAACAACTAGGAAGACAACGACTAAATGTTATATAGAGAATAAGCCATAAATCAAGGGCAACCAAAATACACATAAAGAAGATGAAGAATCTGGTCACAACTTATGAGCTTCTTTTATTGTTTAGTGATGTTGTATTTGACTGATATTAATTTTTCAACATCTGCTATTTGATTAAATTTGCACCAACAAAAGAACATCATAAACCACTGATATATATCAATATCACTTTAATGCTTTGGTGCTGAAAATAACTCATCCGTTTTTACAAAAGATAAAAAAAAAATTTTTTTAGAAGTTAGCACGCAGGCCAAAAAATGATTTTTCCCACATCCTACAAAGCATTCAACATTCAAAAGATAAAATGACTAATCACATTCACCTTATCCTTCAACCAAAAAACCATATAAGCATGCAACTTCTCTAAGTGGTCAATATTGAATGATGAGTAAGTTTGCTATCATATTGCTTGGTTAATCTCATGATCCCGCAAGTGTTCAGACATCAGAGTAGTTTCTGAAATCAGTATGGCTCATTCATCCTTCATCTTTCAAAAGTATTCATCACTTATCACTCTCGAAATACAGTAGTTCCCAACTAACAAGCTCTTAACATCTTTCATAAACCTGGATGCTTAATGCACCATGAAACATTGTCATTTGAGCCTCAGTCATAGAATATAAAATTTGATGGAAGGTTCTCTCAGCCTGGACAGTATCTGAGTTGTTTGTGTAACAATTTTCAGAAATAAGTCTCAATCATCCTTTACCTTTCAAAACCATCAAAATCAAACTTCCCTTTACTACATTAGTTTCAAAAAAACTTGAAGGCACCTAGGTTGATTACCTTAGCAGCTTCCAGAAAACCTAGATGTTTGATACCAGGACTCTTCACTTGCAGCCAGGACTTAACACTCACCTCGTTGAATAGCCAATCATACATTTTGAAGTCTGAACTGTATAGTCCACATGGATGATTGTGTCCAATAACGTTCTATAGTCCATGTTCTTACTCTAGAGAAGTTTCAGATCATATTACTAGGGATAGTTAAACATCTTTCAAACAGCCATCAGATAGAGCTCCGGATTCTACACCACGTAAGGGGAAGTAATATGTCACGATAAATCACAGGTACGAAATTTGCCTCCTTGGACAAAATCCCCTCAAACAAATCGAAAATGAAGGGGGAGACTGTGACAAAGAACACCAGCCCTGTGGATCTTCCCTACTTTGTCAGCTATCGAACACAGAAAAACAGTCACATCCCAATCCACTCACAATTCAATCTAAAATTTCAGAAGAACCAATCGAGTGAAGATCGCACCGAGTTATGAAGAAGGAGCACAAAAAAGAGAGTGAAAGACACACCAAAACAACAGATTCCGCTCCATATGCAAAGATACCATTAGATCCAAGCAAGAAGAAACATCGATCAAGCAGAACGAGAACAAAAGTACAAAACAAAAAAAGACAAAAATCATTAGGAAAAAAACAAGACAAAAGTGGGGAAAGAGAGCCGATCCGGCTGGCCAACCTGAATCCTAGTTGCCTCGGCGGCGAAGGCAAGCGCCGCGGAGAGGAGACCCAGGAAGGCCACGGCGACGCAGACGGCCACTACTTTCCGGTCCATGAGCAACTTCCGCCCACCAAAACCCCCCCGCTTTCTCCCTAGATCTTCTCTGCGCTGCCCTCGGGGAGCGATGTAATGAATCGATAGAAAGGAAAAGCGGATTCTTTTCTTCTCCCCTCTCTCTGCTGCTTGTTTGCACGCGGGAGTCGGCGGTGGTCGACCAACGAGCGATCGACGAGGGAAGCAAAGCAAAAGAAACGGCGCCTCCTCTCTCTCTCTCTCTCTCTAATCCAGTGTTGCTTTTCCTCTATAAATAAATCTTGTGACGCGTTTTATACCTCTGTCTATTCTGTTCCACGTATTAATTAATATATTTTAAAATATAAAGAAAAATCAACATGGTCAAATCCAGTCAAATTTAGTTGAATATCAAGTCCTCTCGTACAAATTTCTTAATTGATTAGACGATTGGGACGTGTTAGAGTGCTAATCTTGTTATGTCGTAACAAAACCAGTGGGAAATGAATATATGCCCGTACTTCAACCTTTACACCACGGATTAGACGAGCAATTAGAATATTAAAATAAAACATATTTTGATCATTGAATATCAAAATATATACCTTTTTACCGTAATATTAGTATTTTTATCGATTAGAAATTCTTTTTTAAAAAATGTGATGTATTTAAAATTGTTTAACTATGATTTTTAAAATTGATCCAAGTCATGCGACGACTTTAAAAAGCTATAGTGGAACGACGCTTTCATGATTATCCATCAGACCATTGCAACTCTTTCATGATTATCCATTGCAGCAAGAAATATAACCATGATATGTGCTCCACTTGATTTCTTTTTTATAAATTTGCATTTCATTCAAATTATAAATTCTCAATTTAAATATATTTAATTATTTAAAATTAACGAATTAAATATATATTTTCAAACTTATTTATTTAATTTAATAAATTATTTAAATTTATTTATTTAATTGATCACGTATATATTAAACATACATAAATAAACTCTTATTAAATCAGACACTAATCTTTTTCACAAACATTCTATTCCATTGCTAATTACAACTAGTCTATTAAACATTTTAAGTTATCTATTGGTGATGGCCTTATTTATAGTGGTTTTGGCAGACATTTCCTTTGACTTCCCCTGTTTCCTCTTATTTTAATTTTAGATTATTAAAATAGTCAATAAAAAATTATTAACTATATTTAATATTAATAGATAAATTTTAAGACCTTTTATTTTAAGAATGAAATTAGATTTACTTGAATCAACTTCTCCAAGATAAAATCCGTCGTCCTAATGAATGGATTCCACAATTATTCATGAAAAGATAAATCAAAAAACTACAATGGGTGCTTAATCAACTTCAATAACACTGGATGTCTGCACATGTCGCTTAAACGAAATTTACAACGACCTGATTCCCATTAAAAGTTAAAACGAACAAAATCATTGTTTATCAACAACACGAATGATTAAATTGACTGCATTGACTTGATAGAAAACCACGTACCTAAACACCACAAGCACTTGTGACAACCAGCCACAAACTCAAACCTAAAACCGTTATATTTACTTCCAAGAAGTCACACCATAAACTCTTGCTGCTACTGCAGCTTAACAGTCGTAGTAAAATGAATTTAGACCTGCCATTACTCTGATCATATCGTTAAACAGGAAGATCCAAAAAGATTAAGTACATTAAGGCCTCTGATTACGCTGCAATGACTATGATGACAATAAGTAGGATGATTCCAAATATCACCAAAAGCAGGCACATCTGAACACAAACCAATGATTTAGCACAAATACACAACAAAAGATAAGTAGAAGGTAGAAGTTGATATTACCAAGGAAGAGTTTGACTTTTGGGATTTTGCTGCCTTTTTGAGCTGAGACTTTGCCTGTAAAGTCGCTGAGTGAGAGTTCTCGATGTGGGAGTTGATGTCATCTGTAAGCAAAATATTAGTTAGAGTAAAACAAAAAGAGAAGTATTCAGAAGATAAAATATTCTTACCAATTACAATTCCTTGATCATTAACCAGCACAGCAAGGTCCTTGAAGATTTCATTCACCTGACCAATCTGCTGCTGAATCTCTTGAATACCCTGTTCTCTTTCCTCAATGATTGCCTCATTGAAAACAATTTCATTATCCAATAACAATACCTGTTGCCTATTAAAAGAAATAAATAAATAAAAAGATCTTATGATAATATTGTATTAGTATCTTGTCAAATAATTAAAAACTTAGGGTCCTAACAAAGAAACAGGAACTGAGAAAAAAACAATCTGCTACGTGCTGTGATACAAGTAATTAAACAGTCCTCTGGGTTCTTAGGCTCACCATCTTGACACACCTAAGGATCATGCTATGCTACAATCTGAATTAACCCTGACAGTTAACCACAATGATCAAATTGACTAAGATCAGCACCTATGGGCAGCATTAGTTTCCCATATTTGAAACAGGATAGGCTCATGTTGATGAGCAACGGTGGGCTCAAAAGCCCCAGAATAACCAACCCCTCATTTTAATTCCCTTCTCCTTGTCATGTTTGTTGCTACTCTAATTCCTGTGTGATTCTCAGTATTTCTATGTTCCTCACCAGAAAGTCTCAACTTGATTGTTGGTCTAAGCTGACTAACTATACCAATTAGCAACTAGCAAGTAGAACATAGTTGTTCTTTATTGTAATCCGAGCACAATATACACCTCATCTTCTTCACCAAAATATTCTCCCAAGGATTCTCTTTGATTGAGTAGCTCAATTCTAACACTGTTTTCCCTCAGACATCTTTCTACTCTAATATCCATACCATCATCTAGACAGCTATATTAATCCTCATTGTTCTGCAAAGCTAATACAATGCTTCATCACCTTCATATCCTGACCATTTACACATAAATGCCATGGTTTTTTCCTTCTGAGCCGACACTTTTTAAGTAATTTTATATTTAATTTAGTTATAACATTGAATAAGGAGTGTTAAAAGTTACCAATGGTAAACTTTGTCGGTAACAGATGTCTCACCAATCTATGTATTTTAACAATGAAGTAGAACTAACTATAGGAAAATTGTTAATAACAATGCAAATCTTAGCATTGTTAATTTGTTAACGGCACGAGTAGAAATAAACTCTAGGGAGTAGAAAGATGTGATGAACGAAAGCTAAAGCATAGACTGTTGTTATTTGTTCACAATTTATGTAAGTTGGCAGTTGGTACGCATCATCTATATAGGATATTGAGATCTCATCTTTCAAACCTAAAATCCAATCCTGTGCACCACCCATGGAAATCTTCATTACATTGAGACAAAATGAGCAGGTCAAAGATTGTTGAACTCAGACTTTGAAAAGACCCAAATAACATTCAATTGCCAAGAGAAAGAGAATTATGTCTGTCATGCACTTGTAGTGGCCATCTAAATTTTCCCATAAGATGTAAGGTGGTTGTGAATAATCATCAAAGAAATACATAGACATTAGGAAAAATACATGAGCCAAAACTCACCTTCTAGACTCTGCAAGAGAAGCACGTTGTTCAAAATTCTTGGTGGAAACAAAGTCCGCTTCAGTTGCAGCATAACTGTGCAAATGTAAACATACATTAATATAAGGTAACTACATAAGTTGCTTGAATAGACACAGGAGTAACTAAATAAACACAAGTAAAAAAGCTATAATTAACTACTAATTGTGATTATTAGCATGGTTCTGAAGAGCCTGGAGGTCGGGCAGCATATGTGGCCACTTAGAAGAATCTGAAGATGACTACATTGGTCATATATAGCTGCATTAAAACCATCTTATTTGGTTCCCATGAACCTATTTAGACTGAACCAAATTGATTGAAGGGAAGCTTTGGCACAACAGCAAAGTTGCTGCCAGTTGCTGCCGTGTGACCTGAAGGTCGATTTGAATTACGGAAACAATGTCTTGTAATGCAGGATAAAGATGTGTATAGACCCTCCCTGGGATCCAATATCGACGGGAGCTTTATGTACTGAACTGTTCTTTTTTTTAATGCTTGTTTTGCAGATGAACAACACCTTAGTAACCAAAGTGCTCGATAAACTACTACCTGGATATTGTTCTTGAACCTTGATAATTATCCCTGATTAAACGTACTAGTTCATGTACCAGCATCCAACACTAACTAAACTACATACGTTAACCAAAACCAATTTGTTGTCCAATAGCAAAGTGTTTAGGTTAAATTGCTTTTAGGATTAAAAAGGTTCTGCAAAGAAAGAGATCAAGAAATCAGCTAACACCGGAAGAAAAGATGATTGTCAACAGAAACATGAGTTTTATAATTGACTAATTATTTGGGGAAAAAGTGTAAATACTGATCTCAAGAATGACAAATGCAGAAAGATGCCTCTATCAAAATTAAAATGAAATTTATATGTCAATATCTTGTTGATGCCATTGCATTAAGAAACAACAGCAGCTCAAACCAGAAGCGTCAACAGCAAAATCAAAACTACCTGGAATGAGCAGTTGCTGGTGGATCCAATGGGGCAAATGCAGTTTCCCTCTCAGCTGCCAAGTTCTGAAGTTTCTGGAACTCTTTCAAAATATTTTGGAAATCCTTTGCAAGTTTTGCATCGGCAATTTTTTTGCTTGCCTGATAGAACATGTAAATACTTAAAAACAGGGAAAAACCTATGATCACCATAGAATCAAAACATATCTGATACAAAAGAACGGGAGGTGTGGATTATCATTAGTCCAATGTTTTCTTGTGCAGGAATCCATAAAATCACAAGTTTGCATTCATGGCAGATTACAGATGAAAAATGGAATGAAATATTTAGGTACGTCTTCTTTACCCACAATATGAAGACAGGTGGTCTAGCCTCCTACCTCAATTGAGCTTACATTGAAAAGTGCAGACTGCAGAGATTAGTGTGCAAACGTGGAAAAATAAAGTTTAATGGGATTTTCCCCTATGTTTAAGGGTATCACAGCCAGATATTCATGATTGCATGGATATTATCAAATAACAAATGTCAACTATGGATAATCTCTCAACTGTGATAGTGTGGCTTGTCATTGTTGTGACTCCCATGTTCAATCAGGTGATCATATATTCCTTGATTGTGATTGCACAAGGGGGTTATGGAATGATGCTGTAAAGGCATGTGATTTCTCCCACCATAAAACCTCCAGGAATCTAGTTAGAATGGATATGCTGCAATCTTGAAGGGAAAATTTGGAAGCCTTTTCATACTATCAACCTATATCATGTATGGGAATTAAGGTACAAGAGAGGGTTCCAGAAGATCTGAAAGGCAGAGACACACAAAAAAGGCTACAACGTAGTTATGTGAAGAATAAGCCCCAAGCAACTAATTCGAATGATTCTAAAAAATTATGTATTTTCAGCTTTTTGGTTCCAACATAAGGTAGCATGCATTGCTCTGCAGTAGGAGAACAAGAACAAATACATAATAGAATATGCAAACAAAAATATAATCTGAATTTGGATATATATTCTAAAAGGAGGGAAAGAAGACAGTGGATTGAAGCAAAGGTTTGGAAAATCAGCTGATTCTGAATCCAGTTTGGCCTACCCAAATTGGATCCTAGAACAACAAAGCAATGGATCCCCTAGAAGTAGCTATATGACTCGTAGTTGGAGCACAAAAAACTCCAGTGTTAGATTTGCACATCCAGGAGGAATCAATCAATCCGTAGAAAAAGGAAGAGTAATCCACTCCTCTAGGCATACGGTGTAGCTCTGGAAAAGGCAAGCTTGAAAGAAGTGGATGAGGTTGGCAGCAAGAGGCATTAGGAAATAAAATGCTTGCACGTGTGAGAAACAAGGTGGGTAAATTAGGATTTAAGTATGCTTACGTATTTAACTATTAAAAATATTTTGTTCAATAATTTGTGGTAAACTATTAAGTAATTGGTCAAGGAACAAGTATATGCCAATGAAAGCTATCAAGGAACAAATGCAGTAGCTATCCATATTATTAATAATTGATATTTTCAATCAATATATATACCTCTAAAAGCCATGTGCCTCTGTTTAGGACAAATAAGTAGGACAAAATTGAGAAACTCAACAAAAAAAGGCAACCTATGTTCAATTATAAAATTGAGACACACCTAAATATTATATTTTTCTAGAGAATTAATTATTCATCTCTAAATCCATAACAAGTTTTACTTTCTTTAAATTTAAAACTTAAAGTAGTTCCAAAAATTAAAAAGAACTATTAGAATGTTTATTTTATTTTATTTTATATTTAATATTCAACACATAATGCATGAACAACGAACATGAATTTTATAATAATTGTTATCTATACTATTTGAAGTTATCTATTAATTACAAATAGGTATTATTGTACGGTGATTAAATTATATATTATTCTATCATAAATTCGCATTTTATTATATTTGAAGATAAAGATAATAATGCTATCATACTTTAATACACTATAATACAACAATAAAAAAGTAATGTTGATTTTAAAAAAATGATATGATGTTAATAATGAATTTTGATAGTATCATAGTTCATATTATTATATAATAGTAACTACATATAAAATAAGTATATCCTTTTTCTCCTCCTTTTACAGTAACTGATTCCAATACCATTCCGCCAACTATTTGAATGAAACAATGATACATTCTATGATAAACAAAACATAAAAAAATATACATTGGAAAAGGTTTCTTCCTAGCGATCAAGTAGAACTTATAAGTAAGCTTCAAATCAGTATATTTACAATTCTAGCAGATTAGTGCAATACTGATGCAAAGAGAACAAATAAGCTCAAAAGTAAGGAAAGAATTGAGACTTACACTGACTTCAACATGGTGGTCTGTTTCACTAGCTTGTTTAAGTTTGGCAGAGGTATCTTTAACTAACTGCCCAATTTGTAGCCTAGTATTGTGCCTGTCAGCAAAGTAAATAAAGTTAAACAACGAGGCACAAAATAGGTTGGATGAGATAACAAGTTTTACTGGGCAAACACAAAATCTGAAAAATCAAACTAAGGCGTAAAGGTATGTAGAAGAACAATATTAGCTACTCCTATAACTGATTAAATACAAGCTAATAAGCTACCACATCTTTTTCCAGCTTAAATTGTTCAAGAATTAGAAGTAATGATACTACTCCTGATATCAAAAATAGAAAAGATTGAATGTTTGATTGTTCTTCATGTTTTACTTTGTAGCTACAATAGCAAAAGGTTCCAGCAGGTTCTTCCTTAATTACAGAACTTAAGGTGTAAAGGAAAACATATTTAGTTCTTTTAAGATATGGCTTGAAAATCTTGCAGGGACATCACAGGGACCTAATTTTATCACATACCTTCAATAAACACTCAGGGAACTAATAGCAACAAATAATAAATACATTAATGAGCATATCCAAATAGCAAGTATGTAAGATCTACCAACTATTTTGGTGAACATTTTTGTCACGCATCAAAATTCCCTGTAAACTCAAACAAAAAAAGTTTTGGTTTTTAGGACTTCCAACACCTTGCTATCGGCCAATGCCAACAAAAAGAACATTTTTGCAGAACAAAAGTTGCCCACTTGAGTCGGAATGAGTGAGAATGAATCATAATTCTTGAGGAATTTATGAGAGATTGACATGATTTTAAAACTGAATCAATCCATGTATTGCTGTTATCAAGGCAAGACTAAGAAAGAGAAACACTTATGCATGTAGATTAACATGAAAAAGATAAAGAAACCAAATTATACCAAGTTACGTGTTTTAGATTTCTTACACACAACAACATTCACATTAACCTAGAAGACAGCGGCAAATTCAAATTAAACCAACCGATACCAACAAGCAATATTGCATTGAGACGGTGGCATAAATAATATAAAACGAAATTAGAAAAAAAAATCCCATAGGGTCGTGCCCCTCACAGCTTATTGCGGAGCTCGAGGGTATCCTTGGGGGTGCCGATCGTGTTGACCAGGCGCTCGAAGTTGCGAACGGTCGTGGTGATCTGGAACAGTCCCGCGGCGACTGCCTGCGTCTGATCCTGCCGCCCGTTGGTAAGACCCCGCCGGCCGGTGAGCGGTCGCCCCGCTTCCAGATCCTGGAAGCTCATCCTCTCTCCCTCGGCGTCAACCGCAGAGAGAGCGGATGCGAGGAGAAACGCCGAAACCGCAGCCGGCAGGGAACTCGCGTACGCAAGAAAAGAAGCCGCAATTGATCGAGCCTTCGATCGATTTGGTGGGGGAAAAAAGGAACGACAATCAGCGGGGCGGGGAGGAGATCAGGAAGCGGCGAGGGTTGCGACTTGCGAGAGAAGAAACCCAAATTGGGAATCAATCAAACGAGTTGGATAAGCAATGCCTTCTTTTGGGAACAGAATTGCGACCGAACCGTTTGATGTTGCCGGGTTGCCGGGTTAACGGGTTAATATATAAATCCAACAAGCCACGTTGATTATGTGACTGGAACGGTCCACGTGGGTCATGTACGGACTGCGGCTCAATCAGTAGCCGCGGCACGTCACGTGAGCCGCTCTCGAGCCCCGCGCGCCGGGGCGGAACACGTGGCTCTGACACTGTGTCAGATTTCGTCGTTGAAAACTAGCAGCAAGCAGCCGGACAAGAACAACAAGAGCGAATTGTTCTTCTTTTGTGTCTTAAATTTTGTTTTTGATGTATTTGATTCGGTCGCATTCGATTGGCGATCATCTCCACGGCAAACACGAATTGCACTGGTGAAGTTTAGAAATTTTCCTCTTTTGTCGCGTTCTCTCCGGAGACGAGAACGACTCCTGGTCTCTCTATCCACGCGCCGGCCCACGCAAGGACGGATTCGGCATCGGCACTTTGGCAGTTGGGAGAGAGAAGAAAAAAGCAATAGATTAAGCCCCAAAGCGGCGCTCTGCTTCTGTGTTTGATGGCGATTGGATGAGCTCGGGAACAGCTGTATCCAATTACTAAAAATCTTCTCTTTCGCCCCACCTTATGCGCTATTTAGTCTGTATCTTCCATTAATGTCGCAATAACTTTCCTCCTCCTAAATTCCTACTACCTTCCTGTTCTTGCAGGCTCGTTTTTGGTTATCGGCTGGCTGGACTGCGGCGGTTCTGGCGATTCGGCCATCGGAAGAGCGGACAGATTTGTTGTTTTGGTGAATAGGGACTTTTTTGAGGGTAAGAAAAGTGCCACTTTTTTTAGCACTGTACTACTCCGTTCTTGATCGTTTGTAAAAGGTGCGCCTTTTTTGTTCGTGTTTTTGCCTCAGTGGAGTGTGTTTTTGCTTGTCTCTTATTTTGGAGGCACGAGGGCTTTGAGGTTGCGACTTGGAAGTGCTCGGTTCGCCTGGTGATAGGAGACGACATTTTCCAAATGCAGCCTTAACTCTCAAAATGCTTGTTTTTCATCTTCGATTACGGAGCTGTTGTTCTTGAAAAAAGGAGGCTGATCTGGTGAAGAGAAACAAGAATTTTGTTTCAGCTTTCGAGCTCAACATATAGCTTTTTGTCGATCATATTCTTGACTTGGCGAGAGCTTCGAGTTCCTGAACGGCGTTGGAGGAAGCAAAATGCAAAGCGGTCCACTTCTAAAGAAAGAAAGGTCTGCATCATCTCCATTACTGGCATTACAAAAAATTCTACCTTCAATAGTTTTGTGCAGCTTATTCGATCTAAACTTTGGCATTTTTATGCAGCTCATGACCACCGGACAACCATGGATCCACAAATTTTCTTCAGATTGTCAATCGAGTCCCTGGGACTAAGATTACCAGTGGATGCATTGAAGGATAGGCCAGGTGCAGTTCATGCATATTCTAACTGTTTGTGTGATATTCGCCTTGGGGATCATCCAATTCAAAGAACAAGAGTACCCTTTGTCTCATCCCCTCAAGGCAGTCCCGATGCTAACAGCGATCTTATTGTATTCTATCTCGAGGAATCTGATATCAAAACACTGACTGTGGCGAGACATTTCAGGACCCCAAAAGCATGCCTTCAGGTTGTTGTGTACATGGGCAAGCAGGGCTCACACTGCGGCGTCACAAGTAGAAGGCAGATAATTGGGCGTCTCAGATTAGAAATAGGACTTGAACGGGGTTTGGAGAAACCAACCCTGCTTCATAATGGTTGGATCGGTGTAGGGAAGAACAAAGGAGAAAGATTGAGAAATGGACCAGAGCTTCATTTAAAGGTGAGGCTGGATCCTGATCCCAGATATGTTTTGAAATTTGAAGACGAGACTACCTTGAGCCCGCAAATTGTTCAGCAACAGGGTACTGTCAAGCAGCCTATATTTAGCTGCAAGTTTGTCAAAGATCGAAGGTAGGTTCTCTTTCCCAAAAGAAAGGAGGGGAAAAAACTTCACTTTTCTTCTCCTTTCTTTTTGAGTACATTTTTGGTTTACAAAGCAGGTTTCAGCTAATAGTTTGCTTGTTGCACTAGATCTGCTCCACTGGACATGACAAACACAGGCGATGAGGACCATGACGCCGAGAAGAGGGAGAGAAAAGGCTGGAAGGTGATGATCCATGACCTCTCCGGCTCAGCTGTGGCTGCTGCTTTCATGGCGACTCCATTTGTGCCGTCGACAGGCTGTGACCGAGTCGATCGTTCCAACCCAGGTGCTTGGCTCATACTCCACCCCAGTCCAGCCAGCTCCGCTGAGAGCTGGCACCTGTGGGGGCGCCTCGAGGCATGGAGAGAGGCCGGTCCAAGAGACACCATCTGCCTTCGGCTCCACATTCTTTCAGAAGGCCAGGAGACTGGCATCCTTGTTTCTGATGTAGCGATAAGCAGTGATAAGGGAGGAGAGTTCTTCATCGACATGGACCGGCGTGTGCCAGTCGGTGCTGGGATTTCTTCAGCATCTTTGGAAGCTATCGCCGGTGGTTTCGTGATGAACTGCAAGGTGCAGGGGGAAGAGAAGTGTAGCAAGCCATTGGTTCACCTGGCAGCACGACACATTGCCTGTGTGCAGGACGCAGCTATCTTCGTCGCGCTCGCAGCCGCCGTCGATCTTAGCATCAGGGCGTGCAGGCCATTCGGGAGGAAGGCGAAGAAGGCCTTTTGCCATGCCTTGTATTCCTAGTGTTCCAAAAGTTTGCTGTAACATTTTATCCAGCAGTTTCATCATGTTACGTACAATCCTTGCATGTTTCTTTGCGATTGGGTCCTCACTGATTGTGGCCTCAATTCTCAAGTGTTCTTGTTCTCATATTGATCAACCGGCAGGAGATGGAAGAAACAAGAATTTGCAGCAATACCTCGCTTCAATTCATTAGAAGGGAAAAAACAAACATTAACACTCGTACAAGAAAGTTTGTCCACAATAAAAACAGTGGTTCGACCCTATCAAATCCTAATGTACAAATACAAATCGATGTGTTTCCATCTTGGCACAATGAAGTTAGTTACCGCACCAATGACACAAAGTTCATTGCTACTACCAAATTCAAGAATCAACATAATGTCCCATCTCAAGGTCCACAAAGGGAAAAAGTGAACAAAGCTTTCTTCAAAATAGATTGGTTTGTCTGCTGAGGCGAACTGGCATGCCAAAGTTCTGGTAGATCCTGATGTTTCCAGTCAGGCCAGCTGTGACAACGATTAGGCCCCATGCGTTTGAAGGATCACTGCTGCTTGTCCTGGTACTGCCACCACCGTTGTACCATCCCCATGAGGAGAAAGAAGATGGCGAACTTCTGGGCTCAGACATCGTGGAGGGCACTGGACCACACTTTCTCAGAGAAGCAGAACCTGAAGCAAACGAGTCACTCCCAATGTCTCCACCTGAATAAGATGACTTCCTGTTCTCCTCTGATTGTGCCTGCTCTGCGAAACTCTTCTTTGGAAGAGGTGGAAGAGGTGGGCGATGACTCCTGTCATTGTGGAAGATGTCATCGAGTGAGGTCGTAGATCGCTGGGAGTCGGTACATCTGAGGGATTCCTGCTGATTGAATCTCTGTGAAAATGGGCGGAAAGACAGGGGGAAACAGTTGCTTCCAGCATTTGGCCATGGAATTGCGACAGATACATCCTTGCAGTAGAAGTACTCGTGCGACCGAGTGGTAGTCCAAGCTTTTTTTCTACCCCCAGAACTTACAACTTGCCCTGTCTCTCTCTTCCATAAATAAACATGAGAATCCTCACTTGCGCATATTACATACTTCCCATCTGAGGTATATGATGCAGATATTTGGCTACTAGTATTCTTGAAACCTGGAATGGCAATTGCAAGCGACAGAGAATAATTACGTTACTGTTTTCATGATGACTGAATGCTAAAGATCTAATATTTTTCCTATATTGTTGCAAGAGAAGAAAGCATGCATGCAAAGATAGGAACAATCAATTTGTGAATCATTTGTAAATGCTACTAGACAACTTATTTCACACAAAAGATTCAGCCTATTTTTTTACCTCTAAATTTGTGAATCATTTTTAGGCCATTGAATACTCGAACCCGCGAGTCAGCTGAGGTAATCAACACTTCAGATGGATCACCTGGAGCAAACTGTTTGAATATAACAGTCATATAACATATAGATGCACAAAGTAACATAAAAGATGACTCTGATCCTAATGATAAGCAATAGTTTCATACAACTATAAAAGCTATTATATTCTTTCATTTCTATTAAAAATTTATCTGATGTGAATTTGTGTGAAAGAAGTGTTGTGCCACCTAGGAATCAAATAACATCAAGAAGGTACCTGGAATCCAGTAATCTTTTTTGCGTGTGCTGCCTTCTTTTTCCGTATGCCTATCTGACTTTCTTGAGAAAGCTTACAATCTGTGATGGCAGAGAAAGAGGAAAAATGTCATCTTTAACATTTGTATTTGTATCATCTAAACAGTAACAAGAGAAAAATAGACAGGAAAGCCAAATTGTGTCAACATCATGCTTTTCTTAACATGGTTTAGTTATTGTTTAGAACCATCAGAAATTACAAAGCAGACCTTTTGTTATTGAGTTTCAATCAATATTTTCACCAACTAAAATCAATATGACGTTGGCAGGGCTGACAAATAAGATTGAGTTTTAGCTAACTCCATATTAGGACTAAGAATCTCTATATTGGCAGGGCTGACAAATAAGATTGAGTTTTAGCTAACTCCATATTAGGACTAAGAATCTCTATATTTTCCTACTAAGTAACAAGAGACCACCAAAAGATGAAATTTCAATTGTGTGGTTGAATAAATTCTTTGAATTTCTGAGATTACGCCCAATCTGTTACTACTTCAGAACTTCTGCTTAGTAAGGGAATTTCATTCATTTTTTGTTATCATGGGATGTTCAAGGTCCTGAATACCTAAATCTAAAGTTTCAGGGACCCATATTTCAGGTAGTTGACCTACCAAGCAACATATCTGAATTACTAACGTAGGAAGAGGACCATTAATGGTTGTGTTGGATCTTTGTCTTAAAGAAAATCCTTCAAAACACGCTAAATACACAATTTTAAATGTAAGAATCATTGGCAATGTATCAATCAGGATTTGACAGTGTTCTATAACATGTAAATTGCTGATAGGCCTGGAAAATTGACAAATTACTTGGATCGCCCATTAAAGACTCAACTGTAACAACATCAAAATCAAGTTATGTATACCAACCAATTATTTTAGATGGTTACACAATCTTACCACTCTATTCAGCACTATATAAAGCTAAATTGTGAAATCACTATAAATAATATTAAGCAAAGTTTGATTTGGCATTTTACCCCCTCAGAAATTTCTACTTTAATAAATTTAACTTATTTACAATTTTTTCATTGTTTTAACATGCCTTTATTGTAGGAATTACACAATTTATTCAAATTTAACTATCACTCAAAATCTATTTATTGCAATGCAACTTAAAAATTACTTATAGCACAATTCTTTCACCAAGTCTAATCTCATTAAGGTCAAGGAAAAGGTTGAGTTATACTTTCTATCTCTATCTAACTTTCCTTTTGGATCCTCGAGTGATTTCTTCTTCCCTCAGCTATTGCATGTTAATGGTAATCACAACTTTAGGAAGAAGTCCACTCAAGAGATTAGTTCTTGGATCTCTCCACCATTTTTATTTTTCTTCTTTCTCTTTATTGATGTGCTGATTTGAGGTCAAATACAGACACAGTGGGCTGTGTTGATCAGAGATCAAAGGAACTGCCTATGCGCGCCATCAACAATTTCTATAGTTGGATTATTGGCTGCTTGCTCCATTAACTACAAAAGTAAATAATGTAATAAAATATTTCCCTTCTCATAATTTCTTTAGGTTTCAATGACTAACCGCAACTGTACCAAGTTTTGTTCCTGGGTTCTAGGTAGAGGTAGAAACAAGCCTAAAGCAGGCATTTGCTGTGAGCAGGTTAGTTTATTTAGATAAATAAAATAGCACATAATGACTATGGGGTATGGACTAGCCTGTTATCAACCATAGGTCTGTCACGAAGTCTATTGCTACTTAACAATTAGCTAAGTGGAAGAACAAGAGCACATGCAATTCCTAGTTTAACTATTTTACTTGAGTGAAGATTTTAATTTGTAATTCAGAGAAGTAAACAAGTGATGCAATTGTGAGCTTAAAAAGCTTGTTCATACCAAAGGTCTTGTAGCGCCGGCAGCTACCTTTATGAGAGCCAACTAAAGCAGCCTTTCAAAGATCAATTACAACCAATTACTAGTTGAAGAAGCTTTTCATATATGGTATAGTAGTAATATTATAAATGCAGAGAGTAAAACAACAATACAGGTATGCAAAAATCATTTGGCTGCACCTGACCATCTGGTGTATAACATGCAGCTGTAACCATCTCATGGAGATCACTCCAATCAACAACATGATGCTCTGGTATGCTCCAGATCCGAACTTTTGAATCAAGGGAACCACTGATGAAGTATCTATCATCAATTGGGTTGAACTGAATGCATGTCACTAGCAATAATTCATGACAACAGCAGAAGTTAGGGGAAAACTTCACCACTGAAATTATTAACTTCTGAAAAGCTGTCAAAGTAACTAAAATAGGAACCCCAATCATGACTATAATTACATTGATTGGAATGAAATAGAGTAGTTCTAGACATGTTTCCTCACCATAATCATTGTGAGCAAACAACTTCAGACAAACTTTACTTTCCATGTTCCATAATCTGACCGTCTTATCCATTGAGGAGGATAACAAATGCTGCAAAAAAAAAATGTTGCAAATAATTTGTTACAACGAGACATCAACTCATAACGGTCTTCAATCAGTACATCATATTTCGCATGCTCAAGGTTTTGAAACCATGAGATAAAATAATCCCTCATTCCACAACATAAAAATGGAACAGTATAATGATCCGAAACAGGGGTCTGCATTCTGAAATTTAACTAGTTAAATAATATACATGAGTATTTTGTGGTTGTATCACCTGAATCATAGGTCATGTAGAGGAGAAACGATGCTTACTTAGTATAATGGTGCAAAGAGGAAAGAAGTTTAAACTTTACCTGCGATTTAGACCAAGAGAGATCCAAGACATCGTCCAAATGACCTTCCAATGAGCAAATCGGCTCCTCTGAGAGTGAGAAAATAACCTCCGGCAAGAAAATGTAGTCAGGAACCGACTTCTTGCACTTGAACTTCTTTTTCCTCCTTCTCCGGTGGGATCCAAGGAGGGGGGAACGGTCGGGGGATGCATCCAGTGTAGATTCACGGAGGGAACGAGCCTCTTGCCGCCGCAGGGGCGTCGAGAGGATATCGGATTCTTTGACTTGCCACACACGAACGACGCGGTCCTCCCCAGCGCTGGCCAAATACTTGCCATCCCAGCTGAATTTGATGCTCCATATGGATCCCTCATGGGCACGAATATCCTGGCTCATGTAGAGTCCGGTGAGTTCCTTGTAGGATTTGCCGTGTTGATGCACTTTCATCAGCTCCGAGGAGCCGTCGCCCGTTGACTTCCTCGTCATTCTATATCCAATATTACCCTTCTCCTCCTTCTCCATAGTACGTCCGGTGACAGAGTGCGCGACGTGCTTGATATTCTTGAGCCAGCTCCCTTTCTTTCTGTAGCCCAATTTCGATCTCTTGGCGCTAACAGGAGAGTCGATGGCCTTTTCTTTGCTCACAGGCTGTGCTCCGTCGTCCAAGCTGACACGGCGCATTAGCTCCTTCACGATCGGGGAGGTGCCAAGGAATTGCTCGAACTCCTCCACGCTGAGCTGCATCCCGGTCTGGAGGTCGTTGAACCCCCAATCTCCGTCCTTTTTGGACTCACTGACTAGCAACTCCTTCCCCGTGTCGAGGTTCTTGATCCGGAAGACTCCGCTCCCTTCCTGCTCCCCACCTCCTATTCCAGCGCCGTCGGCGGCTCCGGCGGCTCCGGAACCATTTCGCACGCGGCAGTCGCAAAGAGTGGGCGGGGAGGAGGCAGATCGCCGCATGGTAGAAGGTTTCGGGGGGCGCGTAGGCGCCGTCAGTTCCGTATCGGATCGGCATCTGGAGACGACGGCCCGCTGGTGCGGCGGCGACGCGGAAGAGACCACCATGGGACTCGAATCGCGGGCGCCGTTGGCTTCGGGGACCTTTTGGCAGCGGATCCGCAGGGAGGCCCGGAGATCCTTACCGCTGGTGAAGCCCATTCCCTGGAGGAGCCTCCGCCGGCGTTCCTCGATCGAGGTAGGCTCGTCCATCCAAATGCCGTAGTCGTATCTGATTCCGCCGCTCTCTTCTTCCTGGCAGTCCTGGAGGAACTCCTCGCGGGAGAAGGTGGCGCCGCGGAGGTGGCAGGGCGGAGCGATGGCGGAGGCAAAGGAGGTGCGAGCATCGTCTTCGTCCTCATCGTCGTCAGAATCGGTATGGAGGTCGTAGAGGAAGGAGACGTTGGAAGGGACGCGATCGAAAGACTCAAAGAAGGAATCATCATCCTCTTCTTCTTCTACCTCGTCGCTATCTACCCCCTCCTCCTCCTCCTCCTCCTGCTCTGCCTCCTCGTGGTGGTGGTGACGCTGCGGAGCGGCAGGGGCTGGAGATCCATTTGTTGCTGTTCTCGGCGGTTGTTTCTTGGCGGATTCGGTGGCCGTGGTCATGGTGGTGGAGGAGTAGGTCGCCCCAGGCGGAGGGACAACAGCAGAGAGGCGTGCGGAGGATGAGGGCCATCGTGGAATATGGTGGAAGGGAAAGAGAAGACGAGGAAGACGTGAGAAGTGGTGGAGGGGCGCGAGGGGACTTCGGAGACTGCCCGGTTCTTTGAAATGGTCTTCCCATTCTCTTTGCTCCTCTTCTTCACTTTCAACCTCCTTTTGCTAGCTTATTAAATATGACTTTATTTCCATTACGATAATAATTATAATAACTAATGAAGATCCAAAGACACATTAATCAAACAAGAGGTTTCAAATATTAATTAATTGTATGTAATTCTTTGCCGGAGAGAGCAGAGTGATCGAGTCGCCCACTGCCAAGTCGAGTAGTCTGAGTTACTAAGCCGAGTGTTGAGTGTCCGACTGCTAAGTGCTGAGTGCCGAGTGGTCGACTGTCAAGTGCCAAGCCGAGAGCAGACTGCCGAGCCGAGAGCCGAGTTGTCCAGCCGATTGCTGAGCCGAGTGGTCGACTATCGAGACGAGTTGTCAAGCCGAGTATTGAGTTGCCGAGTCGAGTGATCGACTGCCGAGAGGAGTGGCCGAGCCAAGTGGCTAACTGGCGAGACGAGTGACTGAGCTGAGTGGCGACTGCCGAGAGGCCGAGTGCCGAGAGTTGAATGGCGACTGCCGAAACGATGAGTGGTCAAGGCCTGTGTTCAACGTAATTTCCTTAAAACGAATTCATCCCCTCCGACATTGCTTAGAGGTAATGGATTCTCGGCACACCTACTCGGCCACCTTCCCAGGCTCCATCCTCACAACTCTTCCGCCTCGTTGAAATATCGACTCAGGTAAAATAGAAAGAAAGAATATAAAAAATAAAAAGAAAATAATTACTTTTTTAACGATGAATTATACATAAGATAATAAATCAATTTGTATAGATTATTAAGATAATATATAAAAAATATCATATGTAATAATAGATACGGTTATCACTCATATAGCCAAGTGGGACGAGGGTCCCTCAGATTTTCTTACAATAATCTATAATATATATATTTTTAAAAATAATACTAATTAAAATTAAAATATATTTGATTAATATCAATTTTCTCTTTATTTTTTTTAATAGTTTGACCACTCCACCAATTGATTCACCATCATTTATTATCTTATCAAAAAATTAAAATTGAACCCATATTTAAAAAATACTCGATCTAAATTATCTATTAGTACCACTTTTATAAAAAAATATTACGACTTGAAATAAGTTTGTCGATCCTCTTCAGTTATGTGATGTGTTTTTTATCATCATCGTGAATTCTTATTATTGAAAATTATGAGGTGAGGAAATTTAAATTCAATTTCAGAACATAAAATACTATTTTGAAAGTTATGATTCACATCGAGTGAAAGTGCAATTCAGTTTGCTTTTCAATTGTTGATTAATTTTTAAATATTTAAAATTTTATATTTTAATTAATTAATTGAGTTGTGTTATATTCTTGAATAAATATTAAAGAAATAACATAGGAGATCGACGGATATTTTTTCAACTAGAATCAAGGATTGAAATCGAAATTTTTAAATTTAAATTAGTTTTCAACTCTTTAAATTCAAATTTTAAAATTTTAAATTATTGAAAATCAATCTATATTAATATTTAAAATTTTATTTTAAAAATATTTTCAAAATTTTAGAGTTGTTATTTTTGGTTTTGTAAGTGTTGATGTATCGGTAAATTGGAGAAAACTCTCCAAACCCAAACTGAGCTTTGTGGTCAGTCCCTACCCAATTTTTTCTTTGCATGCACTCCCCAATCTTAATTTTAATTCCCCAATCCATAAATTTACAAATCTACCCCTGCATATTCCCCATCACCTATCCCTCCATCTGGGAGTTCTACAAGAAGGCAGTGGCCTCCTTCTGGACGGTGGAGGAGGTGGATCTGTCGCCCGATCTCCCACACTGGCAACATCGCCTCTCCACCGACGAGCGTCACTTCACCTCCCACGTCCTCGCCTTCTTCGTCGCCTCGGACGACATTGTCCTCGAGAACCTCACCGGACGGTTCATGCGCGACGTCCAGCTCCCCGAGGCCTGCGCTTTCTACGGCTTCCAGATCGCCATCGAGAACATCCACTCTGAGATGTACTCCCTCCTCCTTGACACCTACATCAAAGACCACGAGGAGAAGTTGCGCCTTTTCCACGCCATCGACACGGTGCCCGCCGTCGCCCACAAGGCGGAATGAGCTCTTCGCTGGATCGACTTCTCCGGCTCTTTCGCCGAGCGGCTCGTCGCGTTTGCTTGCGTCGAGGGCATCTTTTTCTCCGGCTCCTTCTGCGCCATCTTTTGGCTCAAGAAGCGCGGGCTCATGCCTGGTCTGACTTTCTCAAACGAGCTCATCTCCCGCGACAAGGGGCTCCACTGTGATTTCGCCTGCCTCCTTTACGGTCTCCTTCGTAACAAACTCTCCGAGGACAAGGTCCGCACCATTATCACTGACGCCGTGGACATTGAGCGTGAGTTCGTCTGTAGTGCTCTGCCTGTTGCTCTTGTCGGTATGAATGGCAATCTCATGAACCAGTATATTAAATTTGTGGCAGACCATTTGCTTGTGGCGCTGGGCTATAGCAAGATGTATGACGTGGCCAACCCTTTTGATTGGATGGAGCTTATCTCGCTGCAAGGGAAGAACAATTTCTTCGAAAAGAGGGTGGGCGAGTACCAGAAGGCTTCAGTGATGTCGAGCTTAAATGGCAATGGAATCATCCATGAGTTCAAGCTGGACGAGGATTTCTGAAAGCTCCTATGTCAAAGAAAACATTAGAAACTGCTTATTACAGGGATTGGAATGTGTTGGTTTTTCTCGATTGAGAAGTGCTCGAGGAAATGGCTAGCTCTGGTCCTGCTGATCAACTAGTTGTAAATTACATGTTTGAAGAAATGCTTCAAAGATGTTTGTTTTATGTTTGTGCAGCAATTTATATATTTACCATTTGCATCAAACTGCACGATCAGTTCTGCTTGATACAATTTGTTGGTATATGTTCTATTTTGTGAATTCATGTTCTAAATCTTCATAACGCAAGGCGTTTAATTTGTTGAAATATATGCCATATTTTTGGTGAATTTATTTGGCTATCAAAAGAAATATAAAATATCATATGTGAAAAAATATATATTTCTCTTCTATATCACGCACAAGAATACTAATGGGGCTGATATATAGAAATGATTTATTTCGATGAAAGAATTTAGTTGTAGGACGAGGGTTTAAGCGAGATCCATATCGAGAGGAGGACGGCTGGCAGATGCCGCATCGAAACATATTTAGACTAATATCAACATTTAACCTATGACGAAATGCGTATAGGAAAAAAAGATGACTAAGCCTCACATAAGCTAGACCACGCGTGACCATGTCAAGAGTTTACTAACCATTTTTTCGTCTTCTTCCTTCGCTCTGCTCACTCTGCTCTCTCCGTCGCTTTCTCCATCCCTAATCCTTGCAATCTGAGAAAGAAATCAAACTACACTGGTGGTGAGTTCTCCTCATTCTTCGAATCTGCTATTTTTTCTTCCTTTATCTGGATTATTCATCTCATTTCATGCTCTGTTTCAGGTCATGGAGCTTCTTCTATTTTGTTCCATCTTGTTGTTCTCCTTCCTCGCCTCCTCTATTTCCGGTACGGCGAGAAAAATCACCTTTTTCTGAGCTCGAAATTAGCTTTCTTTCGTTCAATGGCAGTTTATTTGGTTGCAGAAGCCGGAAACGTCGGTGTCAACTACGGCAGGGTGGCCAACAACCTGCCTCCGGCGACCAAAGTGGTGGAGTTGCTGAAATCCAACGGCATTGGCCACGTCAAGCTATACGACGCTGACCCGTCCGTCCTACGCGCCCTCGTCGGCTCCGGCATCAAGGTGGTAGTCACCGTGCCCAACGAGCTCCTCGCCTCCGTCGCCGCCCGTCTGGGCTTCGCTCTGCAATGGGTGCAGCGCAATGTCGCCACCTACTACCCCTCCACCCAGATCCACTCCATCGTCGTCGAGAATGAGGTTTTCGTCTTCCCCCGCAACATCACCAACTTCCTCGTCCCGACGATGCAGAACGTCCACATCGCGCTCGCCCACCTCCATCTCGACGCCGACGTCAAGATCTCGTCCCCCATCACCCTCACGGCGCTCCAAAACTCCTACCCCTCCTCCTCCGGCAGCTTCCGGCCGGAGCTAGTAGAGATGGTGATCTGGCCGATGCTAGAGTTTCTGCGACAGACCGGCTCGTATCTCATGATCAATGCCTACCCTTTCTTCGCCTACGAAGCGAATTCCGATGTCATTTCCCTTGATTACGCCCTGTTCCGTCCTAATTCCGGAGTCGTCGACGCCGGTAACGGACTCAAGTATTACAGCCTCTTCGACGCCCAAATCGACGCGGTGTTCGCGGCGATGTCGGCGCTCAAGTATGACGACATCAAGATCGTGGCGTCGGAGACAGGGTGGCCGTCGAAGGGCGACACCAAGGAGACCGACGCGGCGGCGGAGAACGCCGCCGCGTACAATGGAAACCTAATCCGGCGGCCATGAGGTGGGAGCCCAGCATTGGATGCGAATCTCTACGCTTCCAAGGAAAGGAAGAAGACGAAGAGGAGGTGGAGGTGAGAGCAGCAGGAGGCGACAGGGAGAGCGAAGGGGAAAAGACAGCCATTTATCAAGGAAAATATTTTCAAGAGAAGGAAAAGGTAGCAGAAGGTGGAGGGTAAATTTGTAAAATTATGTATTGGGGGAGTTGAAACTAAAGATTGGGGAGATTGGGGAGTGCATGCAAAGGAATACATGGGTGGGGACTGACGACGAAGACAACTTTGTCATCGGGGATTTTAAAGCAAGTCTCCCTTGATGTATTATAATTATGAAATATAATTTTTAAAAATTAGACGTAAAATATAAGTTTAAGAATTTTTAAAAATTTAATTTGAATTCGTCCTCTGACTATAAGGATAATTATAGTCCAACGATAAGACATTAATAATCGAAATTAATTTTTAATTAATATCTTCAATTGCTATCGTCATCGTCATCGGACAATAAACAGTGAGAATGCGGGCCCGCGATGTCTAGAGCTTGGCAACCATGGCAGCAAAGGTCACCGGTCTCTTCGGTCATCTTCCAGTAATTACACAAGTAGAGACCCACGTCGAGCGGCGGCAAGATTAGCTCCAAGTTAGACAATGACAACCGGAGTTCCCATGGCGGCAGCAGCACCGCCGCCACCATCTCCACCTCCTTCACTGTCACGGCGTAGTCTGGACGACCTCCGACCATCACCGGAATTTTGATTGAACTAGCAGGTGGTACATGCACCGCGCCATGCGCGGTGTGTGCCATAAGTATTGGTATTCGTGATTGGTAGCTTAAATATAAGTATAAATACAAGCATGTTCACGTAAAAAGAAAAACTTGCATATGCTAAAATTGAATTAAATATATAGAATGGACATATGGTATTTTACTAATGAAAATAAATTTGAAACCAAATTAAGTTCCAGACCAACAAAACGTTTAGAGGAAGGGCAATAAGCTAATCCCTAGAAAAGATAATGAACATAAAAACTAAAATAAACAGAATAATACAGAAACAATAATTATAGAACAACAAGATAACCATACGAAAAGTTTTCAAGAATAGATTGTACTTTGTATCTTATAGAAGCACCAAACCAACACAAAGCAAACCAGCAATTTTCGTGAGAAAAATAGCTTCCAGGAAGATTCTGCACAAGAAGCAGCCAATCCCTAGAAAGAACAAACAAAAAGCACAATATCAATATAACACAAAGTAAAGAATATGCACATAAGATGAATGAAGTGCAATAACAAAAAGCCTTATTTGTTGGTCACCATGATCAGAACAAACAATTGAAAAAATTTTAACATCCCTCCTTTATCATAACAAATGCAGAACAAAATTATTAGGTCATATCATAATTGCATCTACATGTTTTTGAATCTTTTTCTTCACTTAAAAACTATCTATAAAACATTTTTAAGTTTTTTGAGCGATTCACTTAATTTTTGTAAATTGCAGAATAAGTTCATGATTTTCTGTTTATTATAACATTAATGAATTAACTTCATGGATATCAATGTTTAGAAAAACACAACTAACTAATTATGATAAACTAAAAGCATAACAGAGAATGGAGCAAGCATAATGAAAAATGAAACAAAAAACAAAAACCAAAAACTAACAAGATAATCTCATCACCAGTTTTGGAAAATAACACACAAAACAAAAACTAAATATAATGAAAACATGAATGAAAACAAATAAGAAAAAAAGAAAAGTAACCGAGGAGTTCAAGAAAAAGTCCCAAAAAAATTGCAAGCAACAAACACAAACATGAAATAACACACATAACATACAGAACAAAGATAAAATGAAAAAAAAAGACCAAAACATACCACCAACACCACGCCAAACCAGAAAAATAAAAAGACTCAAAAACGGGGTATCTCCTGAGCTATGGCGGCATGGAAGGGTAAGACTTTCATTTGTGTTCCTTTTCTATCAAATCGATTCAAGGCATTCTCAACCTTTCTGCAAGTTTCAATCTGTAGAAGAAAAGGATGTTAATGGTTAATATACCGTTCAATCTACAGAAGTCAGACATAAACTTAGTTGTTAAATTTCCCCAACCTCCACTAACCTCAGTTTTGAGTTGTTCTTCAGGAAAGTTATCGCTGACCAAATAGAAAAACAATGGAAGAAACAAAAATTTCAATAACATACCAAGTAGCTGCTTACCACTCAAAGATAGAACTAATAACATAACATACAACTAATCTCTTCGAGGCCAGAGCTTGTCCGATGCATGCCAGGTCCCATCTAAGGTTGGTTAGCTGCAGAAAGCCTTCTTTAAGTAAATAAATAAATCGGCCAGGTGTTGCTATAAGAACATCAGATTCTTCATTAAGATTCTCTAACTGAGTTCTCTGTCGGAAACCACCAGTTGCAATGACTGATCTAAATGGAACACCATGTTTTGCTATTGATCGGCAATTACTAAGAACCTGCAGGTACAAGGTATAAAGTACAAACACAAAATGAGAGCAGTAACAAAAATTCATTTATTAAGTAATGAACATAAAAAAAACAACATTTGCCAGGAAAATAAACAAAAGCAAGAGGAACATAATATATTGACATACCAATAGTAACCCCTCGTAGCATATCTAATCTCTTTTCAAAATAAAGTTGCCAATTTCTAGGCAATCTATGAAACAAATGGCAAAGTCGCATGAAAGTTAAAGAGCAGCAGAAAATAAGGCTGAAACCCTTGGCCTTTAGACGGTTTTGGTTTGTTTATCAATCTTAATCCAGACTGGTTTCAAACTTCTGGACAAAAAACTTGTTGAAATATCTACAACAAACTTGTTGAAATATTTCCGGACTGTGAAGTGATCATGGGATCTGTTAGTTCCTTCAAGGGATGGGGAGGTTCGGCGAACTGGCCAGCAGGAGGAATCGGGCGAACTGGCGAAGGCAGGCGGAGGCGGCGCTGAGCGCTCGCGGTTGGAGCAGGCAGCGGCGATTGCAGCAGTCGGCGCTCGCGATTGCGGGAGGAGAGGGCGCGCGATTGCGGGAGGACCGGAGGAGACGGCTGTGGGAGGAGGCGGTGGATGGTATTGGTTAGGGTTTTCCTCAATCGCGACTGTAGGAGAGGAGGAGGCGGTGGATCGTCGGGTGGGGGTTTTTTTTTTTTACCGAGTAAGACTGGGACATGGCCCAGGTTGGCCCACCAATAGCTCCGCCCCTGCAGCAGTGTGGTGGTCGACGAAGAGGAACAGAACGATAGATTGAGCAGTGTGGTGGTCGACGAAGAGGAACAGAGCGATAGATTGAGAGAGAGAGAGAGGGCGCACGTGGTGGCACGGTCCTTTATGGCGGAATAGTGGAAGGAACAGTAGATAAAAGGGCGAAGCCTTAGCCGAGGAGACGACGTCCCATCATTATGAGCAGGCGTCCGACATCCGGCCACCAGTTAGATCCCCACAAGACTGGTCCAGATCAGACGGCCGGCTCTCCTCCTCCTCCTCCTCTCCGAAACGAACGTCGAGGAAGTCAAGAAGACGACGACGGAAGGAGGCCAGTGCGATTCCTTCAGTTCTTCCACGAGCTTCCTTCCCTCCCTCCTTCCTTCCTCGTGATAGTTGTGTATCGTGACGACGTTCGGGGAAAGGAGGTAGCTGATGAAGGCGGAGGAGGAGGAGGAGGGGAGAGGAGAGAGGAGGAGTAGGGTGACTGGATGGGCGGACGTACAGTTTCGCTTGTTCCCGCGGCAGTACTTTGTTCGCGGCGTTCGAGGGCAATGTTTGAGAACAAGGAGGGAAATACGCGCTCCCGGCGATCGACACCACGCGACTTGTCACGTGAGTGTCACGTGAGTGGTCGTCCAAATAAGCCCGTTTTAAGTGTAATATAGATAATATAGATGAATGAGGCGGAGCTTGATGCTCAGTTTATTTATAGGACAACCACGTGAACTGAACTAAATTAATATCATATATATTAATTAAATTGTGCCTCTATTTTTTTATGAATAATAATACATTACAGCATGATATACTTCATACAATGGATCTCATAAACATACAGTTGAGTGTGTCATGTTGAATTTCACGTTATAATTTTTCATATAATGTATCTTTTTTTTTTCACATCTTCAAATTTTAAAAGGGGTGAAATAAAAAGTTTTACAACTATATTGTGATAATACTAAAGGTTAATGTTTCTAAAAGGAAAATATAAAATAAAATTATGAGATGATAGATTTATTTAATTTTTTTACATCTTTTATATTTTTTAAAATTATTTGGCATAATTGATAAGCTATCTAGATATGTTTATGAGAATTATAATTTATAATTTTTTATTCTGAGAGCGAACAGCTAAATATATATTTATGTTTAAACACCATATTCGTTTACCAACATTAAGTTGATTTGCAGCGCGGGCTAGCAAGCCCCTTCTTCCACCCACCAACCAACAAGCGAGTGAGATCGTGAGTTGATTTGATCTCAGAAGTCATCATTTTCTCCGTGAAATTTTCTTTCTTTGGTCTCCTTACGTCTCCTCGCTCTTCTGCTCGTGGATCACTGGATCGACTGAGAGTGGCGAGTGGCCGTTCCAGCACGAAACCATCTCGATTCCTGTCGGTGGTCTTCCTGCTGTTGGTTTCGATTGATTTCTGAGGACTTTCGCCGCAATCTTAGGTGGGGCGAAGAAAATCGGAGCCGAAGCTTATGGGTGGCTGCCTGTCTGCAAATGAACAGAGTAAGTAATTTATTCTTCTTTCAGATAACTACTTCCTCTTCAGCACTAGGTGTATCAAATTAGCAAATGGAGGTCGATCGATCTGCTCGCCAACTGGCTTTTTCGGATCTGTTTTTTTTTGGGCCCCTTGTTCCTAAAATTGGATCTTTAAGAATTTATTACCTAGTCCTGTTGTGATTTATCCCCAGTTTTGCTGTAATTAGAGAAACTATGATTTGATAGTGAGAGTGTCTCTGGTTGATTAGCCATTCCGAAGCTGATTGCTGAACGATTACTCAGTGAACTAAAAAATAGAGATCGGCTCCGAAGTAGCGATTCTGGATTATCTATGTATGTCGAGTCATAACTGCAGTATCAAACATCTTTACTAAGCCTTTATAAAATATGTTTCATAATTAATTTGTTGCCTACATGTGTTTATGAGTTTCTGGTTTGGTCTTACATGAATTTTTCTCTTGAAATAGGTGAATCTGCTAGCCCACAGCAGCAAGCGAATCAACACAAACATCCATCTCAGTCTAATAGAGCTATCCTATTTCCACCGGCCAAAGATGTTGAAGACTTGCGGCTGATAGCTGGATATGGGAACGTCAATGTCTTCACACATGCTGAACTAAGAGTGGCCACCAAGAATTTCCGGACAGATCAAGTTCTTGGACAGGGGGGTTTTGGAATTGTGTATAAAGGTATTATTGATGAGAATGTCAGGCCAGGTTTCATGTCCACCCAAGTTGCTGTAAAGGTGTTGAACCCAGATGGAGTCCAGGGTGACAAGGAATGGCTGGTATTTTCCTTTTAATGATTTGTTGAATATCTTTTATTAATAATGATCGATGTACGTACAGTTCTTTGCTTTCTTTAAACCATCTTAAATTGAAGATTACAATGTGATATTTGGTGGTTTTGTGGTGGAAGCATTTGGAACATGGCCTAAGTTCTAAGCAGGAAAGAAGTTGCTAAGTGATGCCATCCTGAAAATTGTTGAGCTTTTTTTCCCTTCATTAGAATCTTAATTATATATTTTCTTTTTTGAGTGAGGGAAAGATATTTGAATTTGATATGATGTTTGTTTGTTACATATTGAATATCATATCTAATAAATGTCTTTTTGATTCTTCAGACAGAAGTTAACTATCTTGGACAATTAAGCCATCCGAATCTTGTTAAGCTTATTGGATACTGCTATGAAGATGATTACAGATTGCTGGTTTATGAGTATATGGCTTGTGGCAGTCTTGAGAAGCACCTTTTCCGACGTAAGTGGTCTGTTGATTCCTAAGATAAAGAGGTGCTTTTTATTTACCAAGCAAGATGCAACAGCATTAACTGTAGTTCTTATATAGTTCTTGTTACCAATACATTCTGCTGCCATTCTTATTTCATGAATCACGTACTGCTGCTGTATACTGTGGTTGCTTTAAAGCACGGGTTACTGCAAACTATTAGATCCTTGTCAACTTAAAGACAAAGTTATGTTCTTTCAGAATTGCCTTTCCAATATTTTGAAAGTTTATTTATTTTTAAATACATTCTTCTGAGTGCTGTTGCTGATGTGACTAAAAGTTACAACATTGGATGATGTTAACCTCAAAATTATCCAAAAAAAGAGATTAATGGCAACATTGTTGGTGAAACAATAAGATGTGAATTGAGTAAAATATGCCAAGTCTTATTCATGCTTCTAAGAAAAGCAATACTTTTTGTAGATTGTATATTCACATGGACATATGAAGGATGGAACATACATAATATCTAACATTTAGGTAAACGGCTGCTTGCTTTTGACATGAATTATTTAGTGTATTTTATGGTAGCAACCATTGGTTATTAGGAAAATGGAAATAAGATTAATAACCAATTTCATCCATACTCCACAGGGATCTGTCTAACAATGCCATGGCCCACTAGGATGAAGATAGCACTTGGAACTGCAAAAGGGCTTGCCTTTCTTCATGGGGCAGAAAGACCAATAATTTATCGAGACTTTAAAACATCTAACATTTTACTAGATGCGGTATGTGCTAATTTTTACCTTAAATCATTAGATTCTTTCTAGTTTGTGAACCTCATGATGATGTTTAGTCATTACATTGTAGAGTGAACTGTAATCTGTAATGCATATATATATATATATATATATTTTTAGATAAAAGGATAGTTAATAGGAGGTCTCCTACCATCCACTTATTATAATTTATAATAGCATTTTAAATTTTTAGTCCAACAACACATGGAAACGTATAGTTAAGCAGATTAAAGTCCATCTTTACTTTATGGCTTCCACAAATCATAGCCATTGGAGGAGGTTATAAAGTTTTTGTTTGAGGAATATCATAGCTCAATAAGTTATAAAATATGTGACTATCACCAATTAATCAACCTTTATTTAACTCCATTTCCAGTGAACTAGGGGATGATAAGTTTGCAGTTTGCCACTGCATGGTACAAATTCTGAACATAATATTACTTTACAGGATTATAATGCTAAGCTTTCAGATTTTGGCCTTGCAAAGGAGGGACCAATGGGAGAGGAAACTCACGTATCTACTCGAGTTGTGGGTACACAGGGATATGCAGCTCCTGAGTACATAATGACTGGTAAAGCAACCAGGCTTTATTTATTATTTTTCTCTGTTTGTGACAATTTAGATAATAAAATCATGGCATCAAGAGACAATTGATAATCCATTTGATCTAGCATGCTCCTTGATTTGCTGTTAAGTGAGTGGTCTTGATGATAGATTGTTTACCCAAATGGGTGTATGAAAGCCTTTATGCTCATTTTGATGGAGTATGAAAGCCTTTATGCTCATTTTGATGGAGATCAAAATGCCAAGAGAATTGCCACTAGACCATGCATCTTTCAGATATCTTGTACTGTCCCAACATTTGATGTAAAGGAATTTGCACCATACATCTGAAGCCAAGCAATGCTCATTGTTTATGCAGAACTGTAGACTGATGCAATAATTTGATTCATCACAGGCCATTTGACTGCCAAAAGCGATGTTTATGGTTTCGGCGTTGTGCTCCTCGAGATGCTTATCGGAAGAAAGGCAATGGACAAGACCAGACCAGCTCGAGAACAGAACCTCGTGGATTGGGCACGTCCAGTCTTGCTGCACAGCAGGAAGCTGCTTAAGATAGTAGATTCAAGACTGGAAGGGCAATACTCAAACAAAGTGTTGAACGTGGTCGCAGAGTTGGCACACCGATGTCTGAACCCGAACCCAAAGAAGAGGCCAACCATGGACCAAGTTGTCGAGACTCTCGAGAGCATTCAAGACCTGCCTGAGGCCAGTAATGTGCTGCTTCAGAGTGGTGGCAACTCTGTGACTCTCTTTGAGGTTTCAAAAGTGGGCAATGACACTGGTAATGACTCTTCAAGCAAAAAGGAAGCAGCAAGTGAAGTAAGAGAGCAGGGCAGGAGACAAAAAAGGCATGGAAATGGAAGAAGCAAGAGTGAACCCTCCGTGGACTTGAACGTGCTCACTCCGTCACTTGAGTCCGATAACAAACATGAAGATGAAGACCCAAATTCCAGTAGTCGAATTGTGGAGGGAGCATTCTTAGGAGGTAACTGATGTCGCGTATTGTACTTGCATAAACATGTATAAAATTAATCCTTTGCGCCTCTCCACAGTCTGATTGACGCATATAATCAAGCGATGTATGCAAATCAATTTATGTATTTTTTTCTTCTTCTTGTTTTAGTGTATAAATGTGGTGAGTAATTAAGATTTATTGTTGTTCTGTATTATTTACACAAACTGATTAAATATTTATTTTTGCAAATGATGAAACTTTATTATATATAAAGTCATGTTTCCTAACAAGATTAATTCGTTTTTGACTATGTTGTAGATAACATCATTTTTTTTTGTTAATTGATGAAACTTTACTATATATATAGTTTCAATTATGTGCGTTTTTTCCTTGAGTTTTTCTTCCAAGAAATCAAATTCTTAAGAAAAAGATTGCATTTCAGCTCTTTTTCTTAAAAAAAAAAAATTCATCCTTTTTCAGCCAATGTATCAAAATATCAAATAATTTAATAAATGATATCTGATATTAAAATTTTATTAAAAAAATTTGACTCAAAGAATACTAATATTTTCATATATGAGGACAAACAACTAAGATTATAAAATTAAATTAGCACATCCGTAATTGATGTAACGGTAAATACTTCTGTATTAATTAAATATTTATGAATCGATTACTAACTACAATGCTCAATTGCTAATTATGACCAACTACAAATTAATTTTTTTAATAGAAAAATAATTTTAAAATGCTAACTGCAAAATGATACATCATTCACGCTATTTACTTGTGAGAAACTCACGTAGAATCAGATTAGTCAATTTGAAAAAGATACCTGAATAATAACACTTTACTTTTGCAAAAAAATAAAATTTATCACCTTAACGATCTCACACGATTGACCGTACAACTATATGTAAAAAAGTTTCTCACCCTCCAACTATATGTAAAAAAGTAAATTGAAAAACTGCAATTGACTACGACTAAGAAAAAATAACGCTCTACCAAACAACTATATGTAAAGAAGTTTCTCACCCTACAACTATATGTAAAAAAATAAATTGAAAAATTACAATTGACTACGACTAAGAAAAAATAACGCTCTACCAAACAACTGGATAACAACATTTTGTAAAATCTACAACAATTTTAAATTGACAACATTTTGATTAGGATATTATTCATCCGATGAAATAACTGGATAGCAGAAATAAATTTCGATGTGGGTGACGAGTAACCGAACATTTTCATGGAGGAATTGGAACAAAAACTGACTTCATTTGCAGAGCCAAATCTGAATATTTAAACAGAAGAACAAAGCTATTCAAACTATTACAGATATCAGGGAAGCATTATGATATATGATAAGGGAATAAACATGAATCAAGACTATTCTAGCATCATTGATGACAACCAACATAAATAAAAAACCATGAGACCCAGTAGTCCCTGAATAAGTTATTCATCAAACTTATTCCACTATAATCACAAGCTTATTCCACCATGGTTAGCCTGATCAAATTTGGCATAAAACAGACAGGCTTTCATGAATTTTTCAACCATTAACAATTTTTAACACACGCCAGATTGAGGTCATTTAATACATTCATTATATACCTAAGGTATCAAATTATCAAGAGGAGCATTGCCTGCACAATTCACAAATTAAGGTGGTTCATTGTGGCTCCCAATGAAATAATCAGGGAGAATTCCAGGAAATTTGGGTGGTTCTTTTACCCCTCATGCATCAAGCATTGTAGAAGGTTGTGGAGCTTATCCAAGTGAGGCCCTCAACAATGCGCATCGCTTCATATTTCATGATTCGGGAGCTTCTGCATTGCCCATGGAAGAGCATAAACATGAAGTCAAACAATGGCAAACTAATAGTCACTTGTTCATCTCTACATGACATCTATTGTTAATTCTAAGGAATAATGAGTGAGCAACAATCCATACCTTCACATAGTTGTTCAACCCGGGCAACAATATGCTTTCCATAAGTGTATTTCTTCAGGGACTGCAAATGGACCTTTATGTGGTTGACCAAGATCTCCCGTTGTTTATCAGTGCATGTATCAAGAATCTTTTGAACCACATAATTTCCAAATTGATCCTTCATCATTACCTGAAAAGAGAGGAACAGAGGCAATGACTAAATAGCAAAATGCAGTAGCATCAACATAGAAATAAGACAATGGAAAAGGTAGATCGTCTAAATATGCTTTATTGCCTAGCTGCAAAGGAATTATGTAAAGCATAGTTTACTGCACTGAAATAATCAGGATATTTTGGGAGCAAAGGTACTCAACCAAAATGCAGATGGAAGTGGCGACCACACTGGACCACACTGGACCTGCAGATCTTTGTCAAAAAATTTTGAACACCATCTAAATAATTTTTTTAAGAGAAATAATTATAGTAAATAATTTTGAATGTAACAAACTGTTGGCCTGAATAGTATTTGGTTGTGAATATGATAAATGCGTACCCCTTGAATCTACGTTACATTCTCCAGTAGAAATTTCTTTATGAGGAACACCACTGGAGCTGTATATCTTTGTCGGCAATTTTCAAAAACCACCTAAATAATTCATTTCTAATAGAAATAATTATAGTAAATAGTTTGGGATCTAAAAGGCTGTTGGGTCTGCGTCATGTATGGTTGAATATATTCTCCAGTAAAAATTTCTCTTAGCACTCGCTACCTTGAAAATTCTAAACAAATAATTGTTTTCATGAAATGTTAAAACCAATTAGAAATAGAAAGCACCAATCAAGTGATGGTTCAGGTTTTAGTATGCAGAGCCAAACAAAAGACAAGGTTTCCTGAATTGCCAAGAATGTGAATAACCACTGAACATATCCTAACGTGATCACGTCATGTACATAATACATGTACCATCTAGATGCTGTTTCAAATGGGACAAGTTACTAGAAGTAGCAAGGAATAAGAATGCGGATGTAACCACAGGCATGACAGCTGCATAGTTTACTGCAAAGAAATGGCTAAAACTTGTAGCAAGTTCTTTTCTGCAAGCTTCCCAAGTGCTGCCGACAGCACCTCAAAAGCCAAAGTTAGTTGTAGTTTACCATAGGTGAATTGCGTATACTAAGACAAGTTGTATTCACCTATGCTTTACAGCAGTTAGAAGCCTCACAAACAAATTATGATTAATTTTTAAATGACTATTATGTCTAAAATGGCCATATATCTACAAAGAAATCAAAATGCACGTGCATCATGAGGCATACTACTGGTGGAACATAATGCTGGTGGGCTAGGTGACAACATAAGCAGTCTAAAATCTAGCTTATCACATGGCAAACTAGCATATAAGAATCAAATCATTATTCAACCAATGTTGAAACTCGTCCAGAATCATATGTCAAATCATAAGACAAATAAATGTTAAGAAATTTAAACCACTTCAAGATGTTTTGGTCACTAGCAAAATGGGAAATTTAAAGGTTTTAATCTGCCTTAGTCCCTTTTCTCTTTATATAAATTACCTTTATGCCATCTCAGATTTACATCCATGATACTTGTATATTTATAACTATAACCTCAACTATTGACAGCTAGGTTCTTACCACTCCCTTGAATGGGTTTTAAAACATAAAATCCCAACCTGTTACAAATATAAAATCTCAGCTTATTACAAATTTATTTAACTTTAACAGCACTCAAAGAGTTGGTTAACAGTCTACTGATTGATCATTAAACCTGTCAAAGACTTGGATAACAATCTGCTAATTGATCATTAGACCTCTCAAAGATTTGGTTAACAATCTGTTAATTTTAAGACCTCTCAAAGGCTTGGTTAATAATCTGCTAATTGATCCTTAGAGCTACCCAAAGAAAATGAGACTTAAACTAGGCAGGCAGAAAACAGTAGCAACGAAAAAAAAAGGATTCAACATAGAATCTGGAATCTGTAATTCAGGGAAGAGAACAGTACAGATCCCAGTTAAAACACAAACAGAGAAAAGTATGAGGTAATTTCAGAGAAATTTGATTGCAGAAAGATTGTGCGATCATGTAGTGAGATATGAGGTCATTTCTGGAAGAAGAGGAAAGTTTGGGCTTCGTCACTCGCTACGTCAAAGGAGTTTAAGTGAAATGTGTGACTGTCATTATTCAGCAGAGAAGAGGATCAGAAAAAAATTGAAGCTGCTTGTGAATCTGGAGACTGATCAGAGACAAGAACAGTGTCTTGTCGAATGAGCAGAAGACCTTGCTGCAAGAAGACCAGTCATTGAGCAGCACATTCTGAGGGTCCACTGGGATTGATTATATTGCAGTGAGGAAGGCAACAAGAAGAAATCATGTGTGGTGCAGGAAATCTACAAGCAAAACAGCTCCAATGCTGTGGCGAGGAGAAAATTATTACTTATTAGGGTTTTAACCTCCCCTAAGTCGTCAATCCCCATAACCTTTATGCATCTTACAGAAATACATTTATGTCATCTTACATTTACATTCATGATACTTTTATATCTACAACTATAGCCATAAGCATTTAAATTGGATCTTTAACAGTCACAAAGAAATAGCATGCTATTCATTCTTAAAATAAGATTACCAGATTAGAACCCGCATGAACAACCAAAATAGAAGAAAACTAGATGGAAGCTGCTACAAAATCATGATAAAACGTTCACAGAATTATTCAAAAAAATAAGACCAGTTCGGACAATAAAAATATCAATCTACATTCTTAATAATTTCTCAAGCTTTTCAGCTTACCAATAAATTATCATTGTCTTCAGTTTCTCCAATTATTTGCTTGATCATGTGATCTCGTTCTTCAGCATTACCATATTTGATACACTTCTCAACAACATTTGAAGCAAATTTGTGTTGGCTCATCTGCAGAATTTTCCCAGATAGCTTGCTGATGATTTGGCCTCTTTCATGTGGCTTTCCTTTCTCTAACACGTGCTGAAAGCAACAGGATCTCTTTAGTTTACACTATATGTAAGGTGAGCAAGAAAATGTTCGATAAAATGAATAAACAACCTTCAAATCAGCTGGCAACCAAAATCTATTATCTAAATCAATAAAACCAAGAATGGGGAAAATCAGCTGACACTGGAATTTGTTTCATTGATCCATAAGATTCTTATAAAGACAAAGCCTAAAGGTAGATAAGAAACAACTGGAGATCAGCATGCCTTGAGAGTAGCAGCCAACATTAAGAAATGTATATGTAATGCAACTTCTACGCAGAAACGAGTACAGACAAACATAAAAGAAAGAGTACAGCAACCATCTGCCCATTTATATTGGATTATGTGGATATATGGAAAGGTGAAATATGACAGAATAAGTTATTTGACTATTAAATCAAGAATTGCAAATTATTCAATGAATCCGTGATGCAGTATGGGAAATTTAGTATCTTTATTTAGTCGTTGTTAAGCATAAGTTGTTATAAATTTGCCAAGTTTGATGACTAGAGTATGCTTTCTTGGGTGGCCTTCCAATGAGTAAGAAGACTCTCATAGAACAAAAAACTTGGCATTTATTTCTGCTATCCAGTTATTTCATTGGAAGAATAATATCTTAATCAAAATTTTGTCAATTTAAAATCGTCTTAGATTTTACAAAATGTTGCTATCCAGTTGTTTGGTAGAGCCAAAATGTTAATTTTTTTTTGATAATTCAGGTATCTTGTTCTTCAAACTGACTAATCTAATCCCATGGAAGTTTCTCACCAAGCATCAAGAGTAAATCAGAAAGCATGAATGATATATCATTCCGCAATCAGCATTCTAAGATTGTTTTTCTATTGGAAAAAATTAATCTGTAGTGTGTCACAGTTAGCAATCGAGCATTGTAGTTAGTAATCGATCCGTGAATGTTTGATTAACTGTGGAAGTATTTTACCATTGCATCGTAGTCCCAGGGTGTGCTAATTTAATTTTATAATCTTAGTTGTTTGTCTTCATATTTGAAAATATTAATATTCTTCGAGTCAAATTTTTTAACAAAATTTTAATATCAGATATTATTTATTAAATTATTTGATATTTTGATTCATTGGCTGAAAAAGGATTTGAGTTTATTTTTTAAAAAAAGAGCTGAAATGCAATCTTTCTCTTAAGAATTTGATTTCTTGGAAGAAATATTCAAGGAAAAAATGCACATAATTCAAACTATATATAGTAAAGTTTCATCTTTTAACAAAAAAAATTATTTTAAATCTACAACATAGGCAAAAATGAATAATACAAGAATAATATATCTTGTAGGAAACATGACTTTATGGGCACATTTGGTTCAAGTTATCATACATAACCTTGGTTATGTGATTATTAAGTAATCACATAACCAAGATTATGGGGTATAAAATATAACTTAATGTTATTTGATTCAATTTATTTATTTGAAGTGAATAAAACATAATCAATTTAACATTTACTGTATTACCCTCGATTCAATTTATTTTTAAAATAAATTAAAGTAATAATATTAATATTAATGATGAAAATAAATTGATAATATATAAAAATAAATAAATATAATTTATTTATAATTTTTTAAAATTTAAAATATTTATATATTTTTAATAAAATAATTCATTAAAATAATTATTTTAATAAAATAAGTCATTAAATTAATAAATATAATTCATTAATTTTATTTTTAAAAATTTAAAATAAATTATCTCTTTTAAATTTATAAATATTTAAATTAAAATTTATTGAATTAATTAACTCAATTTCGGTATATTTCAATTGTACGAGTTTAACTTGTTATCTGTTGTTACGAGATTATCCGGCTTAGATCACTCGTGTCAGAGGAACAATCACGACAGAAAGCTCCTCAGATTTCCACAAACCAAATCTTGGGATCGGTGTTCTTCCTCTTCTCCGGCTTCTCTGATTCGTTGCTTAGGCTTCTCAACTTGGACGCTCACACAGCGCAGGTATCATCGCTCCCTTCTCAGGGCTTTCCTCTCCCTTTTAATAGGGAGAGGCTACAACCCACGGAGTGCACAACGTACACTCCGTGGGCAGTTTCCGTAACTGCCACATCAATTAACTCAGTTTTAAAATCGAAAGATAACAATGGAAAAAAATTTCATTAACCTCTGGAATCGCAGAATTTCACTTGAACATTTCCCTTTCAACTTGGTTATATGTTTTTTGTCAATGGTGTTTTAAATGTAGAATAGTAATCCTCCTCTAAAGCTTTCTTACATTAAAGGTTATATTCAATCCTTTTAGCTTTATAATAGGCATCCTCTACCGACGTAAATGAAAATTAATCACATTTCCTTTGATTTTCTTATCTAAGTCCATTAATGAATTGAAGAGGGCTTTGATACCAATTGATGTAGTACGTAAAATTGTACCACAATTTGAAAAATATTATAAAATAAATTGAAAGATGACTCATTATCCTTGCCCTTTTCATAAATTCATAATCCAACTGAGCCATCTAAGACCCTAATTTATCTCCAAAACATAATGATCAAATTTAAAACAACTCTTAAACATTAAATAAATTCATCCAAATTTAGAACTTTATAATTTCAAAATAAAATCTAAGTTAATCTGCATTAATCTGTCTGTTAAGTCCAAATAGCCCTGGAGGCAAAATATTGTATTCAGCTTCAACAGTCAATGCCCAAATTGACAATTTACTTGAGAAATACAAGTTTAATGGCAGGATAAGATTTGCATAGTTATTGCAAACGAGATGAAAAAGTAAAAATGCCAAAGAAAAAAAAATCATATTGACTAGTGTACCTTCAAGTCTAATGATGCTATGAATGTCGGACAAGTATAACAGATCTATATGTCTTCACCATACTGGCACACTCATTAATAGTCAAATCAAGCCCATATAATTGGATTACTCATTTGGCTATAATAGTATACCAAGGGAGATATAGAATTATTATTATTTTACTCGAAGATGAGGAGGATTATAGAGAACCTCATTTGAGCAGAAAAAATAAGATAAATTTGAAGGAAAAGTGAAGAAACTCACCTGAGTGACATAATTGCCATACTGATCTTGAGCAAGCTGGCACACAGACTGCAGAATCTCATCCACAATGCACTGACTTTGGGACTCATCTGTACAGTGTTCTAAAACTCTCTACGAATATGGCATATTATGATTAAGAATATCAAAAGTGGTACAAAGAACTGATGGAAACAGCAAAGAATAGTCAAGAACAAAGAGTTTCTTCTAACCTGAATCACTCGACAACCATACGGATGGGTTGATAGTGTTGCAACTTGACCATGAAATGCAGATATTATGAAAGTGATTTTTTCAGTTGGCACGCACTCAATGCATTTTTGAATCACATGATTCCCATTCTGATCTCTGACGCATTTCATGACATGTCCATCAAGTTCTTGCACAAGCTGTGTTTTCAGATCAAGCTCAATAACCTCAAGAGCCTGCAATCAGATAAGAAACCAAATGAACAACAATGAAAAGAAACCAGAGCTATTGTAAAAGCTACTTTGATCTTTCAAATAGATATACATAGGTAGTTGTTCCTTTCCACATTTTCTTGGCAAAAAATTAATACCAATTTGTCCTTTTTACTAAAATCAAAATTAGCTATTTTTAAGGTTTGACCTTCCTCATATTTTCTTAATTTGAATTGTATTCTTTTCACTCTGCTACAATACACATCAATCTTCCTATTTCCAGCACTGCTAGTTTGTTTTCATGGTATTCCTTGGTGCTCTACATACAAATACTTCTAACAAATCTTGATTATTGTGGATTTAATAGAAAAAATCGAACATAACTGACTTTAATGTCTCATCAAATACTTTGTTATAGCACAAGGTCCTTTAAGATCACTCCAACAGTTCATCACTATCAAACTCATGAACAGAATAAGTTTCATTAGTAGTTTTTGCTCCTATGGAGTAAAGTGCTAATGAAGCTAATATCCAACGAGCATCATACAACCTCACATTCACAGTCTATCTCAGAAGATCCCATATCTTTTTCATGTGCTTATGCCTAACTTGCCAAGGAACACCATTCTTAAAAGGATCACTCCAGTTAGAGTACAACGAGTTCTGATACCATACGAGTGCAAGTGATTCAACCTAAATGACTAGCAACTTGGGTGAAGTTTCACAGCAAAGACACTAATTGATTGGCGTCCTCTTTTTCAATGTCTCTCACCAGTTTCGAATATAATCAAACACTTGACCACTTAGTGTGAGTCAACTCATGTGATAGCTTTAAAAATCAAATAATGTCATAAAAATTCAAGCCACAAATTTCAGGGGTAGCAAAACACATGACTTAATGGCTTACACATGAAACGGTATAGAAGAATATATGGCATCCCTGAACCTATAGAAACTAACACAAATAATAAAAAATACAATAAAATAAACAATACCTTTTGAATTACACGACAGCCGTACATCTGAAGGCTCAAAGCCAACACATTGCCAACAAGCTTATAAGCAAGTTCATTCCTCTGTTCAGGAGTCCCATGCTCAAAAAACTGAAGATGCAAAGCAATCAAAAAGAGAAATCACATTGTATAGATTCAAAGAGTAACCAAGTATTACAAATTTATGGTCAGAAACTAATAAATGCAAATTATGCAACGCTCCGGTATATACCTTTTGAATGACATAGTTTCCAAACACATCAGTGATTAATGAAGAAGCATGTGGAAGGATTTCCTTGAAAACAGATGCCTTATCTTGTATGCTGCAGTTCTCCAATTTTTGTTGTATAAATCTACTCCCATGTTGATCAGAACTGATGCAAAAAGTACATGGCATCTGATTAAAAGAATATAAAATTACCAAGAAGATGCTTCATAAAAATAAAAACAAGGCTAAGAATAAAACTTGCCTAAATTCAACAATACGGCCAGAAATATCAGACAATTCATATCTACGTGCTTTATTAGACTTCAGCTCTTCCAAGAAAGAATGCAATGGATCATCAACCTTCTCACATCCTCTTTGGCTTTTCCATCCAGAAGCAGCAGTATTTTTTGCAGAACCAAATGGAAATTTAATGTTTTCATTTTTCCTTCCTGAAAATCCTGCACCTGCAACTGGTGACCCAATAAAAGCAGGACTGGCAAGTGGAGAGCTTGGTATTTGTGATCCAATAAAAACAGGAGAGGCAAGTGGAGAGTTTGGCAATTGCATGACATCAATGCTAGCAGGGCTCCCATAGTAGCTTGGAATTTGAGGCCTATGATCAAGCAAATGGGGAGGATAACCTGAAACCTTTTGTGCATCACAATTACCTGGTATGATTCCAATAGCATCAACTCTACAGATCATTGGATCATATTGACCTGGGGTTTGAAATGCATCCACAGAGGGTTGCTGACAAAAAGGTACATACAAGGGATCGGGAAAGGGAGGCTGAACGGTTAGCTGTTCATAGTTTTTGTAGTGCATATCAACTCCAGAAACAATACCTCCCCCACTGGGACTCTCAGAAGCTCTAGCGGTGAAGTTTGATCCCACTGGATTATCAAAAGCCACTGGAATTGGACTATGGGGATGGGGGTACACATTAATAAGCTGGGGCATTACTGAGGGATTCAATGTGTATCCGTTGATGGTGAATTGAGGAGGTAGACCAGGAAATTGAAAATTGTGATAGTATGGAGTGCCAAATCCAGATCCTGTAATATATAATGATGGGGCAAAACTAGTAGATTGCAATGAAGATTGCATATCAGCTGAGGTTAACTTCGGTTGACCAGGATGACCATGGGATAAGCTAAAGCCCATACCCTGAGAATGAGAAATTCCTTCGGCAATAATCTGAGACTCACTACCTAGAGAATGAGAAGAAGAGCCACGTGATGGCATGCCAGCTTGCTTAGGGTTCTGGTATGATTGATGATTTTTGTGGTTATGAGCAGATAATTTTAACTTCCTAACTTCATTTTCAATGTCACCAGGATCTGAACAAATCCCACCAGTAGTTGAAACACCATCCCCCAATGTGGTGCTTGATTCATATTGACTTGATTGTAAATTCACTGACTTATCAATTGAAGCTAAGTGACCAAGCATGGTTCCCAGGCCATCATTCAACAATAACCCACCTGACTGTAAATCTAAGTTAGTACAACCATCAGAACCAATTCTAGGTATTATCTTCTCTGGTTTAGACAAGTCAGTTGAAGAATCAGGCAGAGGGTTTGAGAGGGAATCTTGACTAACTGCTCGCTCTGTTTTAGTATGGTTAGGAGGTTGGGAATGATTATTGTATACAGGATATTGAGTTTCGAACAAGACTTCCTGAAAAATTAAAAAACACTATGCTTCAAAAATACAATAAAACTAAACATCCATATCCATGCGTGTCATATTAATTTGTCAAAAGAGTTTATTCTCACGGGTCATAAATCAAAGAAAAGGCTTCAAAACAATGGTGATTGCAATCACACGAAAAGCTTGTTATTGGAGTAACTTTGCAGCTACATGGCTAGCTAATAGACTTGAAATTAACAAGATTATAAAATTTCAAACATTGCACTTGTTATAGGGTTTAGACACCCATCCAAACAAAAATAAGTACTAATGTGGGAGATGAGTACACTCTTTACTCCATGATCGCTATTCACAACAACACTAAAACCTGAGCTCAATCAGCACCGGGAGTGTACATTTATTATAATATATGCCCAAAAGGCACTAATTAATCACAATCTCCAAAACATGCATATGCATACAAGTAGTACAGGCACTACACGTTGGCGCAAGGAATTTGGCTGAGTCATTTTTCACAATCATCAGGGATCCTTATTTGTCTCAAATAACTGGAAATTAGGCAATGTAACTCACTTCCTATGTTCCTTCTAAAGTACCTGTTTCATATCATCTCAACAATTCAAAGGGATAATATCTAAGAAGCACATTGCTTTCATTGCTCTATGCTAACAACTAAAATTGACAAAGTAAACAGAGTTAGATTATAAGATAGTCGATACAACCATTGTATGTACAATAAATAACCTCTTTATGCATTATGTAAGCTGGAATAATTAACTACTATAAAGCAAGGAAGCTGAGGGTCAAATAGAAGTAAAAGACAATGCTTCAAAGAAGAATATTATTGAAATGCATAAACTGGTTTATGTATAAATTTATCACCTGTACCAAATCTATAGGCCTTCCTTGCAATGGAGACATTCTAGGTGATCTATCATCCTCAGGTTCTTCATTATGAGTAGAAAGGGCATGTTGTGAAATAGAGAGAATTGAATTGCTGCTTTCATCGAAGGAAAGAATTTTTTCATTATTCCCAATGGAACCAATTTGTTGCATTAAGTGTCGACTCTCCCGAGATATAAGAGGTGACGGAAGCCTTGGATTTAAATTCACATTTTTGCAGTAATATGCTAAGTAACCTGGATGAGCTCGGAGTTCTTCTTCAGATTTGCAATTTTGAAGACCATCCAAGTTGACGTCAAAGCGATCAGTCAGAGTTTGCAAGATATCGAATGCTATACGAGAACCTTCCATGCTAGGAGGTGCACTTCCACTTCGGCTGAGGCCAGTGTTGCTTTTTGTTCCATTGTATCTCTGCCCTTTCAAAAGTAATCCCAACTCTTCTGATGAAGTACTAGTTGAAGCAATTCCTGGTGTATCCTTACACAGGAGCCAACTTCCAGCTCCACTATTCCCAACAAATCTCAATGGACTCTCTGTGGCCATTTATTTGGAATGTGCTTAAGCCACATAGATAAGGTCCAGGTGTGTCAAAGTAAGTGCATTCTTGTCAATTGTCACTGTACAATTTGTACTATTAGAACTCCAGGTAAAACTTGTTAACTTGTTTAAAGCAGCCAAGTTTCAGCATCCAGAGAAACAACTGATGCCTAGGATGGCAAGTATAAATATATTACATACTTAAGCAAAGCCAAAATTTGAACCAGCAAGTTAAAAATAGGCAAGTAAAAATTATGAGCCAGTTTGTTCTGACCTACGGATTACATAAAGTGCTCATAAGTAAAACATACATATAGAAGTAACAAAAATAGAGGAATTTCTGCAAGACAAGAAGTATTATCAAACAAAATTCTGTCTCTTTGGAGATACGAGGTCTTAAAAATGTCTAATAATTTGCAAAATATTGTCTTCAGTTCATTACTTTCCGTGGCTTCCTTGATCTAGGAAAAAGCTTCAGAACCAAAGAATTCACGAGCTCAATCAAAGTCAATACAAATAAATTAGATGAATATAGCAAACACATATGGTTTATTTTGCAAATCAATATTTTCTTTCAGTTGGCACCAGCTGGCAGCCAGGTTCTGAAGTTTATTAGCAAATACCTTAAAAAAGTGCCTAGGATGAATGCAAAACTATTCAATAATCATCATAATACAATAAGGTAAATCAACATATTTGACAGAAAAAAAATAAAGTCTGTATGTAGTCAACTAACCTCCATAAACTGTTGCCCTGCACCAAAAAAAGAAGACAAAACGCTGCTACTACATTCCACAAATTAACCAATCGCACCACGAAAACCAAATATTTATCCTATATATGCCCTGCGTCCCGCGATACGGTGTAACTAAATTACGAAACCACCTGTTCAGAGTCACAATCAGCATTCTAATGTTCTTAATTTGCACAGCTAAGTTTCCAGCGAGAAAACGCCCAAACCCCCAATCAGCCGAAAAATTACAAAGACCCTAACTTTACCGATTGAATTGAAACCCAACCCATCAAAACGCATAAAAACGGAAAAGCAGCTGAAACTCATTTCAGATGAAAAAAAAACCATCGAATAATTTAAACCTTCCAACCCACCAAACACTGGCACATCAACCAGACTGTGAATTCATCGACTAGCGCTACGAAATCTCCAAGGAACGACAATAGCAAGGCAGTCAACAAACCCTAAAGTTAAAGGAAGCAAAATCAGGAGAGAACTCCGCAGGAGAGGATTCTTACCTTCTCCCACACGTTGTCCCGCGACCCAAACCAGCAGCAGCTGCAACTGCTCGAAGATCGGTCGAAACCCAACAAACGGAGACGAATAACGGACTTTGGCCGGCCACCTCTCTCCCCGCGTCGCTCTTGCTCTTCCCCCGAGACATCCGCTTCTGAAACCCCTTAAATATCGGGCTTTTGGAAATTTCCTACGGCCGTGGAGGACTTAAATGACCAAAATACCCCAACAGCAACGCCGCTTATTAACTCCCCCACCTTACACCCTCCCTCATCCACCCTAGCGTGGGCCCCGCCCGACGTGGGGAATACTGAATACGTGATGCCCAAGGAACCGTTGGCGAACGAGTGGGTACATTTCAGCAGACGGCACCAGAAGGTTATTTTGGGCATAAAATGCCGCAGTTTTGATTGGCTTAATTAATTTAATTGGGAAGTTTAGAGGAGCACGAAAGGTGAGGAAATAACTTTGAAAGCTTCAGTGGTGCAACAAGTTTTCCACGCATGAGGTAAGCCATTTGTTTAATCGATGTGATGAGGATTGTCGTTACAAATGAAGGTAATTAAGGGTGGTTTTAGGCCAATCTTAATCGGTTAGATCGACGGCCGATCGCCTTAAACCTTGTCAGGAACAGTACACGTGTCATTTTATGACGTGCAGGTTTCGTATAGGTTAAATGGTGTGTGAGGTTGAGAACACTTCCTTGTTGACACCTCCGTGTACCCGATGCACATATGGTGGGAGGCGTGGGGACGGCGCGATCGCTGGAAGCGAAACGAATGGATGACGTGGAAAATAGGTAACCGGCTGATGTGGGGCGGCGGCGTCACATCCGACGACAGGTGTGCGGGCGGGCACAAGCAGATCGATAAGCACGTGTATGGCGGCCGGTTGTGGGCGTGATCGCACGTGCGGCCAAGTAACTTTTGCAAAACAGCGAAAGGGGCAAGCCACGTGTCATCTTAGGGATTTTTTACATTCTTTGAAAGTAGAAAATAATAATCGTTATAATTTTTGTCAACGGCGAATTTCTGTGATCTTCAATTTGGAACCGATCCAGTGGATGTGGCGCGAAACGAACGGGGTCTCCCGGGACACGTGTACCTCCTTCTCGTCTTCTTCTTCTTCCTTCGATAGCATCACTGATCGTCTCGTCTCGCCGCGTCCTCACGCCACGCGTCCAGCGCTCTTCAATTTCATTAATTAATGATTCCGAAAGTATGTAATTTCGGATTTTAAAGTCGAGAAATTATACACGATTTTGCTCAAAAGGATGCATTTTCCATTCAGAAGGATTGAAAAGTACGAATAATAAGAAACATTGAAAAGCAGAATTCAAAGCTACTTAAACTTGTAATTCTCTCCGGCCGCCTTCCAGGTCGGTTTGTTGGGCCCTAGCTAGCACTCGCCGCAGCCTCCGTCGTGGCCAAGGGCCGCCGCAGGCATGGGGACGGCGATGAAGCTGGGCGCGAGGTCGCCGGCCATGATGACGAGGAGGCGGCCGTCCTCCAGGGCGGCGGGGGAGGCGCCGCCGTCGTCGCTGGGCTTCCCTTCCTCGTGCTGCTCGCCAGTCTCGGCGGGGTCGAGGAAGGGGGAGAGGCCCCAGTAGGAGCAGGCCAGGACGAGGAGAGCGAAGACGATGAGGCCGAGCATCGCCGCCAGGCCACCGAAGAGGTAGGGCACCGGCGACTTCCACGGCGAGTGGTCTCCGCCGCCGGGAGGCGTGCTCGGCGCTTCCCCCGAGAGGGAGTGGAAACCTGCGCCGGTCATAGCTGTTCACTACGAGGAGAAAAGAGCGAGTTGAATTGAGCAAGTGTGGATTGTGGAAGTTCATGTGATATTTACAGTGGCATGATAAAAAAAGTATATTAAAATTATATCTTTTCTAAATCATCCAAATGTATATTTGCAAAGCAATAATCGATCCTGGTAGGCAAATAAAGAAATAATAATTTCTTCTCGTCATCCAAAAGAGTACATATATAACCCTTCATTTATTTGCAAATTAAGATATTTGTTGTGCCATTTTTTCTAATTGTGCAACTAGAGTTATGCACTAAACTATATCTACATCTATATCTATATCCATATCGATATTTGGAGTGGAATGCAGCACGAGACGACGTGAAGAAGACAATGAAACAGATGATTCCAATTCAGTTTTGATCCTCAATTTGGGAGGGGCATGAATTGACCCTCAACCGTGTGTCAAATAAGGTGCCATCTCTACACTTCATCTTTCCCATTTCTAGCTACAGTCTATGGGAACTTGCAAATGAGCTAGTGAGGCATCTGCCTTGTATATATTTATGCATCTTGAAGGAGGTACGTGTCAAGTTTTTGATAGCTGAGTGTTTAGAATGAGTAGGTTGTTTAGTCATTGGAAGACTAGTTAATGATCATTAACACTGATCTTGCTAAGGCATTTTGTCCTTAAACCACCAGTCCTAAAACTTTGCTGGATAGGCTATTTTCTTATATATATATATCCAGAGCTATGTTCTTACTTTATTTCAGAATACTAATATATTTTTTGTCAAGTTCATGTCACAAATTAAGAATAGTTAGAAACAAGAAGGTCAATCTCTATGGCATTCTGACAAGAAGAGGATAATTGATCAATTAATCAATAATGTTTCGGGCTAGTGCTTGTCTATTTTTGTTTTTTTTTCCTTCTTAAGAATAAAGAAAATCTTAATTAGTACTCTTTAATCATGAGTGAGTTGGCTAATTACCATAGCTAATGGTGGATAAGTCCATCTGAATAAATAAAATACTGATGGCCACGCACTGTGTATAATCTTAAAAGCTATCAATAGTCAGTGTTAAATAAAATCTACTGGCCACACACTATATAGATTCAGAAAAGATATATACAATTCAAAGATTGTTTCATTGAACATATATATTGACATGTCTATAGACGTCTGACTCTCTCTAGGATCATAAAGACGCCCTTAATGCATGCTTTATATTATATATGGTCCCTGACTTGACCCCTGCTGCAATACCTGCATATATATATAAGTATACCCTGTATCCTTGCCCTTGGCCTTTAATTCGTTCTTTCTTCTTTATGCGTGCACAGGTACGAAAAGTCGACGACTCTGCTGCATGCATGCAACGTGGAGCGACGAGTAAGGAGAAGAGAGATGTACGTGGACACGCGGGAGGCCTGCTTGTAATCATGAGAGGTGCGTGCAGCATGCAAGAACCGAGAACGTCGGTACGGCCAGTGTATTCAAGAGCAGTCACTGCGTCTACGTGCATGGTGCATGGCCGTAGGGCATCTTGCTGGTGCGGCTGTACGCTCGCAAGCTTTTGTGCGATTATCCCGCGCAGTTAAAGCTTCCTGCAGCAGCTATCCATTAAGTTAGTGCTGTTTATGACCTGACGCACTGAAATTAAGAGAGGGAGAAGAAGAGCCTGCCACGCATGCATCTTCTTCTCAAATTTGAATGAGCTCTAGCTAGTTCCTTCTTAAGATACAGAAAATATCATCGATCAGATTGATTTAGTTATTCCAATCAAACAATAGGAAGCTTAAAAGAAACTGAAAACAAGGGACGTACGTCCTACAAATTTGACTGTTAATTCAGCTCTCTCTATATACGATCATTAATTGACACCCGGATCCAAATCAGATTGGCAATAAATATAAATAAATAAATGCTATAAAACAAGCAAATTAATTAAAAGGGGTCCTTTTGACGACACACCTGCTTGCTTTTGCAGTATGCATGCTTTCAATCCAGTTACTGAAAATTTAAGAAAAAGGGGGAGAACAGAGCTTTTTGGACCTGACAGCAACCGCAGAAAGGTGGCCTGCAATTGCTTGCTTTAAGTTAACTCCCATAAAGTAGTATGAATATATATATATATATATATATACACACACACTATACCATGTTGCATGCTTGCATGCATGCATTAGGGTTAGGGCACACTCAATGCTCGAAGATAATGATGCACCTTTTGATCTCGTGGCATGCATTTTCATCAACTAGGAAGGTAGCTTTATGGATATACCGAGCTAGCTAGCAATCCATCACTTGTAATATAATAGTTTAGCTTGCAAGTAGGGACGTGTTCATGTCGTGTACGTCCTCTGTGGAATTACAAAGCCGAGGGAAAAGGAAGTGCATGGTCCATCATGTCAGTTTTCTTTTACGTCCAAAAGCTGCGTATGCATATTGAAATCTCCAAAAGAAGATCCACTTTCATGGTGCTTTGCTTTCTTATTCGAAAAGGGAAGAAAAAAGGAAGGGCCAAAGTGGAAGGAAGCACTTCTTTTAGAGTGAAAGTAAATTTTGATTCTTGTCATCATCTGATAATTTTAGCAGATATTATTATTATTATTATTATTATTTAATTATTAGTCATCGAACTGTGCACGTTCATTTAATTTAATTCGAGAAAATGAATGCCTTCATTTAATTTATAATTTAGGGTTTATGCGTATAAATTCAGGATACATGTGGTGCGGGTTTAGCTAATTAATTAAATATATTTTGGGAATTGGATTGGCGGGCGTAAAGTTGGAATTCAATGCGACAGCAGACGCCGTGAAGTTTTTTTTTAAATATTAATTTATTTGTTTTGCAGTGAATTATTCTCCCCGAATATTTTATTTTATTTTATTTCATTTCATTTATTTATAGCTCACTTATTTTGGTAGATGGAGCACTGCATTTATGGGTACGAAAAGTGCACGTCCAAAAGTTTCATTTATTACTTTTTTTTTAAATTACCTTTTTCTGTTATTTATTTATTTTAAGAAATACGATCTAATAATACCTATATTTTTTTTATTTGAAAAATTAGGATATTTATTTTAAAAGGGGGAAAAAAATGATGGCTAGCTGATAATAAAGAATTCGAAAGCGCTTTTTGGCGTTGCACGTAACTCCACTGCGAGCTTTATCTGCCAAACCACTCACTTGATGAACACGTAAAAGCTACGGCGGAAGGAGCGGAGAAAGAGAAAGAGAAAGGGAAAGCAGAGAGCAGAAGAGAGCAGCGCGTGCGCGGGCGTCGTCATGTTGTAGGAACTGAGAGGAAGGAGGAATAATAATGGCGGTGATGATTTCCTTGCGCTTGGCCTGCCGGCCCTCAAAAGAAGTGGAGAAAATTATTATTATTCCGCAACAGTCATTGAATGCTGCAACTCAACTGCTGGATTGATTGTTCACGGGACAAAATTAGGTGGAAACGAGTAACAATTGCCGAGATCGAGTTCGCTAAGCGATGGCGATCGATGATAAATTTCAGCAGTGGTCGAAGAGGATGGCGAGAAAAAGAGGAATGGGGGAGGAAGAAACCATACCCGTCCAATCCGCAGCTCCTGCGAATAAATAAACAAACCCAAAAGAAGACAAGAACTCAAGACGAAAGGAACAAAATCAGATGGAAAGGAAGCAATTCATCAGGAGGAAAAGGAGGAGAGAGAGAGGTGGGCGCTACTTTATCGAGCAGAGGAGGTGAAGCCTGAGGAGAAAAAGGGAGTTTTTTTTGTTTTGTCCTGCGAGAAGCCAACTCTAATCTCCGTCTCAAAAGCCTAGCTTTCTCTCTCCCTTGATCCCTTCGCAGAGCAGAAGATTCTGTTCGCCTCCCTCCTCCTCCTCGCTCCACAGCCTCTCGAGAGGAAAGATAAAAATTGGAACTTTGCCTTTTCCCTTGTTGCTTTCTTTAATCTCTCTCCGTTCCTCTGTTCCTGCGAGGTGGTGCTTTGTTTGTTTTTTTAATTCTTTTGTATCAGTTGCTGTGGTACGGTGGTGGCTTGTTTTGGTGAGAGGAATTGCTTTTTCTGATGAAAGTTCTTCACCAGGTGGATTTCTTTTTGATCAATTAAGATCAATCCGGCCAGGAGAAGAGGAAAAGTGGTGCTTTTGAGTCGATAAAAGGGAGATTTTTTGGGCGGAGAAGAAGTGTTTGTGATGCTTGATCCGTTAGAAAGGAGGAGCAAAGCAAGATGAGGACGGTGTTGAGTACGATCCAGCAGACGCTGACGCCGGAGGCCGCGAGCGTCCTGACGCGATCCATCTCGGAGGCGGCTAGGCGGAGCCACGGGCAGACGACGCCACTCCACGTCGCCGCCACCCTCCTGGCCACGCCCTCCGGGCTGCTCCGCCAGGCGTGCGTCCGCTCCCACCCGCAGTCTTCCCACCCGCTGCAGTGCCGCGCCCTCGAACTCTGTTTCTCTGTCGCCCTGGACCGCCTTCCAGGCGGGGGAGCAGGCGTCGAGCCGCCCATATCCAACGCGCTCATGGCGGCGCTCAAGCGCGCGCAGGCGAACCAGCGCCGCGGGTGTCCCGAGCAACAGCAGCAGCCGCTCCTCGCCGTCAAGGTCGAGCTGGAGCAGCTCCTCATATCGATACTCGACGATCCCTCCGTCAGTCGGGTCATGCGAGAGGCCAGCTTCTCCTCTGTCGCCGTCAAGATCGCTATCGAGCAATCTCTCCCATCATCCGCCTCTACCACGACCACTGCTTCCGCCCGATCCATCGCTTCCTTTGCCACTGGCACTTCTCCTCCAGCTGCCTCTCGTATCATAAGCGGCCTAAGTCTAACCAACCGAGCTCCCCCTGCCACAGCCTCTACATAAACCCTCGCCTGTACCAGCACCACGACAGCGGCGGCTGCAGCGGCAACGGCGAACAGGTCCGCACGGAGGAAGTAAAGCGGGTGCTCGATGTCCTCTCCCGACTCAAGAATCGAAATCCAATCCTCGTCGGAGACTCCAACGCCGACGTCGTGATGAGAGAAGTGTTGCAGGGGATTCGCTCCGGAGACGCGCCGCCGCACCTGCTCAACGCCCAAGTCCTTCCCTTTCCAAAGGAAATCGCCACGGCCTCCTCACACAATCTTTCTCAAATCATTAGAGAGCTCAGCAGCTCGTTCGATTCCATGATCAGCGGCCACAATGGAATGATCATCCATCTGGGAGACCTCAAATGGCTAGTGGAGAGCCATGGCGTCTCCGATGCCAGCCAGTCATTGACCGAGGAGATCGGAAAGCTCTTGAAAACGTTCCAGAAAGGTGATCAAGTGTGGTTGATCGGGACTGCGTCGTGTGAAACCTACCTCCGGTGCCAAATCCACCACCCAACCATGGAGAACGATTGGGATCTCCAGCCGGTGCCGATAGCGCCAAGTTCTTCCATCACCAATACGTTCCCAAGGTGAGATTTTTTCCCCCCTCAGCTCAATTTCTGTACGCGCGCATGGGAAAGCCATTAATTTTCATGTTTGCTATATCTGGAAATTCATTGATGAAGAAGGACTATTCTTCTAGGAAAACAATTTAACCTGAAAGTTTCATCTTGTTTAATGGAGGAACTTCTTTTAATGTTTCAATTTCAATGAAGGCAAAGAAAAACAGAGCAGCACTGGAATTCAAAGTTTCTCCCGTTGATGAGTTCACTTGTAACTGAATGAGCTGAAATCCTTTTAAACTCTTTAGAATCCATGAACAAAAACTTTTTTTTTCTTCTTTCAGAAGTGATAGATCTTTTTGATGAAGATTACGTTTCTTTCCCTTCTATGTATAGGATTGGAGGCGACGGCATCCTTAGCAACAGTCTGAAGAGATTATCACCCATGAACTGCACAGGCACTGTCGCCTCGAAACAACCATCCGAGATCGCAAACCCTTCGCAAAACACAGCCCTCTGTCCTATATGTTCAGCAAGCTATCAGCATGAATTAACTACTCTTGGCTGTACGGAGTTCAACAAGCCCTCAACAAAAGCAGAGGCATGCCAAGCAATGCCTCAGTGGTTGCAGATTGCAATGCTTGACAATGGAAGCAACACTAATCCATCATCATCTTCCCTTCTCAAGGTGTGATTAGGTTTAACTGATGTCGTATTTTGCTCATGCATTGTCGCGTAAGATCATCTTACTTCTTTAAGATTAACATTGTGGGTGTTGCACTTGTGTAGCCTGAGGAAGAGCGACAACTGAAAGAGAGCACCGAGGAGCTATTGAAGAGATGGAGTGCGACTTGCTCCAGCCTACATCCTACTGCTCAGAGCACGACTAAGCTCGAGTTATCACTATCTCAGAGCACGACTGCACATCCTTCTTCCCCTCCCTGTGCTCCTGTGAGGACTGATCTTGTCCTGGGTAATTCGAAGCTCTGCAATTCATCCATGGCCGACACCCATAACGATTGCCGAAAGGATTTCAATGAGCGTATGCAAGATACTATCTTTCATGAGCAGAGACCTAAAGTTTCTAGCATTTCTGATATCGATTCATTCAAGAGGTTATTCAAGGGGCTTGCAGACAAAGTAAGTTGCCAGCAAGAAGCAGCATTGGCTGTGGCTACTGCTGTATTGCAATGCAAATCCGGCAATGGAAGACGCCGGAAAACTGGAACTAAAGGTGATATTTGGCTTCTTCTTATCGGGCCCGACAAAGTCGGAAAGCGGAAGATGGCAAGCGCTCTATCAGAACTGATATTTGGGATCGGACCAACATTCGTCAGTCATTCTTCTTGCACGGAAGGTGATCATGAACAGTCTACTTTTCGTTACCGGGGAAGAACACCTATAGACCGAATCGTAGAAGCAGTTTGCCAGAACCCGTTCTCGGTGATTGTGTTAGAGGACATTGATCGAGCCGACATGATATTTCAAGGTAAAATTAGGCAGGGGATAGAGAGGGGCAGGTTACTCGATTCACATGGCCGGGAAATCAGCTTAGGCAGTGTCATCTTCGTCCTGACCACAGATTGGGTTTCAGAAGATCTCAAGAGCTCGTATGATTCCCTCCTTCAGCATGAGGAGAAGGTATTGGATTCAGCTTACTATGGGGTGGGATTGGAGCTCTCGATCGGGGACAAGCTTGCGAAGCGTCGTCCTGATTGGCTTCGCGAGGATGATCAATGCTGCGCTAAGCAGCGAAAGGAATCTCTGGTCAGCAGCAACCTTTCACTCGATTTGAATTTACCCATGGGAATAGATGCTGAGGGCGGGGAGGGATCCCGGAATTCCAGTGACCTCACCACCGAGCATGAATGTGATAAGGGCAGGTTCTCATCCCCATCAATCTCAGAATTGCCCAGTTTAGTCGACGAGACGATAACATTCAAACCAGTAGACTTCGGCTTGCTAAGAAGAAATGTCCTGCAGTCCACTTCGGCGAAGTTTGCTGCCGTAATGGGCAAAGGGCGTGCGCTAAGAATCGACGACGACGCTCTCGATCGGATCGTCGCTGGCTTATGGCTTGAGGGAGCAGATTTCGAGGACTGGGCTGACAGGGTTTTGGTCCCTAGCTTGAAGCAACTGAGAAATAACAACTCGAAAACGGATGCCGGGGTCGTAGTCATCCGGCTATCCACTATCAAAGGAGACCGATCAGCCCGAAGGCCTGAAAACAGCACCGGGAACTGGCTGCCGGCGACGATCACCATCGCATTCGATGGCGCCGACGACAATTAGTGAAGAGTAGAAACCTGCATGATGTACATATCAGAAGATCAACACAGTCATATGATTGATCATGCTCAAGAACACTTATGAAAGGTTATTTTTCTTTTTTGTTGATATCTGCCATGAATTCGTCAATCTTTTCTCACTCCTGCTGCCAGGCCACCATGTGGCCGCTTAAATGCGGCGCGCTGGCATTGTCTGCACTTCTTGTATGTATGTTCTACGCCATTGATGGCGCCTGCAGTTGCTTCAGCTTAAAGTTTGGATCAAAACTTCAAGTGCTGCCACTTCTGTCTCCGTGACCAAGCTCATCGCGGGGCAGGGACGTACCGAGAAAGGTGAACTACTGGTGGTCAGGCGTCATCCAAGGCTTTTGAGCAGCAACCAAGCTCTGCTCTCAATTAATGTACGTGGGACGAGACCATTCAAGACGAGACATGGGGGTATATCGAGCAACAGGGAAGGCAACGCATGTGCTTCAATTAATTGTCTTTTCGCCTCCTTTCTGGATGATTATTAAGTACTAGGGCATTCATTTTTTTGTTTTTGTTATTAAATTGTTATTTAAAACTTGGACGAAGATTTTGCAATGAATGAAGCCTTTGGTGTTTGGGCTGTCGAATGGCTCTTTAGATCCAAATGAGCCCATTTATTGCTTAGGCGTCTTCTTCTTCTAGTTTAATATTAATATTAAAAACTAAAAATTAATTAGTCTTCGTCAATCTCTTCGGATCACGTGTCGCTGGCATGACCGTCCCTTGCTCTCAAGTATCACCACCGACGCCGCCAGACTCCGGCGATCCGCCTCGCTGCCATGGGTGCGGAGTCGAAGGAAGCCGCTGAGATGATGCCCTCTATCCTCTCCGACACCGCGGCGAAAGCATTCGTCGCTGGCCACAGGGGCCTCGTCGGATCCGTCATCCACCGCAAGCTCGTGGCGCTCGGCTTCACAAGCCTCCTTCTATGCACCCACGCCGAGCTCGACCTCACGCTCTTCCCTGTATTCTCATTCTCTGCTAACTTCACTGCATCTTCGTGATGCTGGCCATTTTCCACCAAATTTCTTGCTCTCGCCAAATTCTTCCGGTTTTCCCAATATCTCCGTTGGACTGCGCTCTCTGGGGTTTATCATCGCCAGCTTCCGCTTCATCTCTGCTCCTTTTCTTTTTCTTCTTCTTCCGCTCGTCCTCCTCGTCTCTCTCCTCTATCAACGACTTCTCGAGCTCAGAGCGCCGGCGAGCGGCGCATATCTCGCGGTGGAAGAGAACGAGCTCGTCGAACGCGGCGGCGGCGCGGTGCACGAAAGCGGCGACCACCCGGCGGGCAGCGTTCTCGTTGGCGGCGAAGCGGGTGAACACGGCTGCCGCTTTCGAGAGGGAGATGGGCCTTGAGGAGACCACAGATCCAGAGTGAGGATCGTAGGAGGAAGAAAGAGCGGACATTTGGATTAGGGCTTTGGAATTCGTTAAATAAAGATTCCCCTGTGCGGCACATCGCTAATAACGCGATATGCGCCCGTTATCTATTTCATTATACCTCCTATATTTTAACTATTTTCTTAAACGTCCCTGTAGTTTCCCTCTGTTGCATATCTATAAATATTTTATCTCCTACATTGTCATTTCACCCCTTTCTATTATTAAAAATAAATCAATAATTATAAAAAATAGATAATAATAAATTATAATTTTTTTAATATCACTTATAAAAATATGAGGAGTTTAAAGATAATAAAAATCTAAAGGTATTTTTAAAGTAGTTAAAATATGAGCACCCCATTCTTAATTTACTTTTATAATAAAAAAACACTTACAATGATCAATAATTATTTTTATCGGCTGGCATAAAAAATATTCATTAAATAAACATATGAAATAATTTACTAATCAACATGATCAAGGAGCAACATTATCTACGGAGGAGGATATTATCTCGATTTTATCGAGATTCAAACCCTTATCTTCTTCTGTAATTTTACTTCGCCTTAACCAATTTAATTATATTCCAGGAGCAACATTGATTTTATATCGCCTTCATTGAGATTGGATCAATTGAAGAAATCTACGGAATACCAAGAAAACATTTAATCCTCTTGACAGAAAGCTTAGACATTAACTAGTTAATAAAAGTTTCCAAGAATACAACAAACACAAGTCCCGTCAGAGAACAAGTTTTTGTACAAGTTACAAAAGAGCCTGAATACAAATATAACGAGAGAATGATGCGAGCAAAACAAGATTATATTTGGAAAACATTTGTCTGAAACCTTTCATCATACAACCTCCAATGGCCATATCTTTCAGTATGGAACAGGGATCTTGGAATGTAGAAGTTTGGTTTGATTAGAGTCTTAAGATTCTTCAAATTGGCAGCCGCTTGCTCTATTCCTCTACCTGTCAAATTGGCACATCCGAAGATATCTAAGTATTCCAGGTTTTGGCATCCCTCTGAAACTGAAATGAGGCCGGTAGCCGATAGTTTAGAAAAACGGAGTTCAACATGTGTCAACTTTGGCATGAACTTTGCGATGGTTGTAGCCTCTCTATCTCCATCTTGAGGACAGGCTCTTAAGTAGTCATCGGGAACTATACCAGAATGCTGTGAAGGGTCAAGCCAGTTCAACAAGTTCCTTCGGAAAACTTTAAGGTTATGGCAGTTCTGCCCAATCACCTCCAGCGACTTGAATGAAATTTCATAGCAATTGCTTATGTCCAATTCGATAAGCATGGGGCAGAAAGTTGCAATCTTGAGCATTGACTTATCAGTTACACTCTGGCTACTCTTTATTGACAGGATCTGCAAATTCAGTGATCTGAAAATATATTTGAGCAAGACAGGTAATAGCAGCCTCTGGCTTAAAATGAAAACTAATGTTTAAGTTAACCAACTATTGTTCAGTTTTCATTTGTAATCAATAGGAAGATAGATTAGCCAATTGCAATTGGATTGACAGAAGATAATTGAGATTCAGCAAATAAAATGATTGTTAACCTTCTTCAAGCACGTCTGTTCTTTCTTACTGAATTTTGAAAGTATTAGCTCTGGAAACCTCTATTTTTGTTTGTTCATCTTATAGACTTCACACCTCATGGAAAAACAACAAATGTACCCTCCCACAATGAGGTTCAAGAAACACATGCAAGTTCTAAATATGGCTAAATATGTGCAAAAATACATAATGTCCAGAAGAAAACAAATTAAATAAATAAAAATTGAAAAGAGAAGGAGAATTTGCTAAAGCAGCATACTTGGAAACTGAAATTCCATCTTCCAAAAGATGCCCACATGATATTTAATAAATGATTTAATAAGGTAATTAAATTTAAAAACTTAAATCATATTGGCTAAAAAAGGGACAGTGGATTGAGTTGAAATATGTCCAAAGTTGGAACATGTCTCTAGGTAACTTTGATGAAAAGTTACCAGTTAACTTCATAAATGAAAGGATCCTCTCTCTAAACTTAATTGCTATACAAAACATAGAAAAAAAATTACAAAAACAACTTCCATCATCAAGAAAAATATCTAGAGAGAAAAATTACCTTCCTTGATTGCTTTCATTTAAAAAATAATAATGGGTCAAGGTATTACCAGAATTCTGTAAATAAATTTAAAAAAAGAGTACTTAAACCAGAATTCTGACACCACATAAAATCATACTGAAAATATTAAGTGTTTCAGACTTGTATTTTATTGATTTTGAAGCTATTGATTATATAAAAGGAAACCAAACAAAACTCTCCTACGAAAGGAGCCACAAAAAGCCACGGCTTCTTAAATTTGTATGAACATAAATCAACCTCTGGACATTCCATCTTTTGTTGGTGAAAAATAATTTTGTGGCCATCATTCTTGAAAGGAGTCAGTGGCAATAGCACAGATAATAGAGATAAACTCACTAGCCAAGTGAAAAACATTGAAAGTGAAAAAGCATAGAAATTGTAGATATGGCTAAATATGTGTGAAAATATGCAGTCTCCGAAATAAAACTGAACAGAAAATGAGGCAACATGCTTGGAAAAATTTTCTGAGTACAAAATTTATTATGCCCGAAATGATATTTAATAAATGATTTAATAAGATAATTAAATTTAAAACATGCTTGTTAACTTTATTGGAAGATTGCCATTACAGTGATACAACGGAAGGATCCTCTCTCTATCCCTACTTGACGTACACAAAAAATTATAGGAACAAAACATCATCAAGCCAACGATGAAAAGAGACAACTATCTTCCTTGACTGCTTTCATTCTTAGATACCAAAAATAAGAATTGATCAAGGCACGTTTGCTTCCATATTATACCAAAATTCAGGAAGTTCTGAGATTCATGAGTATGATTTAATTTTCTTATGCTTATTGGCTTTGCCTACATATTATTTTACAGAGGATTTCCAATTCCCACCCACTTTTTTAACTGTATGACTTATGCCAATATTTGATCAACTGTCTTTCACTTGCATGCTCAAAATAAGTACAAACATAATTAAACAAAATACCAATAGACATGGAATTGCATTCCTAGCTGAAAGTCATTGAAACTCCAATCCTTCCATAGACTTGGAATTTGATTTCACTGTGACTTTGATCCAATGAAGCATCATTGTGACAAAATATGCTTTGACATTAATACGCAAAAGTAACAATCATTTTACAGGAAAATAAATAAATGAAATCCTTTTATGAAAACCAGCTAGTTAGTTTAGATGCAAGAATCCCCAAATTCTGTTTTTTGCTTAAAATAATTCAAATCTAACAGCAAAAGCTTATTAATTTGGAAAAATAAAAAATAAAAGAGGAGGATAAAGTACTAACTCACCTTTCCGCAGCGAAGCAGAGCGCCTCGTCGGAGCAGTGGCGCACTCGAATCTCCTGCATCGATCCGTCCGCCCACTCGGCAGCGGAGTGAAGCATGGCGTCGACGCGCCGTTGGAACGCCGGCGTCCACCACTCAGCGGATTCAACGCGTCCGGATCCGGCGAATTCGAAGGCAGGCTCAAGGTCGAGAGAGGAGAAGAGGGACGGATCGCGCGCAGCGACGAGCCAAGATCGGCAGACGAGCATCGCCCCCTTCCAGCGATCCTCCAAGGAAAGCCTGCGGAACACGTTTGTGAGGCACACTGACGTCAGCTCCGACCAGTCACGGCTCGCCTCCTTCGCCCCTCCTCCGCCGTCGGTGCCCTCTGCCATGGGGCCAGCCTGGCTGCCTCCTTGGGCGGACCACACCGCACCGCCACACAAATGGATGATTATAGAAAATGTAAAATATTATAAAAAAAAAATCCAATTTTGTCAAATTTAACACATTTTTTAAATCAACATATTTTTTTAATTTTTTAAATCAAGAAATTGGTTACAATTGAATTAGAGATATTGTTCGACGTCGATGAAATTTAAATTTTTTATCATTTTTATAAATTATTTCATCATTAAAACTCAGCTATATCTCATTGTATCATTTAATCTCTCTTCAAAAAGATAATGGGTATATTATCACGTAAACTAAATGTACCTTTGAATAATAAATTTTTATATTTACAACCCAAAAGGGTAAGGGTTTGAATTTTGGTAAAGTCAGCGATAATATCTTTTTGCATCATGATCAACTGTAATTTCAGTCGACCCACATCCATGATAGATATGCAGTTCTATGTGTCATGTTAGTTTCATGTGGAACTTTTTCATGTTATATATCATTGCTCTTTTAATATTTGATTATTTTTTAAAGAAAAAAGTTAATAATAATTTTTTGTTAAATAATTAAGTTGGTTACAGTGTTTAATTTTACTACTAAAATATCATTTATTTTTACCTAAGATCCAACCGTTGAGGTGATACTCTATTTCTATTTAAATTACTAAAAAGTTGATGGAGTTCAATTTCAACAAATTCAAGTTTTCTTTCAGAAAAAACAAATTCATGTTTTTAATATTTAATATCCAACCCAAAAGAATAGATTTTTAATATTTGATTGCTTTTTAAAATGAAAAAGTTAAATCAATTCAATTTTCAATTTTCATTTTTCAAAATATTAAATTTAGGAACTTGTACGTTTTCTTTCTTTCAGAAAATCCAAACGATGTATACGTTGCGAAGATCATTCTGCTTCTCGGACCGTTGCTGCCGTGGCACGCCCAAACAGAAATCCCACACCTGGCTCCCCTTCCTCATTCCAACGGCTACTTTCCTCTTCCCCCCTCGCTATAAATTTCCGGCGCCGGCGCCGTCGCCGCCCTCAACTCAACCTGCAGCTTCCACGTCTCTCACACGCACTCTGCAGATTGCGAACTTTAATTCCTCCATGGCTTCTTCTCTTATCTTGTCCATCGCTCTCCTCCTAGCCATCACCAGCTCAGAAGCCAAAGAGTTCTTGGTGGGCGGCGCCGACAATGCCTGGCAGATCCCTCCTAACACCACCGACTCCCTCAATCAGTGGGCTGAGAGAAACCGCTTCCAAGTCGGTGACTCCCTCGGTAATCCAATCTCTTTCCTCCAATTCCAGCTCGAAAGATAATTGGCAAGGAAAATGAAGTCGAGAAATCTAACACAGTTTAACATTTTGATGCAGTATGGAAGTACGATCCGGCGAAGGACTCGGTGCTGGAGGTGACGCGGAAGGCGTACTTGAGCTGCGACAGGTCGCGGCCGTTAGAGGAGCACAAGGAAGGCGCGTCCACGGTGGAGCTGCGCCGGTCGGGGGCGTACTACTTCATCAGCGGCGCGGCAGGGGCCTGTGAGGAAGGGCAGAGGCTCATCGTGGTGGTCATGTCGGAGCGCCACTCGCTCCGCTCGCGGCTGGCATCGCCGGCGCCGACGCCCTCCGAGTACGAGGGCCCGGCCGTAGCGCCCACCAGCGGTGCCGGGAAACGAGGGGGAGCGATCGCCGTCGCCGCCATGGTGGCGTTGGGCGGTTTTGTTTTTATGCTGTAATCGCACCGCAGTAGTCGTTGTGGTGGTGATCAACTATTGATTTTATAAAATTAAAAATATTTTGGGTAAAATTGAAAAATGGTTTAGTTTTAAAGACTTAATGACAGAAGTTTTGGAATCTGTACTTTGAAATATTTAAAACTACGGGGAGTTTTCTACGTTTCTCAAACTCGGCGCGCTTGGACCGGGCCGAACCAACTTAGACCCCTCCCTCTGCCACTTGCTGGTTATCCGGTGATGGCGTCGTCGCCTGCGCTCTCCCCTGCATCTCCTCCCCTTCTCCGCCACCTCCGCGGCCGCCGCCGCCGCCTCCTCCTTTCCACCCAAGCCCAAGTCATCGATTTCCTTATTTCAAATTCCCTCCTCCAACGCCGCTCCTTCGTCCTATCCGCCGCCTCCTCTCTCCTCCTCGCCCAACCCAGCGCCGCAGACACCGCCTCTCTACCCGACCAGACACAGCCAGCCATCGTCACCGATCGCGTCTTCTTCGATTTCGGCCTCTGCCCCAGCTACCTCCGTTCTGACCGGCCTCTTGGCTTCGACCTCGCTGCCTGCCCCGACACCGAGCCCCTCGGCCGCGTTGTGTTCGGCCTCTACGGCAAGATCCTTCCTCAGACCGTCGCTAATTTCAAGACGGTATGCGCCTCCGCGGCCTACCGCGGGACGCTTGTCCACAAGATCCTCCAGGGCCAGTTCTTTGTCGCCGGCCGCCAGGGTCGGAAGGAAAAGGGGGAGGTCCGGCCGCCAGCTGGGTTGCTGCGCAACATGGAGACCGTCGACCCCAAGGCGTTCCAGTTGAAGCATTCTAGACCTGGAACTCTGTCATTGTGCTTGTCGGAGAACGATGATGACGAAGCCGTCAAGCTGGAACCGGACTACCACAATTTGGAGTTTTTGGTGACCACTGGGCCGGGGCCATGCCCGCAGCTCGACAACGAGAACATTGTGTTTGGAACTGTGCTCGAAGGTAAGTTGTTTGATGAATTGCTCTTAATCTAGTCGATGTTATTGCTGATTAGAAATTGTCGTCTGTCAAGCTTTATTGCCATAAATCATTTTATCCACTCGAAATGCAAATGAAGCATCTTGATAACAAATTTGTGCTTGTTGCCTTGGAAGAACATTAGTCCTTTTTATCAAGGTTCATTCAATCTGAATTAGATTCCGTTTATCTAGAATTAAACTCAGCTGCAGTATAAGTTGAACTTGTACTGCAGTATAAGTTGCAGTATGAGTCAAATTGTAGAATTGTGTGCCTTGCTAAACTCAGTTGCAGTATAAGTTGATGGTGGAAAGTTTAAATTTAACTATTACTACTAGTTGACTTGTGTATCTTGCTAGCAATGTCTCTAGCTTTTCCATTCGTTATCCTGAGAAAGATGGTTGTAGAAATTTTATTCAATCAAGTTCCTGAAGTCAAAGAGATGGCTCAACTAGGACAAAGACTTGCAATATGGACTGTCGTTGTTCAAGAGCGAACAAAATTGGATATATATGAAAGGGCAATAGAGGTAGGGAAGGTTGGATGATAAGAATATACACAAATATTAAAATATACTTGAAAATTTTCAACAACACTAATGAAAAGTAAACCCTTCTATTTGGTATTGATTATGAGCTCCATGAAAAGCTACATGCCAGTAATTCTCAAAGTCACTTTTATCTATTTTGGTTATGTAGCATTTTTGAGTCTTCATTTACTTATCAGACTTCTAATTGATTCAACTTGTCCACTCAAAATCTATAAGCTGTCTTTGAACAAGTGTTTATACCATCTTAGCCTATTTTCTCTCATTTATTTGGATAACTGCTAGCTTTCAAAATTTACCTTAGAAAACTGATCAAAATTTTCCTAGCACTCTTGTGTCGTAAATGTTAGATTCAGCTCTGTACGAGTATAGATCTTACATATCAAACACCTCACATAAAAGAATCATGGTTCTCTTACACTATACTCTTACTAAGGTTCCTCATGTTGGCGTGTGAATAGCCTGCATAGGGTAACCAAAGAATCCATATAACATAGTAAAAATTACTAACTAAATTTACTCCATGAAGTCAAATGCACTTTTATCATTATAAAACTGTGAATAGCAGTTCCTGACGAAAATAAAATTATAGAAAAAAGATTGCTAGGAAAATTATGAAAAACGGGTCCATATAAGTTGCAGTATAATAATTGTGCCCTAATTGATGGTCTGCCTCCCAACATTCTGTTACAACGACTTGAAGCTGAACCAATTACATGTCAATGAGCCACTATTTATTTCAATCTGAGAAATCTCTGGAAATCTTTGTGGCCTAAATGCATAATTGGAATTCTCATATTGATTATTTAAGCTTAGTCAAGTATTAATGCAAATGTTTGTATGTACAGGGAGTCAAACTGGCTTGCAATTTGTACCAATTCTTTGATCACACATTCACATATGCACACGCATATATATTTACAAATTTATAGACTAAAGTTTGTTAATCCTTTTTTTTAACCATTTTTCAAATTCATGAAGTTGTGCACTTTTTTCTGGGATGTGGTGATGTTATGCCTCTCTTCCATTGTATGACTTCCAATTCAACGTGTTGTTCGCTTTCAATGTGGAATTCATCCTATGGCACCGAACCACATGAGAAATCCTCTAATTTTCTTGTGGAATTACTACACTACTTAAGCTCATCTTTGACGTTCTAGAGAACTTGCTTAAACTGTTTTTTTCCTTGTTCGATTTCTACATGTGCCTAAATTTTTGACCAGTAATCATTAACTTATCTGATACTAATGTAGAAGTTTCATATTGCAATACTGCAGGGATGGATGTGATCACCAACATAGCTACCATTCCCACATATAAGCCAGCCGAAAGGATTCGGCAATTCAATGATTTTGCACAGTTTCTTGGAGATGAGAGGGCTCAGATAGCTCGTACAATGTGGAATCGACCTCTAAAAACTATTTATATCAGCAACTGCGGAGAGTTGAATGTGGCAACACCTTCACTTTCTCCTAGCTTGCCGTAACAACTGTATAGATTCTCGTAGAGGGACATGAATTTGTACATTGAAAATATACTCCTTGTTTTGTCCTACAAAGTTGTATAAAATATCAAATCAAGTTGATCTGGAAAATACAGCTTTTTGCGAGTATAACTTCTTGATATTTACATTAGTTTTTGGGCAATTTATCTGAAAATTCTCACTTGAAACCAGTGGCTTGGTGGATTGCTTCTGTTTCACAATTGTCAGTAGTTTTGTTGTTTCTGCCTAGAACTACCAAAATTTAGAATGATTGAAAAGTAGTGATAAAAAATTATGATTATATAATTTCAAGAAATTGCATTATAAAAATAATAAATATTCTTACTTTGTTATCTGAGAATAGTTAGGTATAATTTCAAATCATGCTTAAAGTAAAGAGAATACATTAAAATGATATGATGTAGACATTGTTCAAGCATGACAAATAAAACGATAAGGAAAAAAATATATAAATATAAATATTATTGAAAGATTATATTTCATTAAAGTTTAATGATTAAAACGTGTGATTTTATAAATGAACTTTTCCTAGTAAAGTGTTGGCATTGATACCCACCTAACCATCACCAACCTTCTTAAAAAATAATAATAATAAATCTCAGTTAACCTCATTGACTATCTCTGGGGTGATCGGTCCAATCCCACGAAAGTTTTCCATCGGCCACCAGGGTAAATCGGGAAGTGCACACACTAACAAGTCCAGACGTCCAACATCCTTTGATTGTGTTCCCCATTTGAAAGAAATTTCTACAAATATACCATAGCTGGGGATCGAACCGATGCCTAGGTGACAACCTGGATATCCTAATGTAATTTTAATTACAAATTAATTGGACACTTATATTAATATAATTTTAATTACAAATTAATTGGGTCCCAAATCCGACGGACGTCGTGCAATTTGACGTACTCAAATACCCATTGGACGGCGCCCCGACCAGATCCCTAACCCGCACCGCAAGCCACCACACTCTCTTATCGCGTCCCCTCGTGAGCGCGAGTGGAACGCGAGAGGGCGGAACAAGAACGACCTCCGCCTTCTTCTGCCGCCGCCACCGTCGCCGCCAGTACAGGTGATTCTTTTTGTTATCTAGAACTATTTTCCCCTCCCGAATTCTTCTGATGACGCTTTCTAGAATTCCTTTTGTCTTTTTTTTCCCTTTCCTGTCGGAGAAGAAATAATCGTCGTAACCGTCGTCACCGTGGGCAATGGTTGGATTTTCTTCCTCGTCTTGGAAGATATTTGAATGCGTTTCCTGTTTGCGTATCGTGATGTCTATTCGGAGTATTTTGGTTCTCAAAAAAAAAAAATGCTAGCTGAAGACGTTGAGGTGTTTCCTGATAGTTTAAAAGGAAGCGCGTTAAATATGTGTTTTGGTTCATATGTGGAAGATTTAGCGTACTGGGTTGAGTGCAGAGAAGGATGCCTATAGATAGTAGTGATTACTTTTTGGGTCGAAATGCAGATTTCTCCATAGGGCAGGCTGGTGTGGATGCGTTAGCTTACAATGAGTTTGGTTGATATCCAGCTGATGGAGGTTGGAGAATATTGGATTTATGGAATGGTTAGGTTTTGACCTGTTACGAACTTGTAATGTAGTGGTAGAGCATGGTATCTGGTTAAAGGTTGAGAAATTTCGCCTGTGTCTTCTTTTACGTGGCATGGATTTGCCTATCGGACAACAAAGTATCTATATTCTGAATTCTCTTTAGTCCGATATGTTTATAGTTTTTGACATAGTTGCAAAAAGTAATTAATATCCTACTTCTTCTGCTGATAAACTATTATGATTTACTATAGAGCATCGCAGATTTGGACAGGAACAAAATGACACAGTCTTGGTCGATTGTCACTTTTTCCCTTTTTCTTATGTATTTTAGCTTTGTTCTCTTATTTACAAGAAACGTGATGATTAATTTGTTGTCGTACAGAGGGAATATAGAAGCTTGAAGTTGCTCGATACAATGACAACCGTACCATGTAGAAGCATTCTAGTGCCTCAATTTGGACTACAACCTCAAGTAATATTAAGAAGTGCATCTCCTGGAGTCAAGATATGTTTTTCTTACATGGCGCTCACACTCCACACAGGGTAACTCGTGCTATTTCATCTCTATGTGTTTTTGTCACATGTAGTGTTTCTTTTTGGCAAAATTTACTACGTAATGTTCAAAGTTCTAGGCCAAATACCTGCTATTTTGGTGCTTCTTTTTACCTTTTGACCTATAACTCCTAACTAGTTATTGGAACTTGCATACGGATATTTCTTTTCTCTATCTCAAGTCAACTATCAGTTCCTCAACCTCACAAAATTAATGACAACTTGTTATATCTGAATACGACCACATTACTTATTGGATTAAGCTTTATATAGAACCCAACTATAATTTAGGGCATAACCTTTGTGGTTTAGGTGATCGGTTCATGTCAAATACAATTTTAGAGCACCAACCACTTTTAGCTTGTTGGCCAAACTATGCCTTGAATATCTAATTCAATAGACTTGTGCCTATAATCACGGTAATATAGTGATCAATGAGTTTCGAATCCCCATCTCACTTCAAAGGATCCTGTAGACAATTTCAAGGGATCCTGTGGCCAATTTGTATGTGTGAGGCTCACCAATAACTTGAGACATGAGATTAAATGCCCTAAGATTAGTCTAATTATCCCACATCCTCAAAGCGGTTGTTTTTAGGACTTACAATCCATCTCTTATTAATGAGAATCCTTTCCTAAGACAAAACATGATGCTAAATCAATGATTTTTTAAAACACTAAACCATAAGATTTGGCATGCATATCACTCACAGGGAACATAGAACCAATCTGTATGATGGGATATTTAGAGCCAATATGTGCAAATGGACATGCACATGAAAAGGGATTTAGTGGGGAAGAATATCAGTTAGCTCCCAATTGTCCTCTTGTTGCCAGGTAAATAGATGTAAATTCATAAATCCGTTCCCTTCCTAACAAACCTAGCTTTTGAGATAAATAGTTGGTTGATCATCTTTGACATGGTATCAAGGACGAGATCAGGTGCTGCTAGTATCGTCTATGTTTAGAAAAAAAAAACATATCTCTATTTAAGTTGGTCTTGGGGTCAATCCTGATTTTCACCTGCACCAACTGGGAGTATTACAATATAAATATATATTGATCCTTAATGCTCAAGTTTTTGAGGCAAATGATTAGCTAAACAACATTAATATGGAACACAAGGTAAGCTTTATATCGCGCATGTATTATAATTCACCTTCAATTGGTAAGTATCCTGTTTTGAGGCATGATTCTTTGTTGAGGTGTGACAACTGACAAGTGGTAATGGTTTTATCCTCTTTTTGTATGGACAAAAGACATAGCTAGAGGGCTGATACCTTCCTTCTCTTGCTTGGTTTTCCTTTAATTATGTAGTTAATCTCAATTGGGAAAAGCCTTCATGTCATCTTTGCAGTCTGCATTTAATCTGTAAGCTTTCTGTCTTACACTGTCTCTTTCTGGTATCAGTTTTACATCAAGGAACTGTCTGTCATCGTCACGAGCCAGTTTTCTTGGTCAAATATCTTCATCTGCTCTGTACAATTCGAGCCCATACCTAAATACTAGGCGTAATAGGAGGGCAGAAATTGTCGTTAGAGCTGAATCTGTAAGTACGATGCGGTTTTTAACTTTTTGAAAGTTGATCAGGAAAAAAGTCTGTTGATCAAATTTATCTCTGTTGTCGGTTTTTCTTTATTGTAATTTCACTGTCATTTATTGCAGAATTTCTATTCTATCCTTGGTGTCTCAAGAAATGCAAGTAAATCCGAAATAAAAAGTGGCAAGTATACTTCATATGAGCTATACTTTACTTTTCTGGGTGATATTAATGCAATACTAGTTACATTCGTCTTAATAGGCCTCTTGCCTTGCTTTGTTGCCCATTCGTTAAGCATATTGTAGAATGCCTCCCAGAATCTAGCAAACATGTCTTAAGGCTCTTCAGTTCCCTTTTTGTAAGATGTTGGATACAAATCTCTTATCATTCTCTTTTCTTTAGTTAATCAATGTTTTTTCTTTCTTTCTTTTGAAGCTGTTGGAAACAAATGTCTTATCCTTCTCTTTACATTAGAACAAAAGTGTTTGTTCATGTTCTGTCTCGGAAGTTGTTTGATACAAATCTATCATGGTTCCAATCCTTGAACTGGTTTAATAACTAAATTAAATTGATATAAGTATTCAACAAACCAGAAAAAAAAACATAAGAAAGAGAGAATTGACGAGGCCTGAGTGGAGAGCTTGAGAAAGATGACTAATCATACTTTGAAAGAAGTCATGCCACTTAGATGGAATATCAAACTGTATTCTTATGCTGGACTTGGGGATAGATGGCATAATGATGAATCAATGTAGTTGATATGAACACATTTAATAGAAGTGAATTTTGATGATTTAATCAAATAATCGAGTTGGAAAAAGTACATGAAACGAATTGAAAGAAAAAAGAAGTGGTATTGAGATGATTTTCCCTATATGTGTATGTAATTGGGAAGGATCTTTTCCTGGAGTAGAACATGAACATAAAAAAATTGAAAGAGCCAATTTGAGAACATGAAAATTACTTCATGATTTATCAATGAAATAATACATCTAGAGAGATTAGTTTAATTTTAATAAGTTCAATAAATATATATATATATTTTACAGGTAACGAAGTGAGAACACATCTCTTTTTTTTTAGAAATGGAAGAAAAACCTTGTTGTTGAACTGAGAAGACTGGGGAGATACTTCATCATACTGGATTAATAGACCAAAGCCTGTTTAAAGAAATTGCCAACAAATATCATAGTTTGAGGTTTTCTGCTCAAGTTCTGATTGCTATTATATAATTGGGTCTGGTTGCAGATTCAGGGTCTTAGATAATGTTGACTGTTGAGATTGAACTCCAACCGATAGCATTTGTAATTTATGGATACTTTAGGCTTTCGAGATTTACAAAATCAAAGGATGTTACATCTGATCGTAAACAATCCTAAACTATTTTGACAGTTGATATTTATGGAAAAGAGATATTTTATCATGCGATAAAGGTATACTCATTATCTGAAAAATATATACTTTAAATACTAGAATATTTAGATCAAGTGCCCATTAGAGTCTGCATCCCCTAAAAAATGAAAAATCAGTTGAGTTTGCAAGCCTATGGAATTCAACTTATGGGACAGAGCCTTATGCATGCTAAGTATGTAAGACTTTAGGTCTCGTTTGGTCTTCTAACTGTAGCATAGTGATAATGTTTTATTACTATATTAACACATCACCTTGCCTAAGACTACAAGATAACTTGTACTCTGGTGAACTATCCTCTTAGTCTTTTCGTCATTGAACTCTTCTTATCCCAAATTTGTTTTTTACTGTAAACAATTTATCTATAATTAGCTACTAAGATGGTGCTTGTTTTGTTGTTGTGTAGCATACAGGAAGCTTGCCAGGAGTTATCATCCTGATGTCAACAAGTGAGTGTAAATTGTGTTTTATGTGTTAAATGGCAACATTTGTGATGGTTGTTGTTGACTTGTTAGGGTTGGAGTGTGTGTGTGTATGTGTTTGTTTAAAATCATGAAATAGAAGATAGTATACTGCTCTCAGAAAAAAAAGGACTTTGTGATTAAGAGTTATAATCACATTAAGTTGCACTGTGGTTAAGTTACTCTGGGTTATGAAAGTTTGGACTATATTATGAATTCAGGAGCATCATGTGCATTTAAAATAAATGATATGTTTTATATTAGTGAAGTATGACCCTATAGAAAGTGTCAATTTTTTATGCTTGACATGAAGATTTGTACCATAATCATTCAAGAAGCAGATTAATCAATGCTTATCCAGCTTACTGCTGCTACTTCATTCTTGTCATCCAATTTAGAATTTCTGTCACCTCATACTGAAAGGTAAAACAGAATGCTTGCCTAGAAAGCGTTAATTTTTTATGCTTGACATGAAGACTTGTACCATAATCATTGATCAGGTAAGCAAGTTAATCAATGCTTATCCAGCTTATTGCTGCTACTTCATGCTTGTCATCCAATTTAGAATTTATGCCACCTTATACTGAAAGGAAAAACAGAATGTTCATTCTAATAAGGTAATTCTTTATCAATTTTAAATATTAACAAACTACTTTTTCTATTGACATCGAGATTTCTTCAGCCTCTTGCATACTGGAAAAGTAAAGCTATTGGTAATCTTGCTGCTATGTAATATACAAACACACAAGCAACAAGCCAATAGCTTCAGCAATTTTAGAATGACCAATTGTCATAATCATAATTTATTGCAATGCTTTTTTGGTTTTAGGTGGATTGTACACAGTATTTGAATACCCTCTTTGCTTCTAGATAAGGCCATATTTAGAGGCCATTTGTCTTCTGTGTGGTTATAGTGAAGTTTGAGGTTTTTCTCTTGGATGAAGTATGGTGCTAGATCATACATATTACATATTTTTGGCTTTAAATCATATGTAGTATTTGAATACCCTATTTGTTCTAGGTGAGGCCATATTCAGAGGCCGTTTGTCTTCTGTGTGGCTATAGTAGTAAGGTTTGAGGTTTTCCTCTTGGATGACGTATGGTGCTTGTTTTGCTGACCCGTTTTGCAGCCTAAATCGTATCCTGTAAGCCCTTTACACTGAATATAACATGGTGACAATCATTTTTCTATTTGTTGATGTATATTGGTGTGACCGACCATCTTTAGAAATGGAACTATTAATAATTTATTCTATAAAATATCTTAGTTAAATGATGTTTAGTGGTTTTCTATCTTCTGCTAGCTTTTGTGATATATGAGTGTTCTTAAACTCTAGGTGGTCTTATTATTGGTGTTATATGTTTCAGAGAACCAGGAGCAGAGCAAAAGTTTAAGGAGATTAGTAATGCATATGAGGTTATTCTTTTTGTTATGTTTGTTCCCAATATTACAATAAGCACCCTTCCCTGTTTACCACTGTTACTGACAGTGCTATATTACAGGTTTTAGCTGATAATGAAAAAAAATCTCTGTATGATAAGTATGGAGAAGCAGGCCTCAAAGGTGCTGACATGGGCATGGGGGTGAGTATGCTATGGAGGCAGATTGTCATATAAAAGTTATTTTTAAATAGCCTTTTTGTAGGAATTTTTATTATTGTTTCTGTTAACTGCAGGATTTCAACAATCCATTCGATCTATTTGAGTCATTATTTGAGGGCATGGGTGGGATGGGCGGGATGGGTGGAACCAGAGGTGCTCGCAACAGACCTATGCAAGGTGATGATGAGGGCTATAATCTTGTCCTAAATTTCAAAGATGCAATTTTTGGTGTTGAGAAAGATATAGAGGTTACAAGGCTAGAAAGTTGTGGAACATGCAATGGATCTGGTGCCAAACCAGGTACAAAGACAAGAAAATGCAGAACTTGTGGAGGTCAAGGTCAGGTCATCTCTTCTGCAAGGACACCACTGGGTGTATTCCAGCAGGTCATGACTTGTTCAACTTGTGACGGTACGGGTGAATACTCTACTCCATGCAGCACCTGCAATGGGGATGGCTGTGTGAGGAAGTCAAAGAGAATTAGTCTGAAAGTGCCACCAGGAGTTGACTCTGGTAGCCGGCTGAGGGTCCGGTCAGAGGGGAATGCTGGAAGGAGAGGTGGTCCTCCCGGTGACCTTTATGTCTTCATTGAAGTTCGCTCAGACCCTGTGCTCAAAAGGGAGGGAACCAAGATTCTTTATGATTGCAAGGTATCCTACATTGATGCTATCTTAGGGACTACCATGAAGGTTCCTACACTGGATGGAACATTAGATCTGAAGATTCCAGCTGGGACGCAGCCCGGTTCAACTTTGGTAATGGCTAAAAAGGGTGTCCCTTACCTTGGTAAGCAAAAGAACCGGGGAGATCAGTTAGTTCGAGTGCAGGTGGAAATTCCAAAGAGATTAAGCAGTGAGGAAAGAAAGTTGATCGAGGAGCTTGCAGACCTAAACAAGTCCAAGACAGCAAACAGTCGGGGATAGAAGATTGTTTGCCATTTATTGCTACCATTAGTCTTCCTGTGCCCTCAGAGTGGAAGAACAATCTCTGTAGGAATGTTGATCACCAAGAGAATTATGGGGATTACACAAAAGTATCTATTATTTAGAGATCACCAACTCAGAGCTCACTGTTGGAGGCATCACCATGTTGGTGAGATCTTATCCTAATATGTCGACGATATCCTCAAGTCACTTATATGATGATTCTTAGCTCTACATTACAATTTTGTAAGATTTGATGTTAAGGCTGGGGAACACTCTGCCATGGAACATGTATTAGCAATACTCTTCTATAGTCGGCTACATAGTTTATCCCTTTGTTGAGATATAAACTAAGATTTATTGGCTTGTATAAATTTGAAGCAGTTTCCTGAATGAAACTGATCAAATGAAATCTTCCATAATTATGGACCTGTTTGCTGACTTGCCTTGAAAATTTGGAATTGTATGTGATGTGATCATGTAATACTTTGTGCAAGATATTTATCACTTGTTATCTCAGTTTGGATATATATGCTACGTCAATTGCTGTCAAAGTTTGTCATCAGCTTTGAAAGCTAACACTTTGTCTGAAAACCAGACAACAATGGAGGTGAAACTTGCTGGCTCTGGAGACAGAGTGGGCCTACTCAAGTCCAAGCAACGACCAGAAGAGAGATTCTTACTATTGAAGTGAAAGCTTTGGTTTGCAGTGGGGGCAAAGCCATATTTCCATGGTATCTTAGAATTCTGAGCTCATTTTAAATATGTGCTCCTGTTCTTGTCCTACCAAAGGTGAATGAATAGTTGTGACAAATTTTGCAGAGCACTCAACAAAGGTAATCAATTTAGTATAAATGTTTGTTTTAAAGACTACTTTAGTATAAATTTTTACATTTCTACCTAATTAAAGGTCAATGATGTAAAAGAATTTATAGAGTTAGTCGTTCATATAAAGTATATTCATTTTGAATGATCAAAAATGACTGTTTAACTTGTCTTCCTATAGAAAAGTTGCAAGTTCAAATATAATACTGTGCTGAGGCAGAAAATAGGGTTCTGATAAAATGCTTCACTGACAAAAGTGCTGGGCAACCTTTTCTGTTTTGTTCTGTTCTGAACCCTGTAGCCCGTAACAGAGGAGAGGATGGCCATGGCCTGTGTCCTAGGGAAAAGTGAAGTTTTTCTTCCTCCTTGTAATATTCCTCCATGCAGCTGAACTCGGTAAAAACATTCAATCTTAAAATAACTAATCATTTATCCAGCTTTCTTTGCCATCTCGTGCTTTGATCCAACAGATAACAAAGTGAAGAGATGACTAAATTTGTTTGCCTCCTCTATCATGAAAATTTAAACTTTAGGGGAAATGGTTATAAAAATAAATAAACAAAAACAGTGTAAAAAAATTTCAATGAGCAAAAACAAAATATATATTTATTTCCCTTTCGAATTATCACATGCAATTGCATGCATGGCAATCAATCAATGCGTGGCATCCCCCGAGATACAGAGAAACGAAGAGCTTCCTCCCCTCCCCTCCTGCTCCTCAGTCCTTTCCCTGTTCAGCGTTTACTGCCATGCATCTGCAATTCTGAATCGCAATGCACTGCGCTACATGCATGCATGCATGCGTCTGGACAAGGCAAAGCCCTTCACTTTTTAAGGTTTGGTCTCAAGAGTCCCTACACGATATGACAGTCCTACAGTGCTCTAATGTCCTCCCCGGTCTCCACCCACACCACAGCTCGCCAACTGCAGCCACCTGTTCAGTCTCTGTTGAGGAATAGAAGCCACCTGTACTTCAACAGTGCGTCGCCACTTCTTCGGAAGGAGCGAGACGTGATGTAATCATTTGAATACGGATCCACTTGTCATATTCGATGCCAAGGAGCAGCTCAGCGAGGAGAGGAGAGAGGAAGAAGTATCATCATCCTCTCCCTCTGCAGCAAAGGGTCAGACAACACATTCACATTTAATATGTGTGTGTTTTCATTTTTGTTTTTTTTTGGAAAAATTTTTTAAAATATTTTTGCCATCTCTACCAATTTTTTCTTTTTATTTATAACAATGGTACATTTGCATGCATTTAATCTCAAATACTAAAATCACTCTCTTGGATCTTTCCTTCTCTTCTTCGCATTCACTAGCTTCATAAATAGTGTTGTAATGTTACTGTTTTAACACTTAACCCACTCTGTTCGAGAGAGGCTTTTCAAGCTCTTTCTCTTCTCGACTTAAAAAATTATCCTCTTTTTCTCGTGTCTTTCGCGCCTCTCGACTAACTAACTTTGTATGACGTTGTTAGTTTTGCTTCCATTTTACAATTGTCAATTCCAAATCTTGTTGTATGTTAAGATTCCTTCCGACTTTTGATTCATGCCAAGACTAAAAAGGCATAGCTTTTTTAAGTCAAGCACTAACTTCCTTTTCATCACTTTCTAATCCAATGATTAAGTAATTAAATAATAAAGTGACCTACATATTCTTGTTTTTCTATATTTTGATTATGACCATCATTAATGATTAGAAGAAGGTCTCTAACGTTCTATTTGAATGGGATAAAAGATTCATTAACGGAAGGGGAAACAAGCTTCTTTTGCATTTGCAAATTTAGATGGTGATTTAAACGATCGAAGGTCTATCTTATGTTTGTTTGTTTGTTTTTTGATTCAACATGTGTTTCTTGGTATAGTAAGAAGAAGATTTAGTCTCACTTTCTTTTATTATAATGGAACAAAATTAAAGACCTCTTTAAATGTTCATCAAGTATGTGTTTAGCTCGATGAGTGATTAGTTAGTTGAAAAGGTTTATTGTTCTCAAAAATTTATCATTGGAGGAAAAGTATATGGGGATTGAACATTAAAGGTAGATGATTCTATCCAAATCATATAATGGGTTGCAAGATATAAAGGCAAATTAATGTGATAGATATTTTTATAAAGTTCCTTAGCTTTTTAAAGGAGCTTTTAAAGAATCTCATGGTAGGATTGAACTTGACTTTAAATATTAAATAATTAAAATAAATTTTATACAATTTATTTAGTTTTCAAATATATTAATTATCGCATCACAATGACTAAGTTATGTCTTTTAATAATAATAATAATCATATGATCAAGAGACACATTATTCTTTTATTTTTATTTTATTTTTTGATAATTTAGGTATCTAGACCTTGGACTCAACTAATCATGTTAATCAAGCTTATATATTGCTTAGATATATTTGATAAGTTAACCGAGCTGAGTTGAACCGAGTTTAATTATACTTCAATATATTATGTATTATTTTAAAAAAGAAAAGAAAAAGAAATTTGACTTCATATAAGATTTTTTGAGGGGCCATTGATCCACTAGGTGCAAGCTTTCACCGTGAATTATTTTGGTCATAGAATTTCAAAGGACCACATAAATTAGACATATCGTTAATGACATACGACATATTATTCCTTACGTGGATCCTCCTCCGTAGGGATGGAAAAACTAATTCAAATTAATTTAGATAATTTTTTTTAAAAAAAATAAAATAAAATAAGCCTAAATAGACTTGATTTAATTATTTGTATTCAATTTCATCTTGTCACGCTCTTCTTTGTTTTATTTATGCTTGATATAATCAAGTAGCTTAATAATTAATTAATATTAATTTTGAGGGGTTAGATATTAATTTTTCTTTCTCTAATCACAATCAAAAATATTGGTAGGCATGTGATATTTCTTCCCATCATGATGTTGAAATCATTGCTATATCTCAAAAGCAAAATTTGGATTATTTTTATTTTTATTATTATTATTTGTGGCAATGAGTGATTTTATGCGATAGAGATGTCAATTAGTGACTTTAATCATATTTCATAGAAATATTCTTATATATTTTCAAAATGTTAGAAAATATATTCTTATACATTAAGTTTATGCGTATTAGAAAATACAGGTCAAATTTAATTGGTTCCTCTCATAAATATCTCTAATTTATCTTTTTTTTTTAATCTAATTATCTAACTGATTTGATTATATAAAAATTTTCTATCAATCATCAAAATAAATTAAAGTACATCGCTCCGCAGCTAATATTTTAAAATTATTTTTTTTATTAAAAGAAATTAATCTATAGTGCATAAGATATTTAAGTGTGTAATTTTGTCCTTGTGCTTTCTTGCCGTCAATTTTTTTTAATAAAAAAAGAAAATCGATTAATGGATTTTCTTTGAATCCAAAATTATTTTCAATATTTACAGAAGTAGACCTCCCTGTTGCTGAGATTTCTGCTACCACGAACAAATCCGGTAGCACAAGCAATCCCCTTAAAAATAACTTAAATTAATTCAATTCAATTTACAACAAACTCCCTCTAATTTATAATTTTGGTTGGAAAATAATTTATTGCACGAAAGCTACTGCTCACTTAATCGGCTGCATTTTCCTCCAATAATTACACCTCTTTTTTTAAATAAATAAATATATATATATATTTATCTTATTTATCACAAATTACACCTTTTTTTTGTTCGATTAAGTCGACGCCTAACTACTTTAATTAAATCTTCCAACTGTCACTTGTTGCTATCGATCGGAGATTCCTGTAGATAACCAATTCGTGGATACAAAATTTTTCCACGATTATTGTATGACTTTTCTTTCTTTTATTTTTATTCTTTTTTCCATTATCATTTATCTCCTATTATACTAATTTGACAATTTAATAAATGCGATTAATGGGAAAAAAAAGATTTTCTGAAAATATTTGAAATTTTTTCATTTACTCTTGTACTTTAGCTTATTTTATAAAATAGCCTCTATAACAACTGAGAGGGATTGATAATGGAAACGATAATAGTAAAAAATATAGGGGCCATTTCGAAAGGTGGTTGGATTAATAAGGGGGATTAGGAGTTAATTAAGGTGGGTTAAGGATAAAAGCACGGCAGCAGATTATTAAGCTCGAGGCTTCGAGGCGTGGGTTGGAGTTTCAACGTCGCCGTCTTCTCCGTTTTCCTTCTCCTCCCTCGCTTTTACTGGTCGGCGAGGCAGCGCGCGGTGGTGGGGCTATCGATGGAGTTCCGTAACCACCTCTCGCACGAGCTGGCGGTGCCGCCGTACGCGGAGCAGCAGATGGCGGCGGCGGCGGCGGACAACCGGGCGGCGCTCCGGAAAGCCATGGATCAGCTGTCGGCCACTCGGCCTTCAGGCGCAGGTGAGGAGGCGGATGCCGTCTCCGACGACGGGAAGGATCTCCACCGCCTCATGGCGAAGCCGGCCATGGCGGGCGGGAGCGGACCCACCTGGCTCAACGGCGCGATTCTCCAGCAACACGGGCTGGGGCAGTATGGGGAAGGAAGATTTTCGCACCTCCAGACCTCGTCGGCGTCGCCGGGAGGAGGAAGAGGAGTCGGCGGAGGGCACTGGTTCCCCCGGCCTCCGCCGGTCCTTCAGAGGAGCGTGAGCGAGGAGGAGGTCCCGATATCGACCGACTCGGCCGTAGCGGCCGCCATCTCGGCGGAGGTCGGTGCCGGGGGTGGAGGGAGCGGGGTCCGCGCCGAGCGAGGCGAGGCGGAAGGGGGAAGCGGCGGGGAGGCGGCCGAGGGAACGTGGCAAAACGCGAGGTACAAGGCGGAGATATTGGCGCACCCCTTGTACGAGCAGCTGCTGTCGGCGCACGTGGCTTGCCTGAGGATCGCCACGCCGGTGGACCAGCTTCCGAGGATCGACGCACAGCTCGCGCAGTCGCAGCAGGTCGTCTCCAAGTACTCCGCCCTCGGCGGCGGCAGCCAGATGATGAGCGTTGACGACAGGGAGCTCGATCAATTCATGGTACCAAAAAAACTCTTCCTTTTTCCCAATCCCTCTCTCCTTTGTTCCAATTCTACTCTATTTAGCATTCAAAAACTCCTCCTTTCAACAGTTCGAACAAGAAATCAAAACTCCTTAAACGATTCTATTAAAAAAAAAAAAACTTGTAGCGTTCTTTTCTGATTAATTTAAAAAATGGAAATGGAAGAAGAAGGTTTGGTTAGGCAAGCGAATTCGGCAGCGCTCTGTTGGCTGCGTCTTCCAAACGAGTTTGTCCTCTTCTTCTTCTTTGGATTTTTCAGTAACATTATTGAGCCTTATTACGTCCTCTGTGCTCTCTGTCTGCATATCTTGAAATCGACCAATCCTTGACCAGATTTTTTCTGCTCCAGAATACTTTTCCTAATGCTTGAAAACACTTTGTTCTTTCCAGACACACTATGTATTTCTTCTTAGTTCCTTCAAAGAACAGCTGCAGCAACATGTCCGTGTTCATGCCATGGAGGCAGTGATGGCCTGTTGGGAGCTTGAGCAATCTCTTCAGAGCCTGACAGGTTTCCTTCAACCTTCACCTTCTGCTACTAACTCATTCAGTAACTGAGCTTCATTCAATTCAATTGTAATATTGTAAAAGCATTAGAACTACTGAAGAACAAGTGTCTAATTGTACCAAATGGAATAGGTGTTTCTCCTGGTGAAGGCACAGGAGGTACCATGTCTGATGATGAGGATGACCAAGAGGAAAGCGACGCCAACTTGTTTGATGGAAGCTTGGATGGACCAGACAGCATGGGCTTTGGCCCTCTTGTTCCGACCGAGACCGAACGATCCTTGATGGAACGCGTTAGGCAAGAGCTGAAGCATGAGCTGAAACAAGTATATGTGGAGAAAAGTCTTTCAATTTGTTCATCAGTGTCTTCATTAATTGTCAGCTAACATTCAGTCTTTTGGCCATTTGTATGGCTGATAGGGATACAAAGACAAAATCGTAGACATTAGAGACGAGATTCTTCGAAAGAGAAGGGCCGGAAAACTCCCCGGCGATAGCACTTCCACTCTGAAAGCTTGGTGGCAGTCACACTCCAAGTGGCCTTATCCGACGGTGTGCTTCTCAGCAATTTGCAAGCATTGATCCATACACTCTCAATTCCTTACAAAACTTTCCTTTGGGTTCATGTAGGAGGACGACAAGGCCCGATTGGTGCAAGAAACAGGGTTGCAGCTAAAACAGATCAACAACTGGTTCATCAACCAAAGAAAAAGGAATTGGCACAGCAACTCCTCCTCGTCTACTCTGAAAAGCAAGCGTAAAAGGTTCGGAATAAGCAACTGCTCACTAGCTACCATGTCTCCTTCTTCCTCTTCTACTCAAAATTTTGAAAAAACTTGAAGAAAGCAAAAACAATGTAGGTGATAACTTTGCTGATTCATGTAGGCAGTGAGGCAGTGAAAGAAGGTTAGGACCATGAAAATTTTGTCGAATGTTGCTGTCGAGAAGAACACTTTGTCAAGAGAAGCAAACTCGATTGTCGCAAGGGCTTTGTATCATACATATTGGGAAAGCTAATCTTGGCACTATGGAAATGGGGTGGGTGTTGGATTCAGTCTTGTGTTGCATAACATCCTCTTTTTATATTTAGTGGGATTGTCGATAGCTCTGAAGATACTTAAAGTGACTTATTTCGATTTTTATCTCCTGTATATTTTGATCGGTAAAGATTTGCCTTTTGGTTTGCATATGCATAGATTCTCCGAGAAGAAACAAATGTTAATATTCACTGATACAAGAGGTTCCATTAATGTTCATCTAGTTAGTTCTCAGCTTTGTGGCAGATTTGGGATAATGGAGATTTCTCTTGCTTTCTGATGCTGTTTAGTTTATAAAAGAAATAAAAAACCAAGATCTTTAATAGGTATTGATGCCGCGGAAATTTGACCGCGTTGATGTGGCAGTAGAAATCCATCTCGCATTAAAGAGCAATGACATCAAAAATTTCTCCTCATGACGCAATCTTCTCTTTGTGACATGATTGAATTTGCAAAGAATAACACATGTCAAAGGATTCACCGAGAGTTATCTGACGAGGTCCCTTCAATTTCTAAGTTATCACTTCAAATAATATAAAACGGAGAAAATCATTTAAAATGGAGTAAAGTCTGAGATTAGATTGTAGCCAATTGCTAACCAACTTTTCATGGACTATGTCAAGGGATGCATTGCATTGATGCGGGTGATATAGTTGATGTGGCTCTCACTTAAAGATTAAATTCATGGAACTCCAAATAATATAAAGCGGAGAAAATGATAAGAAATAGAGTAAAATGGAGTAAAGTAGATGATATTAGATTGTAGCACAATTGCTCGTCTAGAAAGTTCCTTCCTTGGCTTACTCTTATATAAGGAAGGAAGCCCAAGGGCCTCATTTCATGAAAAGGTTAAGGGATGCATCTTATTAAAGGGCATTATTGTGCCCCTTTGGCATGGTGTAACACAGACGTATCATGGACGCATTATTTTATTGGCCATAATATACCAAACTGTCAGCGGGTTCCCTCGATACCCTCTATTTTGCGTGTAAGGCCAAGGGAAATACGCATAATTTGAGGTCGATTCCATCATGTGTCTAACACGTGTACCTGAATGAATTTTCCTAATTTATATTTGTGGGGTTGATTCCAGGAGATGATGACCTGAGGTCGATCCCAGAGATCATGCGCCTAATGCCTGTGTACCTGAATGAACTTATGCCTCCAGGGCTCCACATTTGTGGGATCGATTTCAAGATGATGACATAAGGGAATCCTGTTGAGGTAGCGAGATTTGAGGTACCTTTAAAGGGCATCATTGTAACCACGTGTCCCTTCGTGTTGGTAATAGTTGTATCCTTTTTCGCATGTCAGGAGGTCAGAAAGTCCGGAGGTCAACAACTTGAGAAGTCAAAAGGTTGACGGATCGAACCGGCTAGGCAGGTCAATGTGTCGGATCGGCTTGGCATGTTGACGGGTCGGGAGTTATGAACTTGCCACATGGCTCACGTGTTGATCGAATTTTAAATCTGTCGCACGGCTCTTGCATTGGCCGAATCTGACCTTGTCACATGATCCCTGTAGTCTCCCCACATCAGGCATGAATTGAGCATAACAAAGCAAACAAGCTAGGTGAACCAGGCAAGTCGAGAAAACCAGATAAATGGGTTGAGTTAGACGAATCGGTCATGCTAATTATATAGAGATGGATCTTACTGTTATTAACATTTCTTTTTATTTTTTTTTGTCTCCTAGAAAATTCATCCTAATTAAACATTAAAAAAAAACATAATTCCTCATATACTTTATTTATATACTAAATTAAGAAATATTTATGAACTAAATGCAATATAAAAATATTTTCGATGGGAAGAAATAGTATGATAAGATGGAATCAATCATCAAATCCTATATCTATCTAAACCTACCCATCTCGCTGACTCACCCTAGTGGAGTGGGGCCCATTTGATTTGCCAAACTAATCTAATTTATTTGACTTACTCGCTTTATTCATTACTAAGATCCATCTAATCTTTTAGACATCAAATTTAATGGTCCCCTCCCCTCGACTAATTGAGCACCTTAGATTCATTTATAATTAATTATTTATCTCTAATTTATATTTGAAGTGACAAGTAATCTAAAATTTAGTAGGTGGAGCCCCGAGCCCCGATCGACTCATAAGCAATAAAACTTATGTAATAGAATAGGTTTCAATGTCTTCCATTTTTTAATCTGCCACTTTAGCTCACATACGATCGGCGACTCATAAAGTAAGAAAACTTAAGAAGCTATCGTCGATGTATTACTATCTGTGTTTCATAACCAACTCAGCTATTCTGGTGGAAGCTTCAACGTTGGACAGGTTTATAAGGACGACGCAACTGTAGGAATCTGTCGTCGATGTATTATTATTGTGTTTCCGGATGTACCATGGAAAACAAAGAACACTTGGACTAACAAAAACAAAAAACAAAAACAAAACGGTCTATTTGCTGAATTAGGGGTTCTTCTGCCATTTCCAAAACGAATTGGGGGCTTTTGCAAAAAACCTCCAACCCCAACGTGCTCTGCTGGAAGGCTCCCCCCAACGGCTACCTTTTCTACCGTTGCTCGGAAGCGTTTCAAAACTCCTCCTTTTCCAAGCCTTAAATCCTCACTCCCACGGAACAACAATACGTTTTTGAAACTTGTCCTCCATTCTTCCTCTCGTCTCCAACAAAAGATTTCGATTTGATCACCAATTTGAGATCATTAATCCAATTGAAAGGAATTCCGATCGCCAAAGAAGACGGCGAAGAAGAAGAAGATGGTGTACACTTACACGCCCACCTACTACTCCTCCTTCCATGACACCATCACCTCCCTCTGCAAGTCCATCCTTCCCTTCAACCTCCGGGGCTGCCGGCAGCCGCTGCCGGATCAGAAGCTCGCCAAGCGCCACTCCGACAGCCTCAAGTGGCAGCAGGACTCCTTCCACCGTATCCTCCACCTCATCGCCCTCCATAACGAAGGCATCGTCCCGGAGGCTGACGTCGTAGCCTTCCGCGCTCACATGCTTGACACCCTCATCGCCGCCCCCAAGGACCTTGAGCCTGCCGGCGTCGTCCGCGACAAGCTTCTATTCTTGCAGGTTTACTCAATTCGAAACGATCATGGATAGAAAGATGTCTCAGTGATTGTATGAAAAAAAAATCCTTTTTTTATTTCTCTTCTGTTTCAGGAATTATTATATGCCAAATGCATCTCGGCGGAGGAGTACCACTCCTCGAAGAGGCCTCTGCTGCAGAGGCTCGCCGTGCAAGGCGTCGAGCTCGATTGCCGGGACGTGATCGTCCGGTGTCCGACGATGAGCTCTGAAGAAGAATGGTCGGTCATAGAGCTCAGGGACAAGGAACCAATGCCGCCGTCGGCGGAGAAGTCCAAGCACCGAACTCCCATCAAATCCTTCATCAGCAGCGCGGCTTCGTCATGGACAGGGAAGGGGGCGAACAAGGATCTCTCCTTCCCCAAAACCACGAGGGGGCCTCTGGGCTCCGTTGATGTGAACGACAAGAGCTCTATTTTAATGCCGGAGAGCTCGCCGGTGGTGCCCTTCAAGGCCGACAAAGGCAAGAGGAAGATGTTCCACGACATGTTCCGGAGAGAGAACCACGACCAGGACGAGAACAGAGACCCACTGATAGCCGAGACAGAAGAGAAGCCGGTGAAGTCTACAAAGAAGCAATGGGGTCTTGAAGGGCTCAAGAAATGGAAGAGAGGAGGCGGCGGCGGCGGCGGCAGCCGCGAAGGTGACTCGACGACTTCTTTCCTGCCTACTGTCGAGAGATCCGATGATGCTTCCTCCATTGCTTGCACCCTCGTCGCCTCTCCGATCGGCCAAGGCCCAGATACTAAGAGGATCAAAAACAAAATTCACTTGGACGGCTCTGCTTCTGATTTCATCATTGACAAGGTCCGAGAAAGAACATTCTTAAATTTTGATCGCTTGTAGATGTATATTTCACTTCCGTCTTCTTGTCTGAAGGTCTTAGGTGACAACATAAAGAAGGAGCTTTGTCGAATCCAATCGGAACTGAGCACGAAGAATCAAACCCTCGATTTCTCGTAAAAGCTCTCTCTTTTTTTATCACTACTTTCACTTCAGTTCATAATTACCGATTGGCAATTCTCCCTGCGACAGGGAAGAACAAATTGAAGCAATCTCAACCAAGCTTCCAGTCGACAAGGCTGACTTGAACAAATTCTTTCCAAGGTGAGATTCCAAGAACTTGAAGCCTTCAGTTTAGATTGTTGGCAGCTCATATGAATATGAAGTGGGGCATTGCAGGTCATGGTGCGACAGATATGGAGACATTGTGCTCGATGTCGTGAGGAAGGAGTTCAAGGATCATGTCGGCGAGATGGAGGCCATCAGAAGTGGTGCTAGAGACAAGCATGATGATGGCGGATGTGGAGAGAAATGGGTAGCATTTGGAGACAGTGATGAGGGGTTTCATCCCAATCTCTTCTCTCAGAAGCAAAACTCACTGAACCCGTTCGTTTGATGACAACCGGAGGAAGTTGCTCCTTCTCTCTCTCGAAGGGAGTAATTCAACGACATGGTTGTGTTTTCTGTGCATGAACGAGAGCTGTTGGATTGGATTCATTCAATCTCCACTGTTTCTAATTTATCGATTAGTGTGTTTCTGCCTCTGACTGAGTTGATACTATGGCTTAAACTCAGTTTACACTATTGCTTAGTGTAAAAAGGGAGCGGTAGGGAAGATCAAAGGGGTTCATCTAAACATGTTTATCCTATTTAGCGTGTTTCATTCATCAAACTTGTTCAGATTGATGATGAATTCATTTCATCATACGGTAATAAACTTTGTCCAGTGGATCACTGAAATTAAACTTTGTCCAGTGGATCACTGTAATCAATAGGTATTGACCCAAGATATTATATTGAAGCAGATATTATATTTTACTAACAGATCACAAAACAAAATTCTAAATAATACATCAAAGTTTTCAAAGAAAATTGACAGATCCGTCACCAATTATAGTCACCTCAACTGCAATTTACAACCAGGAAATGAAGCAGTTCACAATGAACCAAGTCCCCTTATTACAAACTGCCACTTATTAAATGGCACAAGCTCTGTGACGCTATCACGCACAATGAATCTTCGATGAAAATTTTATTACACTGAATTTGTGCTTCTGTCCTAATTTACACCAGCTAATGAAGGAGAAGTGACAAATCAGATTAGCATCTCCATTTATACAACCACAATTGCCAAATTCAAAGGCATTGTGGTGAAAGGGACGAGTGCCATCCTGAAAAGGGCATACAAACTCAGGTATTATCACGGAATATGGGTTGTGCTGCCCACTTTAGGTACACGTTAAGCTTTCCAGATTTAGCCCCTTCTAAAGAAAAACTATCTCTGACTTCCCCTTCAAGTATGACCCTTGTCAATGTCATGATGCATCGCCCCATATAGTCCTAATATCATAAATCATTTACAAGAAAATTAATAACACAACTTTACTGTGCAATTGAGATTACTTGAGTATGAGATGATATAAATGAAAACTTAAGAATGGAGCAGGCACCTTTCCAAATGTGTCATGGTCCCAAACTTCCAATATAAGCATATCATGTAGGCCATCTTCAACCACAATGTCAAAAGTTTGATTCCAGGTTGGATTCAAGCTATCATTCACAACCTGCAAAGCACAATGTCATCTAGTTAAGCGCGTCTGAAAAAAATAATCTTTATGTTTATTGAGCATGTTAGAAAGTCACCCTAGTTTTGTTCTTTGTTTCTGATTTTTTCATACGGATCACAACAAAGGGGTCAGCCTTTCCCATTACGTCCATTGCAGGCAAGTCCTCCCCAGAGATGATTGTTACAGAAAGCACTCCTCTTACTATCACCTCCTTTTTCTTTTGATTAGCTGTGCGCTCTATGCTTTCAGCATCAGCTCCATTTGTGCTACTCTTGAGAACCTTCTCCAAAGAAGTCATAGAGTATTTTTGATTGGCAAAAGGATTAGAAAATTGACTCTCTGTGCCGAAAGGACAATATAGAAGCTCTAGGTGAACCTGATGCAACAAAGCAAAGAATATCAAACATGCGAGTATAAGAAAGAAAGCACACAATCAGCCAACATGTTAACTTCAGTAAAAAATATATATACACATGCACATGCGCCCAGATTTTAAGATCACTATGAACAAATATAACATGTACTTGCATATACATACAAAGACTTCAAGAACATTTATACCCTTCCAGCTCAAAAAGGCACAATTCAGTGCATTCCATGACATCACAAAGCCAATATACAAGGAAAGCATGTGAAACTAAAGCAATGTAGTTGTCCATTTAATTATATATGGTTACTTGGACCATATATCAGCACATATTAAGGCTTTGGAATAAGTAACAAAAAAGCTGTTATTTGTTTTGGGCATTCTAGGAAGGGATCTAATGATTATGTAGTCTATAGTTTATCATGCATAATGCCAAAATGGTTAATAAAAGAATTAGCAAGAAAGAGTCAGGAAAAGATAGTAGTTTATCGCAAATTATAAACTAACCTTGCCATAATATTTTATAGCACATCTTTGTTTATTCCAATGACTTCCACGTATACTAAATCAGCATACTAGACCAATACACAAGGAAAGGAAAAGAGTGAGAAAACATGACTTATTTCCTCTACATATGGTACTTATCCATATAATTACTCTTGTTCAACTTGGAGCATTGATCTGCTAATATTGCACCTGTTAAGGCTCAACAATATTTGCTACTCTTTTCAGACATTCTGTGTAGGGGAATTAACAAATATGTAGAAAGTTTGTCGATATCGTCAAAATTTTCTTGATCATGCTTTATTTCCTGTCACTGATTGCATAATGGAAAAAAAGGTTGTGGATGCTAATATTGCTAAGGACTAGTTACTAATTGCACACTAACCTGACCACGGTCCTTCTTGTCTCTCTGCACTTCTAAATCTTTGACAAGTCTCAACCAGACATCTTTCACTTTTCCAGGTTGAAGATCCTGTAACCTTACTTGAGCACAACCTATCAATTCAGATGCCTGTAAACCTTCATCGTCATATATCTTTACTGTCAAATTCTGAGTAGAAGCATCCTCAACTGTGAACTCGAAGTGTTCATTCCATATTGGATCTAAATCATTGTTCTGCAAGGAGTGTAATGTCAAGTGCAAAAAAGAAATATGTAAAAGAGAAGTCTGTCTTTTCACTTACAATGACTTTGCTAGTCTTTGTTCTGTCACGTAGTGGGCGTATATACAACACAGCATAGGGATCGGATTTCCCTATTAAGTCTTTATTTGTCAAACCTTTTGCTTGAACAAGTTTTACCTCCAGAATACCAGTAGGTTTCAGTTCCAGGTCACTAAGACACAACATGAAGGCATTGTCATGAATGAACAAATCAGATGGTGCCCCCTTCCATTTAAGAGATAGGACGCAATATACCTGTAATCTCCAGGTAAAATAGGAATAATATTCCGTACTGGCCATGTTATCGAATCTTCAACAGCATCACGAATCATTCCCTGAAACAAAAATATTTTCAGTCAGAAAAACTATGAAACTACTTGCCCTCTTTTTCTCCTGGTGCCTCTTATAATTTATCTATCTATGAAAGATAAAATAATTGGTTGGACTTTCTGGAACCTCAATCGCATCCGATATTCCAGGAAGTGATGATATATCACCACCGACTACTTTAAGAGTAAAGTCAAGTTTTTTCTACAGCAAAAAACAAAATATATAAGGAATATGCACAAAAAAAAGTAATCATAAAACAAGGTAATCCATGGTGCAATAAGTCTATATACCTTCTCTCTCAAAGAATAACAAATAGCTCCAAAGCAAGGAAACTCATCCACCAGCGGTTTAAAAATCACACGGAACACACCCGTGAAGCCAATGTTTTTCACCTAGTTCACAAAATACACAGTTCAAGGATCTGTAACAAATGAGAAAAGGATCAAGCTTCATATTTTACATGCTTCAGCAGAGACATATTTTAAATAGAAGATAGATATTAATTAAAAGAGTGATATGGTGGTTAAACAACATGAAAATTCCATATATTTTCATTAGTTTCAACTAACCATGGGCATGGCTCATTGGTGCTCTGTAACACAGCACCAGCAGGGCTGAAGGTGCTGTGGTATGTACTATAGTTAAATGGCCAAAAAACACTTGAATAACATGCAGAGGTCAGACACCTACAATAAGAGGGCTAGACGACCTGCTAGTAAAAATTTTATAGCATAAATCGGAGGCCAAGCATCAAATCAGATTATACTGAACTTACATATGTCATATGCACTTAACTCTAAGGTGTATCCCAGTGAAATAATGCCACTCTTTATCCGTTGCTTGTACTAAATGTCTTTAGGAGGAAAATTTTTGTTGCAAGCATCATAACTGAAGAGAATTAGATAATGCTTCTACACAGATTTATATCAAAGTTTTTCTCTCTTTCACCTCATGTGTTCCTGAGACATAAGAAAGGATGAAACATGTCCTAATGCAATAGGATTTAGTGATTCTACATAATGGAATGCACAAGGAAAAAGTGGGAATTCAGAGGAATAGAAAGAAACAAAAAAATATTAGGAATTTAGAATGCTTTGTGGATAAAGTTGAAAAGGAGTGGACTTTATTCAATAAGATAGAATCACCCATAAAACAATTATATGGATGAGTTCTCAAGCATGAATTAGTATATGTTTCTCGGACATGAAGGCATCATCATCAAATATTATGGCCTTTACCTACCATATTCTCAGTATAGATATCATTCAGAAATTGACAGGCTCCTTCTATGTCTGTTATATAATGTTCAAACAACATTAATTGTTAATTGCCGCGGGGGTGCGGGGGATTATCAAAAGGAAGGAACTAATCACCTTTACACAGAAATTTGCAAACAATAAGGAAAATATACCTTCTATATTGCAGTTATAATTCATTAATTCAGAGGAAAATGCCCAAATCTGGAAAGAACTAAGGGACCAAACTAACAAATACTCATGTGGACTCGATTGAGTAATGTGGTCATCTAAAAGAAACAGTAAACAATTTTAACTACCAACAAGAAATACTCTATAGGATGTGTGAATGCCAATTTTTACTCAGTGCAGTAGATTCATCTTAATCACATTTTTGCTACAGCTGCTCCCATAGGTACCTGTATCGGAAGTGACACACCAACTCTTGTCCGAACATCAAGAATAATGTTTGGATTGCCATCCCACTGCATCTCTAGCTCCATTGTGATTCCAGATTTATCCCCCTCAATGATTGAGACACCTAGGGCAATTATTAACATTTTATATGTCCAATATTCAGTAAGGTTAAAAAAACTTCCTTGTTGAGTAATCAGGTCAATGAAACAAATCAAGACTCAAGAGATTGAACAACAATCTAGCTACCATAACTTAAATTTTGTACTTGAATTTGTTCCATTTCCAACAGTAGAGAAAATTTCCATACAAGACAAAGGCAAAATGGAAAATTATTGTTGCAATATAAGTTTTAGAGCAAACCAGCAAATTCAGCCCCAAGCTGCTTCATGGTTAATGAACAATAATGCAAAATAAGAATTCTGCGGACAACAGATTGACTAAGCATACATTGATGTAAGATAAAGTGAAGGGGCAGAATACATGGATCCAAGAAGTCAATTAAGCATAAAAAGATAATAAATTTTGGTATTTCCATAAATAATTTGGTAACGTTAAATCAATAAAAAAAAAAGACAATTCTGGGAATTGTTTGGAGTCCACTCACACCAATTTTGGTAATTTCATTCACTGATAAAGTTACTTGAAGTCTACTCACCAAAAAAATGAGACATACATATTGGAATAGATGAAGAGGCATTCATAACTAGAGAGTTACTGTGAATATCTTATGGAAAATACTTGTGATTCAAAAGGCTTGTTAATGAATAGATTTGATTAGAAGATACTTTCAAAAATGCAAATGGTTATTACATAAGTGGCATTTGCTAGAAAACGCACCTGTGAATTGTGGAGCAACAGTTCCCAGCGTAAGCTTTGAAAACTTCAGAGAACTTAAGACAATTGGTTTATATTGTTCAAGCACTGGCTCAACAGAACTTCTTATTAGTTCAGAGGCTGCCTGAAGCAATTGTATTGCAAAGTCAACCAACTCCATAATGCATTAAAAGAAACTACATGTAGTTCTGATACAAATGTGATATGTGTACAATCCAAAACAGATGATGCTGCAGAAAAGGAAACAGATGAATATTGTTAGAAAAAACTAAAGAGTACCTGATCAACAAAAGGCCAGATCTTGGTAAGTTCCAGGTTCAGCCAGTTCAGCTGTAACAATAACAAGAATATCAATACGTAGACAATAACAAGAACATAAAGGATCTTAGCAGGAAGGAAAAGAAACCAAACTTTTGCTTCTGTGAGAAAACAACCCACGAAGGGTAAAATTCAGCAGGCAGTAGTTTCCTTGAATCTTCTACTGTCATTCTTGCGAAAGAAGCAACAGCTGCAGCCTATATAAAAAGACTTCACTATCAGTTCCATCCTAAAGAGCCCAAATAACCATTATTTTCTCAGTTATACATCATTCAGGGGGAAACTCTGATGCAATATATTAACGTATTTGATTGAAAAACAAAAAAGAAAATAATTCCTCGGATATGCCATATAAATTTTTCTAGTTTCTTGAATCATGAAAGAATTGTTGATATACAAAACTCACGTGTTGTACCAACTAACTAACTCATACCCCATATCTACAACGATACAACTTAGACCAAAAAAATCCTATCTATCTAGAACATTCCATTATACTCCAATCAGGATGTTTGATGAATTTAATCAAATACGTACACAACCCTTTTCTGAACCACTTTGCCGACCTTGTTTCCAAACACGCACAAACTATGATCTTAATCAACCCGCAAACAAATGTCGGCTCTCAATGTCAGATCTACAGTATTACCAAATCAGGACATGCACTACTATATCAAGGCAGCAAGGGAAACTACCATCGTCAACGGAAACAACAGAAAAAGAAATACACGAAAATTTCCACCGCGAAACATACTAGCCGGCAAAAACGAGCCAAGGTAAAAGAAGAATCACCAGTTCTCCTCGGCTCTTGGATCGCCTGTTCTCCGAGTGGACGAAGGCCATGACGAGGCCAACGCCGACGACGACCCCTAGGAATAGGCCGAGAAAGAACCCCATGGGCGGAGATCCGGCTGCGGGATTCCGAGAACGGGGAAAGCGAGTCGAACGAAGGGAGGAAGCGTACGAGGAGGGGATCCGGATTCCCTCGCTAGTGTTTCTCCGCCATGGATGCGACGGGGATGGCGTTGAGGACGGGACCGAGATCGATTTCTTCGCCTCCGCCGCTTCTCGAACACCTGGGAGCGTGGGTGGCTTTCCGCCTTCGTTTGCCTTTGCTTTCGATAACGATCTTTGCACGGACAACTTATACGCGTTTTTCTTACGCCGGCATGATGGACCGTCCAACGAATAATCTGACGGATAATAAAGAGACAACTCAGCGCGTAAAGCAGCGGGTGACCGACGGGTACCCTTGTGACCGGAATTGGCCGGTGTTAAGTGGACAGTGACGGGGCGGACGAGGGGGGGCTCGATTAGCCGTTGCCGACGTCCAAATCACATGATAATCACGTGAGCGTTGGTGTCGATTGCCAAGTGTCTGGTTTTCGAGAATTTATAAATTGAGGCTTAAAAAAAGAAAAGAAAATAATATTTTAGATTTTTAGGATTATCCAATAATCAAGTGATCAACTTGGTCATGGCTTAGCGACCGATTAATTATCTGCTAATTTGATTTCATGTGCCTGATTTAGCGTGTTTAGGTTCGCATGTTCAAAAAGATGTATCGAATGCTACTTGTTTATTTCGATAACACATTATGATCTAATTTATCCTAAATAATTAGGATTTGTACGGTTTGAAAATGAAAACAAAATAAACCTTTCAACATGACATGAACTCTATCGATCGATGAATAACAAATTAAATTCATTTTTTTATTAATATATGTGTTGGTTGTTCATAACTTTTATATTGACAATTATGCTCTATGTTTAGCATTAACATAAAATAGGAATGTGAAGACATACTATATAATATATAATTATCTACTAGAATAGGTGAATACGTGATATTTAATTTTTATTTTTTTATATATTCACAAATTCAAACAAGAGGTTAAATGCAAGTGTGTGTGATAATTAAAATAATAATAATAATACAAAAAATAAAATAAATCGACAAAAAAAAAGAATTACACTTTACTACAAGATATTCTCTAAAAGCAAAAGCCTTAGCACAAGAATTACACTTTCTCGCTAGATTTAATGAAAATTTTAAGAAGAGACAAGAATACCAATTAAACTTTTAGATTGTTTTAGACATTTTTATCTTAATTAAAAAAATTAAAATAACCTTATCGCTAATTGCACATAAGACAAAATCAATCTTCCGCGATCTTATCCGTTATTTATTCGATAACGCTGATGCAGTAGCTGCGTAACACGTGGAAGGCGCGAGAGAGGAGTGAATTCTAAGCTTAAGAAGTAGGCGGCTGCTTAGATTATGAGTTGACTTTTGGGTTGCCAGCTAATTAAAACGACACCGAAAAGTCAAATCCACCACATTTATCGTATCGTTCATCACCTACCGTGAAGACTCGACACGTCCACACACGATGCATTGCATCTTGATTAATCGTCAATCTTACGTGGCAAAGTCGACCAATACGTGCATACCACGTTGACTGTTTTGCTTTTTTGTTTTTTTTGATCAAATTTGCTAATTGTTTAAGACCATGTTTCTACTTTGAAGGCGATGGCAACAAATGCGTCCAAAGAGGGCATAGACTATAATTTAGATATCATCGATAAAATTCATTAATTTTAGATATTCTTAATATTAAAGCTAGAAGCCTAAAAAACTTCACTATTTGTTAAATTTTAATTATAATTTAATTTATAAAATCAATTTGCGAACATTTTGAATTCATGTTAAATTTAAAATTTTTAAAAAGCTCAAAACTTACTCAAATTTTCACCGCAATCTGATTGGTGCATGACCTCAAAAATGTTAGACAGGTCGGCGCTACCGACATACGGACGGCGGCATGATTCTTTAACTTGCCTCCTCTCGTAGCCGTTGGATTCACTCAGCCATCTACATCTGTCCGTCCGTATCGGCGGTTCCCTTGCGACCACGCCACGAGGGAAAAAAATGCTTTTTAAGAAAAAAAAAACAATTACGAGAGCGCCTGTCAATGGTTGCGTCGCACCGCCTTCCTTGTCGGCCGAGCCACGTGGCGGCGGCTGCTGTCGCCGCCCTCGCGTCGACACCTCACCCATCGCGACAGCTTCACGAATCTTAACGCGCGGGTTTTGTCGTCTTCCTCTCCTCCGTCCTATATCTGCCACCAGATAAACCAGCGCCGCCCACCGCGCTAGATAGTTACCTCAGGCGACGCCGAGTATGCGATCGATAATTGAAGGTCCGCCGGCGGAGGCGGTGACGCCGATGAAGGAGCACCACCGGTACCGAGGGATACGGATGCGGAAGTGGGGGAAATGGGTGGCGGAGATCCGGGAGCCGAACAAGCGGTCGAGGATATGGCTAGGGAGCTACTGCACGCCGGTGGCCGCCGCGAAGGCCTACGACACCGCGCTGCTCTACCTCCGCGGCCGCGCCGCCCGCCTCAACTTCCCCGAGGATGTGTCCGACGACGACGTGGCGGGCGCGGCTGCGATGTCGGCGGCGTCGATAAGGAAGAGGGCGGCGGAGGTCGGCGCCAAGGTGGACGCGCTGCAGCTGGGCAGCGCCGCCGCCGCGGCGCTCGGAGGGCGGAAGGAAAGTCGAGGGGGTCGGAAAGGGGAGAAGCGGAGGTACAAGAGTCCGGACCTGAATCGGGAGCCGGAGCCGGAGAGCGACGACGGCGAGGAGTAGAGCGGCGGCTCATAGCCAGCAGATACATGGTTACAGAGTATGATGTGGAAAATACCGTATATACTAAAATTAACGGAGATAGTTTTTTTTTTTTTTTTTTTTGCCTTTTTGGGTAACTTTCTAGTTGTAAACGTTGGGATTTGGTAGTAAGAAGAGTTAATCCACCTACCAATTAGAGATAATTGTAATTATGGAAAACTATGTGATGAACGGAGCCAAGGCAAAAATATAACAAAAGGCTAGTGCAAAAATAAAAAGTGCCCTTTTTATTTTCATAAAACAAAAAGCTCATACTTTTATTACAATTTAAAGAATATTTTATCTCCTTTTTTATTATTATATTTAATACATCGATTTAGTTTACATTCATAAATAAAGTTATTTAAACCATGTTAAAATTTAATATAGTATTATTGATATGAAAGTATTGTGATCGCTCCTTTCTATATTTATTCATTTAATAATCTAGATTTTCAATTAATTAAATTTAGAGGTGATAATTAATCCAATTACATAGTCGATCTTCATAATTAATTCATCGTCATAGAATGTCATCACCTTTGGCAACCCCTTCAAATGGCTCCACATACTTTAAAATAGAATAAATCATGGAGAATTTTTGCCCTAAGGCAATGGAGAATTGGCTCCAAGTCTCGTTGTGATAAATATTCATGTAGATACCAACTATGCTAACTCGTGCGGACATGCTCTTTTCCTATATCAACATTATAAAGATGAAGTATCATGGTGAAATAGAGAAGGGTTTTCTACTAAATAGTTTGAGGATATATATTAAGCAACAATTGGATATAGTTGAGTTGATTACGACGGAATAGATTTGTTAAAATGGACAAGGATCGAATCTCGACAAAACCGAGGTAATGCCCTCTCCACAGTGACCAATTGTAATTTCTTAATTTATCTCCTCACAGATAATCGTAAAGTCTGCTCCACAAACATTGATAAATTTTTGATACCATGAATGAACGATAGGCTCATTTTAAAACACCTAAATCTCATTAGGCCATGAATGAAAATATATATTTATATTGCTTTTTTATCTTGTTGTAATTTAGTTTAATCTATACAATTAGTTCAAGATATATTAGTTTATGGATACATTTAATTTTAAAATTCATGTTAAATTAATTAATTTAGTTTTAAGTAAATTCATACTTTAATCTAAACCTCGATTATTAAAAACAATTGGCAACTCAAATGTGAGCTGTTGGCTTTTTATTTTTTTTATTAATTTAGATATTTAATTTTTACGATTTAATTAATTTTAAAGATGATAATTTAGATATTCAACAGATCAAATACTACCCGGGGCCCTGGAGTTCAAGCCGCTGCCCTCCTTAAATAGTAGAACAATGCCAAAAAAATTATTTGTTCTTTTATCACAAAAGTGCCCTTGAAATTAAACACATGAAGCCAAAAGCAAGACTGTAAAATAGTTAATAAATTAGCATATGAAAAAGAAATATATATATATATATATAACAAGTAAATCGAAAAATTAGAAAAAATCCCTAAACTCCGCCAATTAAAATCTGCTTCTTCCTCCATTTCATGGCAGGCAGGCCTTCTGCCAACCTCCCACCGCATGGAGAAGAAGATGGAAAGAAGAAGGCAGCGGCAGTGATTCTGGATTAAAGAAACAAAAATAGAACAGAGAGAGAGAGAGCAGGAAGGATGCAAAAGAGCATTCTTCTTTTTTTCTCTGGTTTGTTTTACTCTCTTCTCTAGATTTGTAGGATGATCAATCGAGTGTTCCATCTTTCTCTAATTCGGTAGAAGGAAAAAAAATGGCTCTTTTCGATCTTTTGGATCATCTTTATTGCCAAGAAGAGAACTTGTTGTGGGAGGAGGAGCATGGGGAACCACCGGCGGCGGATGGTGAATCCAAGCACCTCTTTCTCCCGGCGGTGGAGGCGGAGCAGGAAGAGTGGGCGGAGTTGCTCTGTTCTCTCTCGTTTAAAGAAGGGGACTTTGTGCTAGAAGGTTTTCCCGACGGCGCCGACTCGTATCTCCCGTCGGTGAGGAAGGCGGCGGTGGAGTGGATTGTGCGGGCTGCCACGAGGCACGGATTCTCCGCCCTCACAGCGCTGCTCGCAGTCAACTACCTCGACAGGTGCTTCCTCCCCTGCGCCACGCGGAGCGAGGCCCTGCATCTCCGCGACAACAGGCCGTGGATGGGGCGGCTCGCGGCCGTAGCGTGCCTCTCGCTGGCGGCGAAGGTGGAGGAGATGTGCGTGCCGCTCCTGGTCGACCTCCAGCTGCTGGATCCGCCGGAGGACGGCGGATTCTTGTTCGAGCCGAAGACGATCCAGCGGATGGAGCTTCTAGTGCTCTCCGCTCTCGGCTGGAGGATGAATTCCGTCACTCCCCTCTCCTTCGTCCACCATCTTCTCCACCGCCTCTTCTCAAACCCTAAAAAAGCCGAAACCGGCTCCAGCGGTGGCGGCATCGCCCACATTCGCGCGCTGGTGAGGAGGTGCGAAGCGAGTCTTCTATCCGTAATAGCAGGTCGGTAATCATCAAAATCCAAGCTTTGCATTCAAGCAACCATTTCCTAAATGCTTGGTTTATCTATCAAAGATCGGAGATGGGTTCGATATCCGGCGTCGGTGTGGGCAGCGGCGTCGCTGCTGGAGGCGGCACGATCCGCGGTCGACGGAGCCGCCACGGCGGCGGAGGTCCAAGAGACCCACCATCTCATTTCCCTCCTCAACGCCCCAAAGGTGAGATTTTTATCTTTCTCCCCTGCCTCTCGACTCGATCTCATCTTCTCACATTCCAAACGTTCTTCAGGAAAAAGTGGAAGAGTGCTATCAGCTAATCCTTTCAGAAACCATCACGATTAGCCACAAGCGCAAGCGTTCCTCCCCTGCCTTCTGCTTCCGGTCATCGCCGCCGAGTCCCAGCGGAGTGATCGGGTCCTGCTTCAGCGGCGAGAGCTCGTGCGACTCATGGGCGGCGCCGCCTGTCAAGAGAAACAATGGCAGCGCGAGGGAGACCTTCGCAGACGAGGGATTCGGAGAGCATTAAGGTTTATTAATCAACTTTATATGTCTATTAATGGATCTTAAATGCAGTCCACTTGCCTTCCATCTCCATCTCTCCGCCATGGATAGACGAGGAAGCAAACGCATCAATTTTTCTGAGGCTTAATTAATTAATAATAATAAAGTGCTCAAATTTCAAAAAGTTTGACTATCTATTGAAAACGAGTGAAATTTTTTAAATAAATTCATATAAAAAAGAAATTCATCTTCTGAACTATAATCTAAATAACTCGCCTATTAAATTAAAATTCGCCGTTAAAATCTCAAGTCATTTAATCCATCGCATGCTCTTCGTCTTCGTTCGACATTCCCCTGCAGTAAAGCGAGCCATGGTGTTAATTACCTCAACAATGCTCGCGTTTCTACAGCTGCTCTGCAACTTTACTCTGCCTCGTCGACTGCGCTTACAGAGAGAGAAAAGGGAGGCGGGAAAGGAGACAGACACGAAGGCAAAGGAGTCGAAGGTGTCAGCTGTCTGCTTTTGTCAGTTTGCATGCGAAGAGGATGGAAAATGGGAGATGGAGGTGGTGGACGAGGAGGGTTGACAATTAACAATGGAGTTCAACATCTTCTATCTCATTAGTATCTCATTAGTATCGATGAACTCCATCAAAAGGAGGCAGAGGGTTCGAGGAAAAGCTTCCCCTGTACTACGACAGGGCATTCATGGAGCAAATAATGGAAAAGGAAGCTGATCATCGACCATAATGCTGCACAATTAATTGGAGACCCGGCTGTGGAATATATCAGAGAGCCCACAAATGATTAATGATGCGATGGGGGCAGGTGCCGAGGGCCACGCAGTTCACGGGTTTTAATAATTAGCGACGATCACAGAGAGTGAATTAAGCAGCTTCCTCGCCAAATGATGGACGAGTGCCACCATCATTAATGGGAGACTCATAGGCCTCGCGTGAGCTCCACCAGAGCAGCACAGAGCAGAGCAGAACAGAACAGAGCAGAACAGAACAGGGAGCAGTAGTTTTGAAGTGTCCCTCTCCTTGGGCACAACACTATATATTGGAAGAATGGTGCCATGAGGCATGCATGGCAGGGAAGGTCCCCACGTAGCTCCACAACTGGAAATTGGCACCGGAGATGGGGCAGGGGCAGATGGTGGAGAGATGTGCCAGGCACCGATGAACAATGAATGTTGGGTTTTGTCTTTAGTTGAGGTGACAGGTTTGCTTTATTTCGTTGGGCAGCTGGATGATCAGCAGCATGTGGAACTGCAAGAGTAGTTGGCTGCGATTTATGGAGTCAAATGGCCACGAACTTGTCGATCACGAGTCGCTATAATTTAGCACATTTAACGAGCTTCATCCGCATCCGCATACACTGGTCAAAATAACAGCCCTTAACACTAGTCAACTAATAATACATGCATACTTCCCGTCCGATTTTAAGCGTATAATTTTGGTCAGGAACAAAAAATTACATATGGATTAATTGAGTTACATTTTATAATATTCAAATTTATTTAATAAAAATAATTGAGTCAAATTTAAAATAAATTAAACTATTAAAATAATTATTTAAATTTAATTTAATTTTTTAAATAAGTTTTGGTTTGTTTAGATGTCTGTTTGATTATTTAAAATATTTATATTTTAAATTTATTTGATTGATAATTAATTTTAATAATATAAATTTATTTATTCATTTTAAAAAATTTTATTTATTAGGATAATGATTAAAATTTTATTGATGAATATAGTTTAGAAATATTATTTATATGGAGTAGATTTGTTAAAGTGGATAAGGGTCAAATCTCGACGAAGCTGAAGTAATCAATATTTATCTCCGTCAGAATACATATGTATTCATTTTTGTTCATTTAATTTAATATATTATTTAAGTTTGTTCATTTAATTGATCTTGTATGTATTAAATGAACATAAATAAATTCTTACTAAATTGAACATCAAATTTATTTAAGAACGGTCGATTTATTTATAGTTTATTTCCTGATAGGATCGTTGAAATCATGGATTCTAACTTATTTGTTGAAGAAGAGTTCAAGTGATCATTAGCTAGAAGAAGACCAGGGTGGCGCGCAGACCTCGTTAATCATGCAGTCTCGTTAATAACGAGACCTTTTTTTCTTAATCACGTACAGGAACGCTAACAACACACCTGTTTTTTATTAGATAGACTTGATTCACCTGCATATTTAATAATTAATTTTTAAAATATCCATCTCGAATTGAATTCAAACTTCATTAAAAAAAATATGTCATGCAGTATATAAATCAATTAATTAAAATATTATAATTATCTGATCGACACTAAAGTCGTCATTTAGAAACTTAATGTCAACTTTTAATAAGTTTAGTAGATTTATATAACTAAATAAAGAATAATAAACTTCATATCTATGACATAATTTCGATTTGATTAAAGAATGTCATAATGCCAGAGGAGTCTAGGATTTGGGTTTAGAGTTGAAAATTCTTTATGTGATATTAATATTTTAATAGATGTTTTTATAGATATTATTATTTCCAAATTGTGATTATAAATTATATATAAATAAAGTAAATTTGAAATTTATTAAATTTGTGAAAAATAATTTTAAATGGGTATTTATTATTATTATTTTAAAATACTTTAATATATATATATATTTATTTATTTATTTTTAGGATAATTAATTAATTTTATACAAAATTCGATCACCACCACCAATCCTTGGTTGCCAACACCTTCCCACGCCCGCCAAGTGCCAGCCCATAAAAGATTGCACTATTTTAAAAATATTTTTTTCCCTAAAATTCTATAACATTGAACTATTTTTTTTATAGTAAAATAGTATATAAATTTAAAATAACATTAAATAATAATAATAATATAATGAACCATTAAATTAGATATTATTAAGGTTTAATAAAATTTAAATAAAAACGGATGGCAATAAATACTTTGCAGCTCATGATCATATTTTAGATATATATATAATTAAGACTCTTTTTATTAGCTAGACTTGTCAATTATATATAACTCATTCTGTATTTTTAGATAATTGTAGTTATTTGATCTAATAATTAAGTGGTTATTTTGATAAATAAGAGGTGTAGGTTAAGACCTCTTTGATTATTATTTTTTTAAATAATTATTTCTTATACCAGTGAATATTTAAAAAATATAGGATGTTTTTAGTATTTTTAGAAAAGAAGTCTTCTTAGAACATTTACAAAAAAACAATGGTCCTTAATAAAAATAATCTCAGAATCGATCCCCAATAAAAAAAAAAGTAAAATAGAATAAATACAAAATATTCTTTGTAAGATTTATTATTATTATTATTATTATTATTGGTTTTCAATCGTTGTCGGTATTAAATTACGATCCCGTCCTAGGACTATTTCACACCTTCGGATAAATTGACACTCTGTATTGAACGTACCCGCTTGGTCATTGGGTATTCCATCGGGATCCAGCGTCATTGCCAATTGTTGACGAAGCGAATCACTTCTTGTCCACGGCCGCCTCTTCTTTTTTTTTTAAGGCATCTTCTTCTTCGGAGTCAAAGCTATGGCGGCGGCGGCGGCGGACGATGGGTTCCGGCCTCTGGACGTAGAAGCCGTGGTGGAGTACATCGAGGGCACACCCGCCCTTCGCGCCCAGTTGGGCGAGCAGTTGGAGGGCCTCAGCGTCAAAGAAGTCGGCGACGGCAATCTCAACTTCGTCTACATCGTCTCCGGCCCAGGCGGATCCTTCGTCCTCAAGCAGGTAATTTCGATTAAAGCGATTTAGGGGACCTTTTCTTTCTCATATTTAGCAAATCCAAGTCTGGGTAGTGTGGACATAATTTTTTTTTCGTGTGCCGTTTTTAGGGCTGTAAACGAGTAAGATAATGAGAGCTAAGTCTAAAATGAACGAAGTTGTTTATTGAAACGGTTGTTCATTTTTTTTTTTTTCAGTTTGGTTTGACCTTGACATGAGCTTGGTTATGTTATCGAACTCTTAATTTGAGTTTGTTTGATTGGTTGAAATTTATATTTTTTAAACTCGTTTGGTTGACTAGTGAACTTGATATTACAAGCTTGTTTATTTGTTTTGAGAATTTTTTATTTACTTACAAGTGTGATAAGAGATTGTTGATGAATATGGTTCACAAGTTTTATTTGTGGACATTGTTCATGAATATTGTTCACGAACAATTCACAATATCTGTTCGTGAACATTAACGAATTAAACACATATGTGTTCAAACTTATTCATTTAGTTTAATAGTTGTTCAAGTTTATTCATTTAATTAACCTTGTGTATATTGAATGAATATAAATAATTTATTACCAAGTCGAACATCAAGTTTGATCATGAATGTCTAGTCATTTACAGCCCTAATAGTTTTAGGCTTGACTTACTCCTTTTTCCTTCTATATGGTCTAATTCTAGGTGAACTTTGTGATCGAAAAGGTTTCACATTCCATCGAATGATTAAAACTTGCTGTTGATTGAACTTGGAAAGTGATCCTGTGAAATGAGTTCATAAACTGATGTGGATGTTGATGTTCAATAATAGTTGCTTAATCATTTTCTTCTCTAGAAAAGACCAAAGCATAGGTTTAGCTGAAATAGAAGCAAAGTTCTTCCATCGTGCTATTCAGCTCTGGGCCTATATGCCCAGGACAAATTCACTTGTGAGAATTGTCTGCAAGGCATTCAATTCATTTTACAGTTTCTAATTGTATACATATATTTTTGAGGGAATCTTGATATTACATCCTTAACCTCCTCCTGTTTTTCTGATTATCCATACTTTATCTTGTAAAGGATGTCTCATCTACTATATGTTTTTGTAGCTGAATTTAAGATAACCTCAAAATCTCATCTAATTTGGTTGGTGACACAGGCTCTTCCTTATGTTCGCAGCATTGGTATTTCGTGGCCTATGACAAAGGAGCGTACCTATTTTGAGATGTTAGCCTTGAAAGAACATGGCCGCCTGTGTCCATATCATGTACCAGAAGTTTACCATTTTGACAGACCAATGTCCATAATTGCTATGCGCTACTTGGAACCTCCACACATTATTTTGCGGAAAGGGTTAATTGCTGGAATAGAATATCCATTGCTTGCTCTACACATGTCGGACTTTATGGCAAGAACACTTTTCTTCACATCGCTTCTTTACCATTCTACACTAGAGCACAGAAAAGCAGGTACATCCAATGTGATGATTTCAGATTAGTAGAAATATTTTGTTATTTCAATCATATTGTCTAGTTTCTTCAACTGCAACAAAATGTGCTTATACATCTAGAAACATGTGCACTCTCAAATTTTCATATTTTGAAGGTCTTCCCTTGCCTGTTTTTCCTTTTCTAACTTCGAATTGATAATGTGACTATTTTCATGCTCCATTTAGCTCATGGAAGTGAGTCGAGCACAAATTGGATTCCAACCATTTTTTTCCAAAGTCCAATTAAAAATGCAATTTTCCCAATAGATTCATTTCATCTGGTATGATAGAAGATCACATGACCATAACTATTTCTTACTTCTGTGTCTTTAAGATTTCTCAATTTCCACTTTTATTTGTTGACAATCTCTTCAATTGTTGTTTTGCAGTGGCAGAATTTTGTGGGAATGAGCTATGCAGGCTCACAGAGCAAGTTGTTTTTTCAGATCCATATAAGGTGGCTCAGTATAACCGTTGGACTTCACCTTACCTTGACCATGATGCTGAGGCAATTCGAGAGGATGACACCTTAAAAATCGAAGTAGCTGGATTGAAATCCATGTACCATATATCCCCAACATTCATATTTGTCACTCTGTTGTTTAATTTAGTCTACTAAGTATTGTATTAAATACAAGTAAATTTGTAGGTTCTGTGAGAGAGCACAAGCTATGATTCATGGAGATCTTCACACTGGTTCTGTCATGGTGACAAATGATTCTACACAAGTCATTGATGCTGAATTTGCAGTTTATGGACCTATGGGATATGATATAGGAGCTTTTTTGGGAAACTTGATTTTGGCTTTCTTTTCTCAAGATGGGCATGCTAATAAAGACGATGACCGCGAGGTAATGAATGAGTTAACAATAATGCCTTTGAGTTTGGAAGCATTCTGGAAACTTTTCAGTTAATTAGTTGTTTTGGAATCACTAAAAATTGCAAAAGGAGGGACAAAAAACCCCAGAAAACTGTCCATATTTGAGTTATGCATTTGGCTCTTCCTGCTGGAGTTTTTATTTCCATGTAGTATGAATTGTTCTTGTTTTTGTAGAAATTTTCTCAGAATATGCCTACCCCCACGAGTGTGGTACAGTAGTAAAGCACTCAAAGGAGCAATAAAAGAACCAAATGGGATGAATATCTTAGATGTCAGCTTTTAAGTGTGCATAAGCTGTGCTCCAGATTTACTCATTAGACAAATCATAGTGGAAAGCCATCTACCTTCAAAATTAATCGGGCATTATATGTATGAAACCAAGGTGACTATTCGACAAGGTGTTCATTATATGTATGAAACCATGTGAAAGCACATTGACACTCTCTGTGTCATCCCTCCCAACATTGCCTTACTTTATCTGGTTTAACTGATACTTCAATTTTCTTCCAGCCTTGTGGGCTGCTCATTGTGCTACTCAGATAAGATTGTAACTAAAGTATTGGCCTATCATTTACTAAGATTGTTTTTTTTTCTTTCAACAAATATCGTTCTTGCAGGCATATAAGAGGTGGATTCTGAAGACGATAGAAGAAACTTGGGATCTTTTTCGCCAGAAGTTTGTCTCTCTCTGGAATGAGAACATTGATGGGCATGGTGAGGCATATCTTGCAGATATCTATAACAGACCTGAATTGCAACTCCTTGCTCAGAAGAAGTACATGACTGATTTATTTCATGATTCTATTGGATTTGGTGCTGCCAAGATGATAAGGTACATTTTTATTGTGGATTTTAACAGATGTATGTCTATTTTTAGGATTTGACTAGATAGTCCATTGCATTACGCGATAAGCTCAAAATATTAGTTTAACAGTCTTTAAAATTTATCTGAACTAGCGAAATGATAGTTTTCATAGTTTTATAGAAAACAATGTGTAACTCTAGATAATGAATTGACTGCATTGGTATTATTGAGAATTGAGTAAACAACTATTTAGTGTACAAATCCATCAAGTATTTAAGCTAAGTAAGAATTATAGATATGTTTAACAAAATGTTTTTCCAAGACAGTTAACATGATACTTGCACTGCAAGACTCTAAAGTATTCATCTTTTTATCTATCTTCAAATAAATTGGTATGTAAAAAATAAGGGTATTTTTTACACCCTAAAGATGATTGTTTTTTCTTCAGTAATTTTAATTCTTTAGAATCTGATGTCTCACGATTCTTTACACCCTAAAGATTATTGTGTTCCATGTGAAAATTGAATACTAGTGGCAAAAAGGAACACACTCAGTTGCCCAATTCTCCTTTAACTCACAGCAGAAAATTAGCTATAACTTTGAAACCCTGCTCTGCTTTTGCTCTTGCTGACGTTACTTTTCCTTGGGGATGCAGGAGAATTGTTGGAGTAGCTCATGTTGAAGATTTTGAGTCGATTGCTGATAAGAGCCGGCGGGCATTCTGCGAGCACCGTGCCCTGGATTGTGCCAAAACACTTCTGAAGGAAAGACGCAAATTCGAAACCATCAGCCAAATCATTTCAGTGATTGAGGAGATTGCAGCTCGTTAGGCAGTTGAAATTGGAGGAGCATGTTACCACCATGAAGATGCATTAGCAGAGGTAGATCTATTTATCCAGTAACTGTAAAACTAAATAATGCTTCAGCAGTTTCTGATTGAAGCAGTGAATGTATCCTTTCATTCCAGAAAAAGAAAAGTAAAGACTTTTTTAGTGAAACAACAAAATTCGAGTAATACAAGATCCAGTGCTATATACGTTGATCGATCAGTGCATTCTTGTCGATTAGAAATATTACATGAGACCTAATCTTTCTGCTTGAGTTATTCCTTGATTGTATTTTCATGATACTAACTGTTAGAAGATTCACACTATATCAATGGCTTTGTGAACTTCAATCGGGCAAATATAACTGCAATTTATGACAAGCACAGCTGAAACACTTCCAGTTCCTCAAACAAGAAATGACGAGCAAATGTAAACTAAGAATGAACTGAAGTAGTCATCATAAATCTTAGATAATTAGCAGCTTGGCACACATAATAAGGGATCCTCTAAACCATTACTGCTGTAGGAATGCATATTTTTTTTCTCACTTATTCTTCGATATGATCCTCGTGGGAAAAGCTAGTCTTTCTAACTCGAGAACGAAGCTGACAGATACCTCAGGCTAGCAGTGTCAAAACGTTCTATGAACCTTAGATCGGTGACTCTGGTTTTTGCAGCAGCAAATCGTTGGTACTCGTCGAAAATTGAAGTGAGACACCAATGCTGAAGTTTTCTCAGGCATCCTACCAAACAACCAGTTCGATGCTGAACAAGTACACAATTTGCAAGTGAGAGTGTTGAGCTTTATGTAAATGAAAATAATGATAGACCATTTTGTAACAGTAGGAGATTTCACCTTCCCACGTTTGCAATGGATAAGCAAAGGGTGATTGCGAACATCTGCAATTTAAATTAGAATTCAAGAACATATGAAATAAGAGTATTATTGAATCTCGCATCAACGATCAAGAGAATGGCATACCGAGAACTACTTTCAGGGCCTCAGTAATGGTATCTTCGGGGATGTTGACGAAAGGTTCCTATCAAAAAAGCTTATAGTAAAATGCCCAAGGATGAAAATTCAAAAGGTAATCAGGCTGATAATCTGATATACATATGAAAGTTAGAATGGTGAAACAACATACAGCAATGTCAACCGTTATTGGGCCATTGATTGTTCATGAACTCTACTATATTCATGAGAAATTCGAAAATTTTTAAATAATATGCAGTATTTTCTGGGATAAGTCATCCTCCATAATGAAAAATTTTGGAACTACTTTCGAATAAAAATTAACAAGGAAAAGCAACATGTGAGAAAGAGACTAGCATTTTCTTACATCAATAGATAGAATAAATTTGCAACATCTGTATCATCTTCCAGCACCTGATAGCGTTTTAGGTTATGCAACAATTACCACTCAGCAATCACTTTCATGAAGAAAAAAAGCAAGCCACTGTTCAATAATACATCTGTCTTATAGATGTTTATATTGCAACAAGATAACCTGGAGATCCCTAGATCTACTTGTCATTGGATGCATACACAAAATCTTCCTTCTTGAAATAAGGGAAAAAAACACACACAAGTTACTCGTTTCTTGTCATATATTCCATGTGCATGTGATAGTCAAAGAGCCTGTTACATCAGTTAGCCTGTATTATTCACTGAAAAATGAATTACTAATTAACCTCTCAAACTAGCAACAGTATGATTTTTCTCCAACAGGGTGTTCATTGATCAATTGTTTTTAATAATTCACAGATCAGAATATATAAATTAAAAACACAGTGGAACAAAAGCTAGCCACCATGCAGTAATTAAGTGATCTTGCAAATTAAAAATTTAAGAGTTCAACCATCCAGAGTTAACTTAAGAGAAACAAGTTGCAAAACAGAATTTTTGTTTTTGAAGGGAAAAAAATAATGCCATAATTATATACCATGTTTATCCTGGAAAACAGTCCAGTTACCAGTTACAAGTAGCTCACAATCTCACTTTCTAATTGTATAGCATGAAACAAACGTGCTAAGATTCTTAGCTTCTGTTTATGAAACGAAAAAACTTGAGTTCAGAAATGGGACAGCTAGTCATGCTCAAGTTTATACATTTATTCAAAATATTCTCAAGAAAATTCACAGGGATGAACAAAAGATGACAATATCAAGTTTTAAAGTGTTGATGAGGCCAAAAAGAAACAGGAGAGATAAATTTGTAGGAGACAAATCGAGAAGCGGTATGACAATAGGGTAACCCTCGGTTGAACATCAATCCCTGTTTGTTCTACAAGAACTTTTCTATCCATTAAATTATCAAGAGTGAAAAGGTTAACTAAAATCTTGAAATATGGCATGGATATGCAGAGAGTTGGAGGAGAAGAAAACACAAACAAGTATCAACTAGATCCAAATGGACATTCAAACATGTAATTAGAGCAGTAGAGGGTCAGGAAATGCAAATGAAGATAAACACAATTTAAAAGATATTGGTAATGAATAACGATTCAAGCATACATCAGTTCAGAAAACCCCTTTGAGATGTGGAGGTAAAAATGTACCTTGCGACCATCAATCCCGAACTGGAACAGCCTAATTCCATTCTGCTCAAGGAACTCCAAGTTCGCCTTCGGGTACGGCTCCGGGCAGAGGCACCTACCAAAAAACGCCCATTTCTTTTTGCATTCGATCAAAACCCTCGATCCACGTTTCATTACCCCAATAGACCTTAAAAATCGAGAAAAACAAAGCGAGAAAAGAGGGCGCACAGGACGGAGCGAAGGCTGAGCGTCTTCAAAAAGCTGAAGTTGGCAGTGTCCGGGAAGCCGGATCGGTAGAGACCACAATCGACCATCGCGAAATTGAGCGGCGGCACGAAGAGCTCCTCTTCCGCCGGCTCTCGACCCTCCCTCGACGCCATATGGTTGCCGCCACCGGCAGGGAGCTTGAAGACCAAGGAGTAGCAGCTGGGCTTCGCCACCGTGGCCACCGCCGCCTGCTCCTCCGCCGCGGCCGCCACCTCTCGCTTTTCTCCCATGTAATAATTGGGCGGATTGGGTGGCGGAATATTCTCTGGTTATCCTCCGATTCGCTTTCTCTCGCCTAAATAACTGAGAGTAGTCGTCACGGAGCGAGTAGAAGAAGACTAATAAGATTTTTTAAATAATAATAATAATAATAAGATTCAATTGAAATTTAATTAAATATTAAAAGAAAAAAAATAATGTATAAACTTCTAAATAAATGATTAAACTACATATTAAGAAAATTAAATATAATCAAGTAAAAGATAATATAAAATTAAATTTTAGATAAGATTTTGTGGCTGGATATATCTGATCTTCTGTGTCGTTTCGACTAAATTTTAATGACTATCAAATTTTTATTTTGATAAATCTAGCTATAAAATAAAATAGGAAAATATAACGGGAGATTAGATCTGGATACTTTGCTTTGAAGATAATATAATTAAAAGGTTAATGAACAGAAAGAAGAAAAAAAATGTTTTTTTTTCATTGCACTGTTTCTCGGTCAATTCTGTCCTACTCCTAGATTTTGATGATGCGGGCCCACTCTCGTAAGGCATATCTATTTAAGATTTTGTCATGATCACACTTTGAACCTCTAGAAAACATTCTGTAGATCCACGAATCAATAAAATTTCCCTTCCATAATAATAATATTATTATTATTATTTCTTCACTTCTTAATATCATGAATTTAATTTTAATAATTACCAAAAAATAATTATATATAAATTCACACGGCAAATGAATGGACAAATTCGATGAATATAATTAATGTTTACATTTTATATGACATGACATCAGAGAATAAATTCTCTAAACGAATAATTATTTTATAAATGGGAAAAAAAATTATTTGCCATATATTTGTGAGACTTATTTCCCCAATTGTTTAGTTGCTTCAAGAGTAATTACCCTAAAAAATCATATTCTCAGTCTTTATCTCAAAAGGCTACTTTTTTATAAATTAACTTCCTCATTGTGGAGGTTCAATTTATGTCCCAAATGTGCTTTATGCAGGCCCACTGAAATATCATATAAATTGTTTATATTTTTATGTAATTTTTAATAATAAAAATATATTTAAATATCATGCAGATTCATTTGGACTGGGTTAGAGCCCAGGACGCTACTCTAAGTGGAAGTATGAGCTACACATGCTCACATATATATGCTCCTACATTTTATGTTTATATTCAGGGGAAAAAAAGATGTGTGTCGAGTTTGTTTTTGGTTAATTTAATTTCTATATATATATATATAAAATGTACAGTGATGAAGGTCGTTCTTATCGTCATGCACTGCACTCACAGTAGTGCACAACACGACAGAGAGCGTGTGTGTGACAGATACAGATGGTGGAAGAATATTGGAGAATAAATTAAAAGGCTATTTCATTCTCGATAGCAACCAAAAACTGCTGCTTTTCCCCTCTTCACTTCTGTTGGGTTTAGATCCTTGTCTCCCACCACGTACAATCAACACAATACATATCCATGCATGTAAAAGACATTCCCTCATTTAAGGTAGGTCATGCCCACATGCGCCTCGAATAATATCGATATTCCATGCACCAATAATTAGCAGCCAGTCACATGAGCCAACCTCTTTAATTTCTTCTTGTTGGAGCTCAATGCAATGCATGTTGAGAGCCAACCTCTTTTACTTTGATTCTCCCTCTGTGATCTAATCCATCATTTCGAGGTAGTACAGTTAGTTAATCATTTGTCTAATCACTGATACGATCGAGAGGCATGCACCATTCTCTGATGTTGATCGTGACTTCTCATCCATGAACTCTCCTGCAAGGAGGACAGGCATCAGATCCAGTGATCTGATTGCTGATCTCTTATCCTTGGCATTAGTTTTCACTTCCTTGATTAGCAAAGTGCATTAATGAGCTTCCTGCACAAGTTGAATAAATATCATAAGGCATGCATATAACCCCACAAAGGCACTCACGCAGCCCCTGAGAGCAATCAGCAGCACAAAGAATTTTTCATGCAACGCAATGTAGTGAGTAGTGACCCCACAATTATCAAACGCCCTATGAGGAGGATCGATGATTATGCTCCCATGACATCGTTGTATATATACGACGACCCCCTGGGGCATTTAGCCAAGCCACCACCCTCACAAGCATTTCATCGAACACCTCAGCAGCACTACTAGCTAGTACTCCTCGATCCTCATGAGCAGGCGCAAGCAGAGCACGTCGTCCAAGTCAGCCACTATAGCCTTCAGCTGGATCAAGGCCTCCGCCGTGGGGCTCGCGAAGCAGGCCGTCTCCAGGGCGGCGCGCGCCAAGCCGCCGCGGTCAGCGACGGCGGACTACGCGAGCAGCAGGGCCATGCGGCTGGTGGAGCCCGAGTCGTCGGTGGCCGCGGCGCAGTACGCGACTGCCTACTTGGCGGGGCCCGCGGCCTGCGAGGCCGCCGGCGACGACGGGGACTACGGCGTCGACGGCCGGGCCGCCGCGTACATCATGAGGGTCCGTGCCAAGTACTGGTCCGACGCCGCCTCCGACGTCGCCGCTGTCGCCCCGCCGCCGCCTGCCACCGTCTACGCCGCCACTTGCTACACCCGCTAACTGGCACTAGAAGTAATTAGCGCGCGAGGGACCACTTAAGCTCGGCGTTCGCTTGCTTTGCCTTGGATTATGCCAATCTTAAATAATAGGCAAGCTCTTAATTCCAAGGAACAAAAGAGGCATAATATGCCCACTCCTTTTGGACGAGTATCTTCTCTCATATTCAATATAGAAGCTGTTCTTAATGTTATGTATAATAATTAAAATAAATTTTTCTCATGAAGTTGGATAATTAAAAATAAGATATAGTGTATAATTATTTTTTATTGTGCATGTCGAATTTGTTGGATTAATTAGTTAGTTAATATAACCGCTCCGGTCCCTTCCCACCGGTATTCCCGCCAGTCCACCTCTCTGTTCGATTCGATGCACTTCCACCACCCGTTGCCGCCCTCTACAGCTGTTCCCGTTTCCTTGCCGTTAAAGCTTCTCCATCATCGTCCCTTTTCTTTTCTTTCGCCCCCCTCCACCTCTCCTCTCTTGCTCTCCTTCCTCCTCTGTTTCGAACGAAGGGAAGGGAGGAGAGCTCGATCCGGGGAGCTGGAGATTAGCATGGCCGACGAGACAGCGATTACCGCCGCCGCCGACGACGTCGCCAAGAGCGGCTGCTGCTGCTTCTGGGTCCCATGGCCCTCCTCCGTGCGCGAGTCCGAGGGTTGGGAGCGCATCCGCAGCGCCGAGGGCGGCAGGTGCCCCGTCGCCACCCGCTGGTGGTGGACCCGAGGCCTTCGCGCCGTGGTCAAGGCCAGCGAGTCGACCCGTGCTGTCGTTGGCCGCCGCTGGAAGGTCCTCGTCCGACGGCTCCGTCGCAGCACCCGCAAGCACCGCCGAGGGTTCAGCTACGACGCACACAGCTACGCCCGCAACTTCGATGAGAGGTAGGCCAGCGACCATGACGACGCTGGCATTGCCAGTCTGGAATTCTCCTTGCGGTTCTCCACCGCGGTTTTCCCCTCGTCGAGAAGACCTCTTGTAGATCTTTCGCCGCCCTCCGCCGGCGGCGCCGCCCTCGAAGCAAATAAGAACTCATCGTACTTCATTTCATCCTCATAGTTTGTTTTATCGTTTTTCCTTCCAAATTTAATTTTCTTAGCTAATTTTGCTATATCTGTTACCATTTTAAAATTCGTGTCGTTTTTATTTATGAAAAACACAAACTGTGTAGATGATCGGAGACATTTCTAAAAATGTGTCATTTGAATTATTATTATTATTATTATTACTATTATAATAATATTTTATCGCACATTCGCATTTTATAGAAATGGAATAGGGTGGACAAGATGGCAGATGGAGACCGTCTTCAAAGTTCAAACAAAATCGGGCAAAGAATTTATTTGGATTTTCTTTCTATTTTAGGATACGCGTCAAAAATGTCATGCTTTCTCCACGTCATCACATGAAAAATTGCATTAATCTGATTTGATTGATGTTACACTACAGCCTATGACACTTGAAAGAAAGGTCACTGAAGTTGTGTTTACTTATGTGGAAAGATATTGAGGAAAAGGAAAAGGCAAAAATAAAAAAAAGGCGTCTGTTTTTTTTTTATAAATCATGACCTTCCATTTTAATTTTTAATCTTTTTATCAAAAATTATCTCACTCTAATATTCAGTTATATATAATTATTTAACTGATTTTTAATATTATTTAATAATATTATTTTCTATTTAATTTCTGAATTAGTTGGATGTATTTTACATAAATAATATAAATCACGTTAATAGAAATTTAAATTATAACTATTATAATAGTGATAATAATTATAATTTCATAATTATTATAATGTAAATTTTTATTATTTACATTAAATAGCACCTGTTACAACTACATGAAATCTCCTATCATAGCTTGATTCAATAATAGTTATAGTTAAATTTCATAATCTCGATGCATCAGTTTATCACCGATTCAAAAATGAGTGAAATCCTATTATAAATCGATGGAAATCCTATCATAGCTATTTGTTGATACGAACAAAAATTAGATGGAATCAAATGGTATTTGATTAAATAAATTAGATGGAATCGAATAGTATTTGAGGAACACTTAAATAATTATATACTACTGAATAATAGGACGATGAATAATAGGATGAGATGCCCCTTTCATGATTTAAAATAAAATATTCTATTGGCCTTTACCCAAAAGAAAATGATCCGCAATGTTCTTCTTATTTTTATATGACTTTTTTTTATAACCTCTTCTTTTTATTCCTAATAAAAAATTAATTTGTTGTCTATTAGGATGCATGATCTTTTAATTATTTTTAATCAAAATATATTTGTTTAATTATTTTTTAGAATATAAAAAATAAATTATAGAAAATAAAATAATTTTTTATTTTAAATTGTAAACCAAAACTAAAAAATATGTTGAGAGCCAAATAAAATACTCAAGGTTCTTTTTTTAACACTCTCAAAATTATTTTTTATAAAATATATATTTTTTAATCAGGCCTCTTATTCTTCATCAGGAAAAGTGTCTCAATCCAAAAGTATCATCTAATTAATCAAAATTTTGATTTTATATTCTTTCTTATCTTATGATTCGTTGAATCTTTATTATTAAATATGAGTAATATCGTATGTTTAATATCTGTGTATCTGAATGAATTTCTTTTTATATCTGTGAAATCGATTTTAAAGAACGGTTGGATCTACTCTTATCAATTTATATTATAATTATTGGATAGAAAATATCTAACATTATTCTTTAATTCGGGAATTATGTTGTATTTAGTAGGATTTTCTTTTCAAAAATTTTAATAAATTAGTTTTTAAATCAAGAAATTAAGTATTATAAAGTCAATATTGAACTAAAATATATTATAAATAAAAAATAGATATTCATTACTGATTTTTTTAAAGTCCATAATTAATTAGCAATATTCCGAAAATAATAATTACAAAATCTATTATCATTATTATTATTTGTTACTTTTCATTTTATAAATTATATATATTATGAGGATAAATTAAAAAGTAGATAAATTATGGGGCGAGTATTATTTTTTATTCAAATTATATGCGAAATTTTTTAATAGCTGATATATAAAAGAAGCCGTCAATTCCATGTCATCTCTGTGCCAACTCTTTTACTGCACTCAGAAGCATCTCCTTCCTCCTGCCTCTCTCCCAACCTCCTCCTGTGACTTCTCCTCTTCCTCTCCCTTCTCCTTCCTATTTCGCCACCTACCATTGATAACTCCATCTCTCCCTCTCTCCTCCCTGCCATGCCCATTCCCCTCCGCTTCTACAAATCCAAGGCGCCACCTTTCCTGCGAGGTCAGGGGCAGCGCTAGGGTTTCAGGGCAGGAGCCTCTGCGAGCTGAGGAAGATCCATTGCGGCTTAGATCTGAGGCTCCGTGGCTTTCCGACTTCTCGGCTCGTCTTATCTTGGCTCCCGCTGTTAATTGGATCTGGTGAACTTAGGCAAATGGTGCCGCAGTAGCTTATTGTGGCGTCTCTTGACGGAGATTCTTCGCTTTGCTGGGGTGGGACTGTATTGGACGTAGTTCGACGGGATTTTGTGGAACCGCAGAGGTAACCGTGGAAAGATTCGATCTTGGTCGAGATCTGGAAATTCAAGGTACGCATCGGAGTCGGATAACTCAAATTCGGTTTTTTTTTTTCAATGGTGTTTTACTTAATCAGAACTAGTAAATTTCGAATGAAATTCCCATTGGAGGAATAGGGTCTTCGAGTCTAGATTTGGAAAGGTAATTTAAAAGAGAGAGCACACAGTCAGCGGTGAGAGGGAGTCTTGTAACTCTCCCATCAAGGACAGTTTTCAGGGTCTCTTTACTTTCCTACTGTAGGTTTCAGCGATTATTTATCCCATAGTATCTCATAACCGGTGCGTTAGTTATCAATATTACAAATGATTTTTGTGTCTGCATTTAGTATAAAGATTTCATGATGTACACAGGTGTTCATTCAGTACTTTCATGAAACCTTGCAATTTATGTGAAATTCTGGCAAATGATAATTTCATCATGATTAAATTATTCTATGCGGTTTTAATATTGTGCTAGTAAGTACTATAGTAGTATAATAACTCTGGGTCTGTAAGTCCTCCATGACAATGGAAGCATTAGTCATATGCTAATAACTTTATGTATTGAACCATAGACTGTGATGAGCAGCATGGGGTTTGAGGTGATGATAACTAGCTTCCATTCGAATGGAGAGAATGCAAAAACCTCTTTCGAATCTTTGAGAGGAGAATCCATATCGTCTTGAAGAATGAACAAGAAAGAGAGGATCATTTTGTTTAAACTTGTCTGCCGCCTCAATTGGTGTAAACATTACAAATATGTACAGACAAACTTTGTATGCAAAATTATTTATGTGGACCTCTTCCAACAAAAGTAAACTAATCTAAAATGAAACATCTTCAATAACTTGGTCATGGTGTTTTGACTTGCTGTTACAACTAATTTCCATTAGAACAGAATCTAAAGTAGAAAAGTCCATAATTAAAGAAGAACATAACAAAAGCATAGGGCACAAGCCAACAATTTGAATCATGGCAGTCATATGTTAATATCTTAACACAATTCCTCTCTTATGATTTTTTTTTTGTCTCGTTGGATAAAGTATAATGAGGATGATATAAATAACTTGCAAATATATAGGTGTCCGTTTAATATGGTCATGCAATCATGTAATTTATGCAATATTTAGTTATTTAAATAATGATTGAATCATGATAGAATTGTTTTATTTGCTATTAACTTAAATCAATAGTATTCTTTCATGTGGACATTTGACATGCCTGCCACCATTAGAGTTCATGGTTTTTGGAAGTAATGTTTTCTCCATTCCTATGTAGCAAGGTAGCCCATGTCTTGTTTTTCCTTAAATTTTAAATTTACTGTATTGAATATATAACCAGAGCAATTCGTAACCATTTTCTTTTCTTTGTATTCAATTTCCTTTGCTTTTGTCATTATTACTCAAAGGAAACATCATGGTTAGGCAACTAAATAGTACTTATTTCAGATTGGAAGCTTCTTGGTGATGATACCTAAATCATTATTATTTTCAATCATGATGTAACTGTCCCCCTGATGTTTATGTCCATTTTGAAGTAAATGTCTTCAAACATAACTACAATCCACTTGATAATGATGATGAAAAACTATTAAATGTAAAATAAATAAATTCTAGATGGCTCATTTTTCCAACTCCAAGGTGAGCATGTAGTAATTAGTTTCAATTTTTACTTTGCAGGAGATTTGCTGATAGAAGTATGTCGTCATTGAAGGAACATTTATATGATAAAACTTTTCTTTTTGGACTTAAGCTATGGGTTGTAATTGGGATAGTGGTTGGGGTGTCCATATTGGGTGTTCTTTCGATATTAGTTATATGTCTTAATGCTAGGAGTCAAAGGAGATTGCTAAGGTCTTCCAACAATCTTCCACTCACCCAGATACCAGCTGTTTCAAAGGAAATTAAAGAGGTGAAAGTGGAACAAGTACCAGCTAATGAGTTCGTTGCACGTGATGGGATTCTTCTTACAGTTCATGACAAATCAAATGAAAAAGTGTCAGATAAGGTTATGGTCCATTTGGGATTTGGCAAATCAAGGCATGCAGATGAAAAAAGTCAGTCAGGCTCTTTTCATTACATAGATAAAGATGGTAGTTGCCATTCTGGAGATGAAGGAAGTTCAGGCACAGTTGCCACACGGAGACAATCTTCTTACCCTATAACTGCTCCGTCACCTTTGACAGGTCTCCCAGAGTTTTCTTACCTTGGTTGGGGTCATTGGTTTACCTTGAGGGACTTGGAAGTTGCGACCAATCGATTTTCAAAGGAAAATGTACTAGGGGAGGGTGGTTATGGTGTTGTGTATCAAGGACAACTCATCAATGGCACTCCAGTAGCTGTTAAGAAGCTTCTCAATAATCTGTATGCTTTCTTTGCATAGTTCTTCTTAAACCTACGGTATTGTTCTTTCATATTTGTTCTGTTAAAGCTTATGTTTGCCCTTTTGGCATTTGATTATAGTGGTCAAGCAGAGAAGGAATTCAGAGTGGAAGTGGAGGCTATTGGTCATGTCCGTCACAAGAATCTAGTCCGCCTGCTTGGATATTGTGTTGAAGGTACTCAAAGGTAAGCTATGTTATTTTTTTCCCAACCATTTCCTTAGCATTTACATTACCTTGAAATGCTTCACTAGGACTTCAATTTACATATATGGTATCCCCCCCCCCCCCCCCCCCCCCCCCCCAAGTTTTCTATGGCTCCTTCAATGACATGAAGGTTTAAATGAAAAAGCTTGCTGAGAGTGATTAACACAGAATGTTTTTGTCGCTTTTTCTCATATTCTCAGGATGCTAGTTTATGAGTATGTGAACAACGGAAATTTAGAGCAATGGCTTCATGGAGCTATGCGTCAGCAAGGTTCTCTCACTTGGGCTGCTCGTATAAAGGTTCTTTTGGGCACTGCGAAAGCGTGAGTCCTGATTCAATTAATGCACCATATAAAAACATGGCATGCCTTTGCTTTTAGTTTTAGTTTATTCTAGATAACTACAGATTAACTGTCCTATATTTTATTTTGCCATGTATGCCACAATGCCAATTTTAAATGATTACTCTAATTTTTGTAATGTATTTTAAAAATTATATCTTTCATGGTAGTCTTGCTTATTTACATGAGGCGATTGAGCCAAAGGTGGTGCACCGAGACATCAAATCTAGTAACATATTGATTGATGATGAATTCAATGCTAAAGTATCTGATTTTGGTTTGGCCAAGCTGTTGGGGGCTGGCAAAAGTCATATCACTACTCGAGTTATGGGTACCTTTGGGTTAGTACTCTATACTCCTTGCTGCCAAAATAAAATGTTAATGCATAGATCTTTTCGTGAACTAGCATTATGGACTTTTCTTGTTTGCAGTTATGTGGCTCCTGAATATGCTAATACCGGGCTTTTAAATGAAAAGAGTGATGTATACAGTTTTGGTGTTGTTCTTCTGGAAGCAATTACAGGGAGAGATCCTGTTGATTATGGACGCCCAGCAAATGAGGTATTCACATGCAACTGCTTCTGTGAAATTGTGTTGAATTATTAATAAGTTAAATGGGTTAGTCCTAGCATACCTTGTAGGTTGTGATTGTTTACCTTCCTACTAACACCATCATTTGCATTTACTGCCTATCAGAATATTACGACATTACCTTTTTCTTATGTTCTAGCTGCATGCCCTACCTTGTCATGTCTTAGAAGATTTTGAATTAAAAATGTACTTGGCATGGAAGTCATTATTACTCTTCTAAATTTTCAACAAGGTTAGCTAATTTGTGTTCACTACCAAGTACTTATCAAACAACCACATGGAAGCAAAAGACATAATGTGTTGATGTTAGAGTTGATTATTATTTCAGCTCAAATAAAAAAGGGAAAAAAAGAGTGCTAAAAATTCCTTATTACTGCTACAGAAGTGTATTTTCACTTAACATGTCTTGACGATCTATTGGTGAGATGTAATAAGTTGATGTTATCTTTAGGTACTCGCATAGTTTTGACCTGAAGTTTGTCTCTTTTTTCCCCCTACTTTTGCATGAGCTGATAGCTTAGCTATAGTTATACCGGCATGAAAAATGTAATTTTTAGTTTCTTTTATTTTATTCAACATGACCAAGTTCATCCGCTCCATCAATGGGTTTTCTCATGTTTCTTTTAATCTTTTACACCTATTAAAAGAATAGATGCTGGTATTACTAATTATAAACTGATCATGTGCATCAACAAGATAAGATGCATGTAGTCGACCACAAATATAGTTGGGACCCAGCATTGTTGTATTGATTTTGATTACCATATATATGTACATGCAGTGCAATAGTATTATCATCTTGAATAGTGAGACGATAGAGAAGAATACAGTTTGTCAGAAATTAGATGTTTGAATGCCATGCTGACTAGTAGTATTCCCCTGGTAAAGGAACAATTCTAGTGAGGAATATGTAGGCAACTTTTGGTAAATATCAAGATTTATAGGTTAATTTTGTGTTTGGGTATCAGTCTTCAGTCGGAACAACATCTGCTAGAGCCATGCCAATGGTATCGAGCCCTGTGTTGAGAAGTAATAGTGGCAACAATGCCATAAGAAAAGGCTGTGGCGACAAGTGTTGAGCCCTATGTTAAGCATTAGAAGCAGCATCAACAGAGGAAGAGGGGTTCAGGTGTCGAGCCTATTACTGTTGGGAGAATAGGAGGAGAAACAAGAGTCTTGTTTTACCTCCCCGAGGAACCACTAAAGGAGATAGTTGCTGGAGGAAAGCCTGCATATGTCATCATTGGTGGAAGAAGTTGTTGCTTCTCCTTGTGATCGGCCTCAATATTTTCCACCTCATAGCTGGGGAATGCTTCAACACAGTTTCAAAACCTTGTGTCCATTGAGGCCTTGTTCTGTGTTCTCTGATGTCTCGACCTCATTCCACATTCTGGCTGGACAGTCGAATGAGATGTTTTATCTGTGCTGGTCGACAAAGCAATTTTTTTTAATATCATGATAATTAGTGTTTAGAAAGTTTGTGTTGTTAAATATGCATTTCTTCTTCATGCTGCTCAATAAAGTAAGAAGCGTCCTAAAAGTATTGGTACAACAAAAGTATATTTTTATTGCCCGCTTTCACTTCACTGTAATGCCATTCATATGCTTACTATTATGTAGGTAAATCTTGTTGACTGGCTCAAAATGATGGTTGGGAGTAGGCGTTCAGAAGAAGTTGTAGATCCAAATATAGAGGCAAAACCATCAACGAAAGCACTCAAACGCGCTCTTTTGACTGCTTTGCGGTGTGTTGATCCTGATTCAGAGAAGAGACCAAAGATGGGTCAGGTTGTCCGAATGTTGGACTCTGATGAGCCAATACCACGTGAGGTATGATCTTGTTCTTTTGTTTTAAACTGGTGCTGAAGCACAAATTGTTCGACAATAATTAGCTTCTTCAGTTCAAACAATTACATGCGCTGGCAAATCACGTACCTGGTAAGTTGTGGCTAGACATATAGTTACTAGGACTGTACATAAGCTAAACTCAACTGGGAGATAAGTAGGTCGTAAATGATTTGTCAAATTACGTCTCTTGAGGCCTGTCGAACTTCCATGGTTACGGAGCTCAAAATTGAACTTGAAAATGTTGTTTTCAAGAATTCTTTGAGATCAAACCTGAAAACGTTGTAAACCATGCCTAGAAATATAACCTTTTGGCTTCTTTACATTCTCAGTGGATATTGTTTCCGCTGGAAGACATCTAAAATTCTGTTAGTAAATCAATATGACATTTTAAAAATTGCAATTCTATGTTTCAGTAGCAGTCTAATTGTCATTAATGAGCTTATCGATGAACTAACTATTCATGAACAGGAGCATGATCTCATCTTTCTCCAAGCTTAGTTTTTATTATAAGCTATTCATGCAATGGACCAACTTTGGGATTTTGCAGGACCGAAGACATCGTCGACACCATGCAGGAAGCACGGAGATCGATTCTCAGAGGGACAGCTCCGACACTGATAAAAGTGACAACCCAGATTCTAGATACAACAGTCGAAAGAACCGACCAGCTTCAAGCAAATGAAGCTTTCGAAATCCAAGACAATGTCATCTTCTGCTTCATTTGTTTCATTCTTTAAACCTGCTGCTTCATTTGTTTCTTCCCTACAACTCTCTTCGACGACGGATGGAGCTCAAATCAAGCAGCTGGATTAAGGAAGTGTTTTTCTTACCATATTTTATATTTTTCATGGGCATTTATTTCGGCAGATGCTTCGTAAGTACTTAAAATAGTGTGTACATGCTTTTGGTTATTTGAGAGATGTGTTCCTTCTACAATAGGGAAATGTTATTGCTTAAGAGAACTGTGTCTTGACTGCTATTGTATAAGCTTCGTTTCTGCTATCTGAATTCAATATCTAGATTTTAAACAGTGTCTTTTCTTTGAGGAATGTGTTTTTTGGTAAAATGTAAATATAAAATTATGGTGGAGTATGGTGAAATTGTGTGGTTAGGTGAAACGCTGTTAAAATAAAAAATACACCGAAAAAAGGGGGGTTTTACGGCTATTCCGCCATAAATTAAATAGATATATCCATTTTCTTCTCCCCGGGTGGGAGAACGGCTACCGTTGATCCCGGTGGCATTCACCTCCCCGCTTTAAATCCCGGTTCCCATCGCCACCCGTCCTTCTCCCTTCCGAACCATGGAACCGCCCCGAGGACTCGCCGCCGATCTCGACCTCATCGCCACCTGATCCCTTTTCCGCCTGCCGATCCAACTCTTCTCCAGCGGCGACCGTCCGGGCTGGCCGTAGTCGTATGCGTGACGGAAACTGCCATCTAGGAACGTTGACATGGGGATCGGTGATCGCGAAGGTGATGGGAGCGGCGGGGAGGAGGATGTTGTGTCTGCGAAGGAGGATGCGCCTGTCGACGGTCTTTCCGAGGAGACCACTGAAGTGGAGGCCAAGCCCGACGACGGGAACATTCGGGAGGCTGAGTCGTCCCTCCAGGAAGGGCTCTCGCTCAATTACGAGGTTCGATATCTCTCGTTTTCTCGTCCGGATTCCTAATCCGTTAGTTGTTCCTGTTCTATGCAGTACTTGTTCTTATATATATTTCCCAGATTGATTTATCGGTAGATTTGCCCTATTTTATGTAATCTACCGATAATGTGACATTGTCTCTTGTGATGGCGTTATATTTTATCTTCTGGACGTTGTTAGGTTTCGGAATTCGCCTTGTATGTTTTGTCCATTATATTACTTAATTTTGTTGAACTCTAAGAAGTGATTGGTTTTCAATTCTTGCATAGAAATTCTTGGCCACACAGTTAATCTCTTGTTAAGAAAAAAAAAGATGATTTGACAATCTAAATGCTTGATGGTGGATTGTTGGCTTTTGAACTTTGATGTCTAGATAATAATTAAATTACACTTTGAGATTAAAATCTGCAATTGGACTTGGTCCATTAATCTTGTTTTTACATTGAATGATAAAGGAAGCAAGAGCACTTCTTGGAAGACTTGAATATCAAAGAGGTAATATTGAAGCTGCTGTTCGGGTATTCGATGGAATAGACCTTCAAGCTGCTATTCAGCGATTACAAAGTTCTAATGGTGAGAAGGCTCCTGCAAAGAGGAATCGATCACGTAGTGAATCTGTAAGCATGCCATCACAACATGCTGCTACCCTTGTTCTTGAAGCCATCTATCTGAAGTCCATGTCTTTGCGGAAACTAGGCAAAGCTGCTGGTATGAGTTTCTTTTCATCATTTATAATCTGTGCAGATTGCATAAGTCTCTCTGAATGTTTTTTGAAATTCCTTGTTTAACTTTCTTTATGTTAAATCTGTTATCTAAGTGCTGATGCTTTCTAACCTTGAAGCTTTAGTAAATCAGTAAGTTGTGTTTCATCTTGCAGAAGCTGCTCGAGAATGCAGCAGCGTCCTTGATGCTGTAGAAAAGATGTTCCAACCTGGCATACCAGATTTTTCAGTTGAGCAGAAATTACAGGAAACAGTCAGTAGAGCAGTGGAGCTACTTCCGGAGCTCTATAAGCAAGCTGGGTGCTATCAGGAAGCCTTTGCTTCATACCGTCGTGCACTCCTAAGTCAATGGAATCTTGATGATGACTGTTGTGCAAGGATTCAGAAAAAATTTGCTGTACTTTTATTGTATGGTGGAGTGGAGGCTAGCCCACCTAGTTTGGCTTCCCAAGTCGATGGTGCATTTGTTCCAAAAAATAATATGGAAGAGGCAATTTTACTCCTAATGCTAGCGTTAAGAAAATGGTCTCTGGGCAAGGCCCAGTGGGATCCTTCAGTGATTGAACATCTTTCTTTTGCACTCTCTATATGTGGTCAAACTTCTGTACTTGCTAGACACTTTGAAGAGGTCATGCCTGGAATATATCCACGGTGTGATAGGTGGTACAGCTTGGCTCTTTGCTATAGTACTGTAGGTCAAAGTCTTTCTGCATTGAACTTATTAAGGAAGTCATTAAACAAAGACGAAAGTCCTAATGATATCATGGCATTGCTATTGGCTGCTAAGATCTGTAGTGAGCATAATTCTCTTTCTTCTGAAGGAGTAGAATATGCACGGAGAGCTATAGCAAATGCTCAAGTTGCAGATGAGCATCTAAGAAGTATAGGTCTTCGTTTTCTAGGGATTTGTCTTGGAAAACAAGCTAAGATCGCTTCTTCAAATCATGAAAGATCTAGCTTGCAAAGTGAAGCTTTGAAATCATTAGATGAGGCAATTTCTATTGACCTCCATAACCCAGATATACTTTTCGACCTAGGACTTGAATATGCTGAGCAAAGAAATACAAATTCTGCACTCAGATGTGCAAAAGAATATATTGATGCAACTGGTGGATCGGTATCCAAAGGATGGAAATTGCTTGCTCTGATTTTATCTGCTCAGCAACGTTACTCGGAGGCTGAAATTGTAACAGATGCAGCTCTGGATGAAACTGGTAAATGGGAACAAGGACCGTTATTGAGAATCAAGGCAAAGTTAAAAGTGGCTCAGTCTCTACCTGTGGATGCAGTTGAAGCATACCGCTTGCTTCTTGCACTTGTTCAGGCCCAAAGAAAGTCTTCTGGATCTTTCAAGAATAATACAGAGGTTTTCTTGACCTTTACCTGCATTCTATTATGAAATTATTTATTTTCTATTTGTTGTCCTTGTTATACTTATTGCTTTAATATGGTGGTTTTGCATGTGATGACCAGAATAATAATTGTGATTGTAAAACTTAAAGTTACTAAACCTGGAAAGTGGAAACCTTGGTCGGGATAAGAGATTGTATAAGTTTAGGAAAGAGGTGGAAGAATGCCCTTATCATAATTTCAAGTGCTGAGCATTACCAGTTGACTTGGCTAAAACTATTGGCCCTTGCAAATTTTAGAGGAATATGCTGACATAATTTTGGTGGTATTGATAGAGCCATGGACTATCTTGGATGGTTGTCTCTCCATGACCCATTCGTTGATTTAATTTAGCAGTGATGGGGAGTAGATTTTGGAGCACCAACAACAACAAAGAGAAGGAATACTAGAGTCAAAGAAATCGAGATGCATCTATATTTTGTATCTAAGAAGTTTATTCTAATTTCAATTCTATTGGTCCAAGCCCTTTTAGTGGTTAATGAAGATATATTTATATACATACAGAGAAATCAATTCTAATCTTAGATACCCTGACAGTGTTATTGAATGATTCCACTAGATGTCTCAAGAATCAACACTCTTAGGATATTACAATAACCAGTTGTTTGATTTGATGCTCATTTTGGTATTGGTAAGATATAATTATTAGTTGAAATACTTGATATATTTTTTGTAACTTGTTGATCCAAAATTTTAATTTGATTGATTCTCTAATTTCAATTAGCTTATATTTATAAGTAAATAACTTAATTAGAAAGGGATTATAGGAGTGCAACTAATTTGGGTTGATATCAGCACATTTTAAAGTGCACCAAATGCCAGCATAGCATGGTACTGAAATTGTACCATTTTGGCTGAAGATCAAAACATTGGCAAGCAAAGATACTTTACAACATAGTTTTGGTGCAGTGGACCTTTTTGAAGTACCAGAAAAATATTTAGAGAGTCAAGCAGATGAATTTCCTCATAGGACAATGTTTTACATTTTTGTGTCGCAAATTGTTCATTTTTACAGTGAAAATAAAACAGGAAATAAAGTTGATATCAGCTTGTCCTGTTGGTATATGATATATCTATTTGACGGATTCTCATTTTAATTTCTATCAGTTTCCTTACAGTTTTGTAGTGTGCAGATTAGGCATCCAGAGATGTAGCATGTGATATATCTTTATGCTTCCTTTTCTTCTTTGTTCACATCAAGATAAACTTAGGCCATGACATGAATCTAGAATGTATTATTGCATTGTGCATAACACATTTGTTTCTAGTCCCAATATATTGTTGAAAGTTGCTAGGATTCACACAACTAAATCATAGTCCAAGTTGGCTGTTGTGATGCAAAATGTGAAAAAGGAAAATGTGCCACCCAACAAAGTGTCTATCCTCCCAACAAAAGCTTCAAATGCTGCTATTGAATGTTAATCTAAAATTGTCATTGATTCTGATGAAGTGAGGTTCGCAAGTTGGCAATTCAATTATGCTTTTCTTATTTGGCACACTCTCTGTTTGTGTTCATGCTTTTGCATTGCATCATTAATAGGAACTATCTAAACAGAAATCTACTAAGAGCACATATGCCTACCAGTGCAAGTATTTGTACATCATTCATAGGGTGAGCATGAGACAAATAAGGAAGTGTACAATAACTTTGTAGCATGCTGCTTAATGAAATCATTTTACTCTTCAGTGCTGCATCAAATCTCATTTGTTGGCTAGTAGTTTGGATGGATAGATATAGGGCTGTAGTGCATAATTTACAATAGAACTGTTGTTTTTTGTTGTATGCAAATCTTTGTTTACTTGTGGTATCTTTACATTCTGATTTTTTTCAGCTTGAGGATGACAAAGTCAATGAGTTTGAAGTTTGGCAAGGTCTTGCCAATCTATATTCAAGCCTCTCCCACTGGAAAGATGCTGAGATATGCTTGGATAAAGCTAGAGAAATGAAGCCTTTTTCTGCTTCGATTCTACATACTGAAGGTATTGAAGACCATATTTACATTCTTTGTTTTTTTATTGAGTTGCTTAGTACGTTATGTTACATTCACACAGCAATATTACTAGTATTATGAATATGCCATTTATTTCTTTATATTCTTAATGCCCAAAAGGTTCTTCTTTGGAGATTTGCTACTTTTAAGAGGCTTTATATCCTTTGCAATGTTACTCGGCCCTAAATGATGGTTTTGTTACTAACTTGTGCAGGAGAGATACAGAAATACTCATTATTGCCAACTTTGTCAGGACCCTTATAGGAATGGGGCAATAGAAGAAATCAACATGTGGAATATGCTAATAACTCTATAGTCCAAATATTATAGTTCATTGTAAAACCTAGTTAACTATATGCTCCTCTTAAAATAAAATTCTTGTTAACTTGGGCATGAATTGCTTATGCAACTCATGCCCAGTAAAGGCCCCTTGACTTCCGATTACCTTGGACGTTGACATGTTAGTTTCAGTGGTCTAATTTCGGCACCAAAATTTGCAAGCATTGACTTAACTAGGTGGCTGCGGAGTTATAGAATTTTCTGAAAATTCTTGTTGCATTGAGTCCATGAACCACAGATTTGACCATGTTTTGAGTTACTAAAAATCTTTCACCTTTCTATCGACAATTCATCAGGTCGTATTTTTGAAGCCTGTGGAGAGACCTACCAAGCAGCACTGGGTACTTACTGCAAGGCCCTCTCAATTGAACTTGACCATGTGCCATGTAAAGTATCTATTGGCGCTCTACTGTCCAGAAAAGGTTCAAAGTCTCTGCCTGTCGCTAGAAGCTTTCTTTCTGCCGCCCTAAGGCTGGAACCGACAAATCGGTCGGCATGGTATCACTTGGGTTTGATTCACAAGGAGGAAGGCCGGCTGAGTGATGCAGCAGACTGCTTCCAGGCCGCATCATTATTAGAAGAATCAGATCCTATAGAGAGTTTCAGATCTATTGCATAAGCATCAAAGTAAATGTTCATTTCCAGTTTCTTCTTTGCTTTTACCTTCCCATTTTGCCTCCATAGCTTCATTCAATTGTATCCCTTTTGTACATTGTATTTATAGAGATTAGTCTTTGTGGACTTCCTGTTCTTTTTGGTTTTCTTTCCTGTAGTGATTAATTTGTTCTTGCTGCTTTGGCAGATTATAAACTGTTAAAATTGTGTTCCTTCAGTGTTCTTTTATCCGAGTAGTCAGCCTAAAGAGGATAGTTCTTCAATCTACGTAGAAGCCTCGGTAAGTATCAATTATTCTCTTTTTCACAGCTCATTTTCTCTCTTCTTCCTCACCAAATCAAACTCTCACATCGAGATAATAGTGCAATTTGATAGCCATAACATTTTTTTTTCAAAAAAAAACACAACTGTTATAAATATATATTAAGTTCATTCATCCTTAAACTTATTTATAAATCGTCAGCGACTAAATATGAATTGAAATGGTAACTCAAATTCATTGTTAATCAAATTTTAATTTTCCCATCACAACAGTCTGTAAAATCCCTGCTGTAATGCCAACGACGCATTCCACCCGATTCAAAGAATCCTGTAGCAACAAACAACCAATAACCCCTCAAAAATATTTTTTTTTAAAAAAAAAGAACCAAAAGAATGATACGTAAAAACAACAATATATATTAAATGTGCCTCTCTTCCTCTCTCTATATATCAAGAATCCTCCTCCGGCGATAACTCGCCGAGCATCATCTGCATCACCTGCACCTGCACCTGCAGGCACACGATGTAGTTCGCCGCCTCCCGGAACAGCCCCTCCACCTCCATCGCCTCCCCGTTCGGCACCAGCTCCTGCAGCGCCCTTATCTTCCTCCCCACCCCACCCCCTGCATCGCTGCACCGGCCGGAAACCCTCCAGCTGGGTTTCTTCGAGATCACCGGACTCGCCCTCGTCCGACTCCGGTCGCTTCCCCCCATCTCATATCCCTCTCCACACTTCATCATGGAAACCCAGCTATATAAAGAGACGAAGCATGTTCCGTTAACGTAGCGGCACATGCATGCACATGAGCTTCCATGCACAACCTGCTGGATGATTCCTTCCCCCTTCCAAAGCTCTGCATGCATTAACCCTCATGTGTAAGACCTCCTCTCTCATTATACAGCTCGATCAGTGCGGTGAGGCATGGTGGCTAGGCTGGTTTAAGCTTTAATTCGCCTTCTTGTAGGGGACCCTTTTATCGGCCCAAAGTTTCAGGATGCATAACATGCTTCCCCATCTTTCTGCATGCATCTTTCTAGTTCATTTCTTAAATAGGGAAATTCATACAGCAAGCAAAGCAATGTTCTTAAATCGTCGATGCATGGATGAACCGGCAGAAAAAATCCTGTTGGCACAAGAATACCTAATTAATGCGAGAAAACAGGGTGGTAAAATTAATCTACTAATAGATTTTAAATCTCTGTGAGTGTTATGGGACAGTAATTAAGAAAGTTAAGATCTGATCTAATTGGCGATGATACGTCATATGCAATACTTGATCCCATGGCAGATTAGCTCCACTCAATGCCCGACCCCGTAGCCAATTTGACTCAACACCTAGTTTGGCTCAGCGCCTATTTCGGTTCCACACTTGAGCTCTGTGTTCGAGCTTTCCGCTTTTGGCTCGATGTCTGACCTCTTGCTTGACTCCGACTCGGCAAACAGTTCGATTCCGCACCTGACTCCAAGATCGATTGACCAACCTGCAACCCACTCGGCTAGGCGATCGTTCGAGCTATCCGCCCTAGCCTCGTGTCCGAGCTAGCTCTAGCTCTAGACTCGATGCCCAACTAACTCGATTCCCGATTGATTCCATGGTTTCCCAAATAGATGTCGACTTCTCAATCAGCTTAGTATCTCCAAGTCTGCGCTCCTGCCCAAGTAGTCTTGCTCCATCACTCAGTTTGCTTAACCGCCATCAGAATGATACGTGGAATGGTAATATATTCAGTGGTAGATCGCCTACCCCTTTGTACAACACCATTAATGTAGCATGATCTTAGATCGTACAAACCTAAGTGATAGAACCCTTACTTTTTGTGGTGATGAGATATTCTCCTTATCTTTTATGTGACACCCCCTTACCGTTGATGGGACATGGCCTTTGACAATTCCATATAACGACCCCGCTTCTCGCGGACGGAGGTACACACAGACATATATCATATTTCCTATCTCCTGCTTTCTTTCTTCTCCATCCATCCTTCACCGGAGAGTTGATTTGAACATCGGAGCAGCTGAGCCAGGGCACTGTCTGACCTCTGTTCTTATCCTCTTTCTTCTTCTTGTAGTTTGGCGGGAGTGCCATTGTCTCTCGGTAGGTCGTGGGTACTGTGTGATTCCGTCAACATACAAGTCCGGTGTCCGATGACTCATCCGGAGCCAATCTCAAGCAGAAACTGTGAAATTGCTTTTAGAGGAAGCATTTCGTTGTCAATCGCCATGTGCAGTGCCGTGGATAAGGAATTCGGGGAATGGATGGATGTGGGCTGTCAGAGCTCTTTGGTATAGATACTAGCTAGCTCTCACGTAGTTAAGTCTTAGTTTAATCAATTAGTTTCAAATTTTTATGTTTAATTTTACACTACAAAAATTAACGGAAATAGCGACGGACCAATTCTGTCGCTATTCGATCGCTAATTGACGTTAACGATCGAATAGCGACGGAAACAGCTCGTCGCGTTTTTATTGGTCGCTGACGTCACTGTAGCGACGGATTTTTTTAATCCGTCACTAATTATTTTGCCACGGAATTTAAATTCCGTCGCTAAAAATATAGCGACGGAATTTAAATTCCGTCGCAAAAAATAGCGACAAAATTTAAAATCCGTCGCAAAAAATAGCGACAAAATTTAAAAATCCGTCGGTATTTTTGCGACGGAATTTAAATTCCGTCGCTATTTTGGTTTAAAAAATTTAGAAAATGTATTTATTTTTAGGGTTTATTGCCGACGGATTTTAGAATTCCGTCGCTAATTAGCGACGGAAAAAATCCGTCGCTCAAGTAAAAAAAAATTTTTAATTTTTTTTAATTTATTAGCGACGGAATTATAAATTTCGTCGCTAATAATATAATTTTTTAATATATTTTAATTTGTTTTCTGAATTTCCCTGTTTACACGACAACAAAACACAACATAATATAACAGAAGTACACAAACATGCCAATAATGGTAAAACACAACACTAATATATCATCTGAATACAACACAACAAAATACTCCGATACAATCTGAATACAATAACATAATTACAAATATCTAGATACAATGATACTATATCAAATGTCAGAATACAAGAACTGATCAAAAAGAAGTCTAAACCAGCCAAGACAAAATAGAAGATCCTGTAAAAAACCAATAAGATACACTACTAAAAAATCACGGTTTTGCGGCAGTTATTTAGCGGCGGTTCTTAAAACCGCCGCTATTATCCTTTTTCCCGGCGGTTTCAATTAACCGCCGCAAAAAGAAATTTTTAGCGGCGGTTATTTAGCGGCGGTTCTTAAAACCGCTGCTATTATCCTTTTTCCCGGCGGTTTCAATTAACCGTCGCAAAAATAAATTTTTAGCGGCAGTTATCTAGCGGCGGTTTTTAAAACCGTCGCTATTATCTGTTTTTGCGGCGGTTTCAATTAATCGCCGCAAAAATAAATTTTTAACGACGATTATTTAACGGTGGTTATTAGCGGCGGTTCTTATAATAACCCTCCTTCGCTGAACTGCTGCCCTAGCCCTTCGCCCTTCCTCGTTATAATAAGGTCGCGCCGCTTCTTCTCCTTCACCGAAGTCGCAGCCCTTCGCCCTTCGCCCTTCGCCCTTCTCCTCTCCCGGCGGCATTTTCCCTCTCTTCTTCTTCTTCCACCGAAGCAGCACCGGCCAAAGCTTCTCCCTCAACAGCTCGTGACTTCCGCAAGACAAGCCCGCACCAGCCGACGCCGCCCATCTATTGCCGCCACAACGCCGCAGCCCCTGCGCCGCCCGGAGAAAACGCCGGCCTTCCCCTCTTCTTCATTGGTTGCCGCCACCGTCACTGATCTCCTTGGAGCAGAGCCGCGATCCCTCATCGTCAGCCGCCGCCTGGGCGAAGCTGCCCCTGCTGCCACAAGCCGCCGCCGCACACAGGAGAAAGCCCGACTGCCCTAATTCGGGGTGGTACTGCACATAGCTCCTTTTCTTGTTGATAATCCTGGTGGTACCACTCGTGATCAGCCCCGGCACCTTTGTTCCCGCATCTCCTCCGTCTTCGCGAGTCCGATCATCGTCGCAATCGCTTCGATCCAGGGAAGGAGGGTTTGCCCTGTGTGTTCTGGTTGAGGTAAGTTGTGGTGTGTGTCAAAATTTTGATTCTTGTAATATCAATTTCCTGTTCACATGATTTTCGTTAGGTCTCGGAATTCAGTTCTTTGCACTAGGATTTGCGATTGTCTTTACTAATTCATCACTTTCTTTTAGTTCGATTGATGTAATTTTTTCAGCTTTTACTGATTGATACTTCTGTGTTTGTTCTTGCAGGTTGATCGATCTCGGATTGTTTTCGTGTATCCATGTGCTTTCTTGCATCATGCCTTTGCATTTTGTTCACCCAACCTTCTACATGGAAAATCTTTTGTTTTGTCATTAACAGTTAAATATATGCTTCAAATTGATTTAAATCACACATATTGCTGAATGGTATCATTTATTTATGTAGCTGGTCGATCCTATAGACAAAACAGTGGATAGAGATATAACTCTTGTTAAAGAACTGGGTTTGAAACTTATCTATGCTATGAATACTCATGTGCATGCTGATCATGTCACAGGTACGGGTTTGATAAAGGTAAGCTATCATTTGTAAAATTATATACTTGAGCATTTTTTTTCCGTTCATATGGCAGCATCAAAATACTTGTGTTATTGATTTTCATAATAAGCATGTCATGAAATTTCCAACTTAAATATTGACTGACTAAATACCTTACAGAAAAAGATGCCAGGGGTAAAGTCTATGATATCTAAAGCAAGCACCACACAAGCAGATCATTTGGTTGATCATGGTGATAAAATATATTTTGGTGACCTTTTTCTGGAGGTAGGAAGTTCTTGGTGTTGAGCAGATAAGTAGACTTTCAACTTCTAAACTTTTGTTGGTTCTTTGTTGCATATGGCTTGTTTCTAGTCCATATCTCTTGCACATTTTTGTATTGGACATTGTTATCTCATTCTTCTTTTTGCATGTGGCTTGTGTCTTTTGCAGAATTCAGATGTTCTGTATGTGACCTTTTATTCTCTCAACTTATTCCTGAAATTTCCACTTGATGCTTGTGGTCTACAGCAGCCTAAGTATTCTCTAATGACTAAAAAGTGGATATGAACAAAGTTAAGGAAAAATGAGATTTGAGCCTTGTTATGTTGTTAGAATCCACTTCCATGATGTTAATAGCAGACACATAATTAAGAGTTCATCAGCAGCTATCTAAAATTTCATTTTCCTTAGGTTTTCTCTTTTTGTAGTTAATGCAGTGAACTTTTGATGGGATATTCTAAATCACGTAGTTAGACTATTGAAGAGGCAGAAATTTGGATCGTCTAATATTAGCAAAATAAACTCTTACTATTGAGATCAGCAAGCAACAAATTATAGTTTCTATTTGATCAATTGGTGTCAAGTAGTTAAAATTGGTCAACTTTTATTGTTTCTGTGACTTATTATAGATGTCTCTCAAATTATAGTTTCTATTATAGATGTCCTTCTGGACCTATATGAATTTCTACGATCTTAGAGCATAGAAATTTAGCTTTACTTGATTTAGCTTTTAGAAGTTCCAGATTTACAAGTCCATGTAGCTGTAGAGTTTTTTATTATTGATACGTTTGTTTGTTCTTAGTAGTTTATCTCTTTTAGTTTTTTGTGATAAACAATAGCATTCATTTCAGTGATCTTTAGATTATAGTTTGTCTCTTTTAATTTTTTTTTGTACTTGTGCAGGCATGACTACTTTACAAGTTTGAAGAGCTCTCCAAGGATGACTATTTTTCAAAAAGCAACGAATTTGCAACCTGGTTGAAGGAAAAGCGAGGGATCTATTTCTAAGATTTGACATCTGATAAAGCTAGAGAGATTTCTCAATTTTTTTGTAACAAGCAAAGTTTTAATTTTTTTGTAACCTAAATTCACTGTATTTGACATCTGACAACTTTGATATTCGTGTGTAATGACTCATATTTGTTCACTAGTTTTGCAAGAAATTAATGAAGTAAAATTTCTTATTTATTATAATTTTTGGTTAAATTTTTCTATTTATTTATTTATAAAAATTATTGCATGCTGAAAATTCTATAATTGTACACTCAAAATTTAAACTGTCGGGAAATTATTTCGCGGAACTTTTAGCAAACCGCCCATTTCGCGGGAAACCATTTCGCGGCGGTTTTGGCAAACCGCCGGGAAACCATTTCGAACTGCCGGTAAAAAGAACCGCCGGGAAAGTATTTTAAACCGCCGTAAAAAACAACCGCCGGGAAATCATTTCTAATCGTCGTTAAAAGAACCGCCGGGAAATCATTTCTAACCGCCGCAAAACAAACCGCCGGGAAATCTATTTTAGTGGCGGTTATTCCAGCGGTTTTCTAAAACCACCGCTAAATGGTTTAATGACACCGTTATCCGCGGCGGTTTGGTAAACCGCCGGGAAATGGTTTTGCGGCGGTTCCAAACCGCCGCTAAACGATTTTTAAACTGCCGGGAAATCCTTTTTTTCTTGTAGTGGTAACTCTGCACCATTCATACATTCTGGATGACTCTTAGCAAAGTTCACAAATTCTTCAACCCCAGCATAAAATTCAGCTCGGATAAATCCATCGTCTAATCTATTGTACATCCAAGTTTTATTCATATACATTGCTACCTATTAAAAAAATAAAATTTTAATGAATCAAAATATTCATGTACAAAGCAAGGTATATGATGACATATGTTTTATGTAAATCTTTAGTAGTTCATTAACATAGTTAAACAACTTATCTAATTAATTTAATCATGCAACTTTGTGGACTCTCCTTCCCAACATTTCTTTTCTTATATATATATATATATATATATATATATATATATATATATATATATATATATAAAAGTATGCCAATGCACCAATGGAGTTGTTAATACTTATGCATGATATGCATCCTTATTTTGGCCCTTCATATTATTCAAATGTCCTTTTGATCGAAATTAGTTTTTTTATTTTATGACACTGATAAAATTCATATTTTCCTTGCTATTACAACTCGTTCATTCATGCAATGGTTATTTGATCTCATTCATTCCTTTTTTTATTTTAATGAGTTTCTCTGATCGAATATAGAACAGTGTGTATCAATTCTAAAATTGGGTCCTAGTTTTATTGAACTTTTCCAAAATAAACTTTTAACAGTTTGTCTACTTTGAATAACTGTTGTATTTCATGCATGTTTAAATTAGCATGACCAAACAAAGCTGAAATTTAACCCTAACTAAATTAACCCTAGGTGAAAAACCTTAAAAACTACAGCTGAATTAACCCTAACTGAAAAAACCTATAAAACAAAATAAAGCTGAATTAACCCTACCTAAATTAAAACAAAGCTGAAAAACCTAAACCCTAAAATTTTACCTTGACAAATCTGAATGCCGAAGGAGAAATAGGAGCAGCCGGAGGAGAAGCTTGAGGGAGCAGCCGGAGCAGAGAGGGGTAGCAGCCGGAGGAGTTCGCCGGAGGAGAGGGAGCAGCCGGAGCTGCCGGAGCAGTACGCCGGAGGAGAAGGTTGAGCGCCGGAGGAGAGGGAGCAGCCGGAGGAGATGAAGCAGTACGCCGGAGGGAGCAAGGGAGCAGCCGGAGCAGAGAGGGAGCAGCGGCTAAATCGCCGGAGCAGCGGAGTAGAGAGGGAGCAGCGGAGCAGCCAGGGCAGTCGCCGGAGCAGGCGAAGCAAAGAGGGAGAGCGGCTAGCGCCGGAGCAGCGGAGAAGAGAGGGAGCAGCGGAGCAGCCGAGTAGAGGGAGGGAGCAGCGGCTAAAGTCGCCGGAGCAGTGAAGCAAAGAGGGAGCAGCGGAGCAGCTGGAGCAGAGGGAGCAGCTGGAGCAGCGGCGGAGAAAACCCTAGTTCGCGAGAACGAAGAAACGCGCACGGGAAGAAAAAAAAGTCGAGGAAAGCTCTAAATTCGCGATTTTAACGACGGAATATTTTCCGTCGCTAATTAGCGACGGAAATTTATAATCCGTCGCTAATTAGCGACGGAAATAATATTCCATCGCTAATTTATTAGTTAGCGACGGAAATTACTATTTCGTCGCTAAAACTAGCGACGGAAATAATTTCCGTCGCTAATTCAGTCGGTAAATCATGTTTGTTTTGTAGTGTTATAGTAAAACTAATCTCACAGGCTAACATAGATGGTTCTTATAAGAGTGTTACTGTCAATAAACTTCAGGTCGAATTTCAACAGAATGGAAATATCTTGTTGATTACTTCAATTTCCTACAGGCATTAATCCTCGGATGAAATTTCTCGTGATTTATCCCCTTCCAGATAGTGGGGATCATCCTGAAGAGATCGCTAATTAAGCTGACGGTTTCAATTTTTTACGGTCAATTATACAGTAAAACTATTATGATTAAGTTTTCAAGTTAATCATAATCAACTTTTAAAAATTAATTTGAAGAATTTTCAACACTTTTATTTCCTAAATATTTTGAGATATCAATATTTACATTTCATTAATTTAAAGTCTAAACTGTAAATATCAAATATTATCATTTTCAGAATATATAATTATCTAGATTAGATAATTCTCTGTATCTATTTACTATTCTAATTTAGAGCAATATAAATAATAATAGATAAGTATAGGAATTGTTGTTCTAAATTAGAAAATTTCAAATATTATAAAGCAACAATACTAATAATTCTTAATTTTATTTCATAATTTGATCTTAAAGTGTTACACTGAATAGCCTATGATCAAATAACTTCATCGTGCTTGATTTGATTAAGATGATGTTCCAATCTGGAGTAGAATAATATGAAAGCAATAATACATAAAAATTAAATCAATGATGCAAATCAAGTTTATCGTTATTAATAAAATTATAAAATTAAAATTAATACAACACAGTTTGATCTGAGTCCAAAGCAAAAGTTATTGTATCGTTGAAGATTCTTATAATGCAGGGGAAGTCTTCTTATGGAAGGTCACAATCATTTGTCCTTTCCAATGAGAAAGAGAGGAGGAAGATGAAGAAGCCCAATTCAACAAGATACCTAAACGAATGAGATTTCTTTTCTTATATATCTTGATCCATTCGATAAGGACCATCTATCATAAAATTCATTATAATTTATTATTGTTAATGAATCAGCACGACTATCAGTAAGGAAATAAATTGAAAAATTACAATTAGTCACGACGAAGGAGAGTATTATTCGACTTCGTCAAAATTCAAACTCTTATCCTCTTCTACAAATATATTCCATCGTAACCAACTTAGCTATGCCTCCGGGCTAGATCTTCACATTCAATCCATATCTATTTAACTCAAATTCTCTTTCACACTACAAATATTAGATCACTTGATTGGAATATAATTTCTTTATTGATAATTAATTGTGTATGTTAATCAAGTATAAATACATCTCATTTTAGCTACTAACGTGGCCTTAATTCTTCATAATAATCTATTAATTATACTGTTTAATTTTAATCAATATAATTAATGGTGATTTATTTATATATATGGGAGAATCCTAACACCATTTAATTAATTACAAAATGAATAATTAATGCTGCACCATGTTCTAAGAAAATGGCTGGCACAGTGTTGTAAGGTGTGTGGGTCCAGTCGTGCATCAATTATTTTTAATGCATGTCTTCCTTGAAAAATCTATTTAAATCATTTTATATTTTATCATATTATTAATGAATTCAAAGTCCTAAAATTTTTTATTTTCCCATGTGATTAATAAATCGTAAAGTAATATAAAAAAATGTGATTAGAAATTTAATTTTAATTCGAAGAAAACAAGAGTGCATTAAATTACATGAGATGGGCTAACTGGGCCTGAGTGGCGGCCCATGACGTGTCGTACGGGCTGTCCGGCCAGTTGGCAATAAATTATTTTACAAAATTAATAGGTTACGGCGTTGTCAGTGTGACGAATAAAAAATACAGGAAATGTGAAAACAGAGAGAGGGGGGTTTCGCTCAGAGCCAGCCACAGGCCACAGCACAGCAGGCGCCGTAGAAAAGCTAGGGTTCGTTGAAGAGGGAAAGGGAGCAGAAAAGGGGAGGAGAGAGGACTCGATAAGAGGAGAGAGATAGAGGGAGAGACGGCAGAAGAGATGGAGCTCTTGGTTGCCTTCCTGTTCTACCATGTCCGGATTGGTTTTTAGGGTTTCGTCCAACTCGGCGCGCGGGTCGCCGTAATCCCCTGAACCTCTCTTTCTCTAGATTTTCGATTTGATCTTATTTGATTTCTGGCTTCGACCTTGAATTGATCCCGTTTACCTCTTTTCTCCGCTCCAATGATTTCATTTATTGCGGTTTTGGCGGTTCGGGATTTGTTTGGCGATTCCAGGGGACACGTTTAGTTCCGGCTGTATTTCACTCCTTTTGTGTTTTTAGATCTCTTCTTTCTGTATTATAATTGAATTGTGAGACTTTCTTTTCTTTTTAATTTGGAATTTATTTTATTCTTTCGTCGCTTCCTAATTTTTGCGGACGCCTTTGCTGTATTTTTTTTTTTCTCATTGCAAGTTAAGTTCATGTTAGTCTCTTGTTTTATAGTCAGTAGTTAGCTCTATTTTATGATTTAAGTTTCTTCCATTTAGGAAAATTGTTGTTGTTTTTAGTTGCTAAAATTGGACATTTGAGCCGGTTCAACTGAGTTCATATTTAAATCGGTATAATTACTGATGGTTGGATAACATCGTAAGATCACTGTGTGAGCTTATTTGTTAGGAGGAATTCTTTGTTTTATAGAAATTTGTGGCATGCGATTTAGTTTCTTTGGTTATAGTATAACCTAGCTGCACTTATTATTGTACTAAAAGTCACTTTTCTATGGTCTAGTAACCTTTCTTTTTGGTTAAAAACTGACTATTAGATCAGTTTATAGGAATTAGGACGAAATCCTCAGTACTTGTGATTTTTTTCCCCATAAGATGCTTGTTATGATCTTATGAATCTGTGCAAACTATTTTAGCACTTCTGTCTTGCGCATCCTCACCCCTAAATGATCAACAGAATAGGAGCTCGTGTAACCTGCATAAGCGTCAGATCTTCCATTGCCAGATGCCTAGTTTTAATTAACACTCAAATTACCTCCCTTAAGCTACTTTGTTGAGTCACCAGTGCATTTTTCTCGCTCAGTTTCCCAAGATCCTCTAGTTTTTCCTGTTTGCTCCATGATCTTAGGTTTTTTAAGGAATTCTGTTATGGATTCTTCCTCATCTCCTAGGATTATGAAACGTCAGAGAAATTGCTTGAGATTGAAGCAGACTTGGCTAATTCCAATCCAACTCAGTTGATAAAGGGACTTTGATCGATATGTTCTTCTTTATCTCCTGGGTTTAATGAAGGCAACCAAGAAATTGACCAAAATTAGATTAGACTCTGCCAATTTTGAGCCACCTCAGCCTATCTAGGTCATAGTAGGCTGATTTTCATACTATTGTCACATTGTATCTGAGTTGATAAGGATCTTCCTTGATAAGTTTACCTTGATGTTATCTTGTTGTTGTAATTGGGAATTGCTACGGATAATTTATTTATTAAATTGAACATGGCTTAATTTTTTCACATTTGGGTTTGAATTAAATCTCATTGTGTTTAATACTGGTTGTTCAAATTAATTCTAATTGAGTTTAATAATGTCTGCTCAAAATAAATCTAATTGAGATTAGTAGGATCAAATTGATTAGGCTCTGATCTAGGCATGAGTTGGATTCTGGCTAGGTTTGAACCAACATGAACCAAACCAATTTAGGTTATGTTTGAGCCAAATTGAAGCATGTTAGTTTGATTGAACTTGTACTTATTGATTTAGATTTGTATTTTAAGCTATTCGGGGATGTGGATTTTGATTCCACCCTCTCTTTCTCATGCCTTCTTCCTTTGTGAGATTGAGAGGTTGATTGATCTCCTGTGACTACCAATGTCGAGGGCTATCAATAACTTCTGCAAACGTTCAGGCAAATTTTCTATCGGACTTCAGCTTAGCTAGGGTTGCCCAAGAAAGGCCATTTCTCTCCACCCTCCCTCCCTCCCTCAGGTGGTGATGATGATCAACGCTGAAGCATTAGTTGTACTAGATCATTTTGATGTTCAAGTGATGGTAACAACATCGTTGGGCATACGTAAAGGGTTTGTCGGGAATTGATCTCTGATGGTTTTGATGACAATGTTAGTGGAATGTGAGAGATTCAATATCATAGAATAGACATTTAGCACAAATTTATAATACTCTTATTTACTTGATAGAATATAATAATTTCTATTTATGTATTTGTTTTTGTGTTTAAGGTTTTTGATCCATAAATTTTAGTATATTTCAGTATTTTGCAGTTGTTTTTCATGTTTTGCAAATGAATATTCAGTTACTATTTGATTTTATGGATGTACTCTGAATTTACAATTCTAAGAGTTGACCCATATACTCTGTAATATTGGGGAGCTTGGCAGAATAAGCTGGTAAAGGTCTAATGAGTATATTCTAATATTGCTTTCAGAGTCCAGAAGTAGGCTTTCAAAGTCCATGAGAATGATTCAGTATATGCCAAGTCGGTTTAGCATTTGCGATTGAGTTTGTTGATAACAAAGTTGCCAAAGCAGTCACCAGAAAATGAATAGTAGTTGTTAATTTTTTTAGTTGTGCTATTTATTAAGTATTTTCCCTATAAAAAACACTTTATTAGGTATTCGTGAATTTAACAGAACTTCACTTTGTATTGCAGAAAGAATTCAAATTCCATTCTCATGTTGCTACCAATGGTTAGATGAATCTGGAAACAACATGGTGCAAGGAAGTAGTGATTGAATCTTGCTCTTCCCCTTTCTCTTGTGATTCAGAATGATGCTTGAGGACTTCTTTACTCTAACAGAGATGAGAGATGGACTCTCAAGCCTTGCTAGGGTTGAAGAGTTGATTTCCATGATTCAGAAACTGAATGATTCTTCTACAAGTAACTTGGGTGATGCAACAAGGCAATGGTCTACAGTTGCTAGTGTTTTAGCAGCTACTGACCACAAGGAATGTCTTAATAAATTTCTTGAGTTGAATGGCCTTTCTTATCTGAAAAAATGGCTTCAAGAAGCACTAGATAGTTATACTGATGACAATGGAATTGCTATGGAAGAACTGGTCATTACATTATTGGCATCATATGAGAAGCTTCCTATGGATCCTGAAAGAATAAATGTGTCTGGAGTCAGAGCTACTATTGAACTTCTCATGGATCACAGAAGTATTAAAATTAAGGATAAGGCTAAATTATTGCATGATAGATTGGATCATGCAAAGAAAGATGATGTAAATGTTCATGGTCAGGGTAAAAGTGGGGCCAGTCTTTTTGATCAATCTGGACCAGCTGAGGATTTGCAGACAAGTGAAAGTGGCCCAAATCCATCTGCCAATATCCCTCCTTGTTCCATGCAATCTGGTGAAGGAAAATGTGAAATAGAATCTGCAGAGACTCAATTACAGATCTCTAATGTCGTAGGATCACTTGATTCAACAAATAAGGAGCGAGTTCTGACATGTGATCCAATTCTTTCCACATCTCTGAACCCAGTCGATTCAAATGCAGTTTTAGCAGATGTAAATTCATCCGGGTTATCCCTTGTCTTGAACCCATGCCAGGAGGATTTATCAAAATGTTCCACTGGTACTTCTTTGCAGTTTTGTCCAAAAGAACATGCAGATGATCAGTGTGATGCAATAGGATCTAAGGATGCTCCTGACAGTGTAAAAGAGATTGATATGAATATTACAGAAGTTAAACCAAATGATTCCACTCAAAAAGGAAATGATAATCATTCTTCACCTTTTGTTTGTCCTCCGTCCAAAGCACCATCTCCGCCTTCTGCAGAACCAATGGAACATCAGTCAGTGGATGGGGTTGTTGACTATGGGCCAGATAAGTGTTTGATAACAGTTGAGGAGTCTATGCCAGCTGCAGATTTCACTTCTAGTTTTCAAAATCGTTCTTGCAATGCTAGCATCCCTAACCATACAAGCGATCCTCAGTTATCTACTCAAGAGGAAGCCATGAGTAGTGTCATTGTAGATCTTGAACGTGAGCTCAATTTTAAGAGTCACAAAAATCATTTTTCAGCTGCCTCTGATTTTTTAAAGGCTGTGGGAACAAAGGCCAATGAAGAAACCGCTGAAAGGTCTGGACCAGGTCTTGAATGTTTGGATGATGCACTGGAAGTTGCGAGGCAAGTGGCCATAGCAGTGGAAAGAGAGGTGGTTGATTATAGAGAGGTCTCTTGTAGTTCTCCTGATGTCAACTCCAGAGAAACATCTGGTTCTCATGGACCTGTTTCTGGAGAACAGCTGGATGAACAAATGACTGAGCAAGTTGATAGGAACAGTTCTATAAATGAGAATTCTAGCTCATTATCACCTGAGAAGGGATCAGAAATCACACAGAACATTAGTTCTGATCAAGAAAACTCTGATCAAGATGTAGTCTCACCCCAGCCAAAAGTTCCCACTCAAGAATCATTTGCCAATGTCATAGGGGATCGATGCACCTTTGATCTGAATGCAAATATATGCAGTGATGAACCTGAGTGCTCAATGAAGCACAGTCCAAAATTGCTAAACAATGTGTCTGCTCCTGTAGCTGTCGTTGCTTCTTCGAAGGGAACTCCAGAAGTCCCTGCTCTCCGTTTTGGAGGTGAGATGGGGTGGAAAGGTTCTGCTGCTACCAGTGCTTTCCGACCAGCATCTCCTAGAAGAACTCCAGATGCTGAACAGACCTCTGATCCTAATCAGAAATCAATTTTTGCTGCAATTGATCTGAATGTAGCTGAAAGGAATGATGAGGCTACTGATGGCCCCACATCGGCAAAGCAATTACCTGCTTCCTCTAGTCTTCCATCTGGAGATTCATGTGTCGAAGTTGGTTCAAAAACAGAGGTGCGGAATTTGGATCTTAATCGCCATGGAGAGGAGGATGCCTCTGCACTCCCATTCTCATCTTGGAAGTTGAATCTTCAAAATGGGGAACGGAGCCTATCATCAGCTTCTTCTTCATCTTATAGACATTCTTCATTTCGAGATTTCGACCTGAATGACAACCCATCTTTGGCTGATACTGGTTCACACAGCGCCAGCCAACCAACTACAAAAGCCAATGAGTCACTTGGATGGAAAACAGCAGATAAACCTGTCATCAGAATCATGGGAGCAGAAATATCTCTCACGAGGAAGGACAACACTAACAAAGCGCAGCAATTTTTCATACCCAATGGGATGCAAATGGAGCCTGCTATGTTTACCAGGTCATTGCTACCTTATCCCAGCGCATTGACCCCTGCTTATGGGTTTGGTGGCCTTCCTATCGGGCCTGCCATGTCAGTTCCTCCAGCAGATTATTCACCTGGAAACTTTTCGTACATGTCCGAGACCAGAGGGATGATGACGCACATACCGCAAGTTACCGGCTCAGTACTAAGCATGTCATCTGCTAGACCCTTTCACTATGGTGCAGCTAATATGCTGCCCTATATAGCCGGTTATGGTGATGCACGCCCTGGTTTTGATTTGAATAACAGGATGGCACCACCAGAGAGTGGCAGAGAAGGCGTGAGCCTCCATAATCACCCCTTCTTTGTGCATGGGCAAAGGGGTTGGATGGAAGACCCAACTGAGCCTTCTAGTTCCACAATTTCATTGAAGCGAAAAGAGCCAGATTCAGGATGGGAACCACCTCCTTTGAATGGTCACAATTGGATGTCATCGCGACCATAATTGTTTCAGAAAACCAGCTTAAATAGTTAGTCGCTTACCCTTTCGGCTGTCAATGTGGGGAGATCAACTAGATAGATAGATGATGCGGCATCAACAGGATGATGGATAAATGAATAAGGTTTATAGATATAGTGGTAATGAGAAATTGATTTATCTGTAGGTTTTGGTTTGTTTATAATGAATGCTGCCTACCTTGTCATTGATTAGGGGTGGCAGTCCTCGATGCATGTACATCTCACAAATACTCTAACATAGCGAAGAGTCGTGAGCCCTTACATTTGCCATTGCCTTACATTTATCAGTCACTGGCTGTTTTGTTTTTGCAGCGCAAGTCTTTTTTTTTTCTCCCTTCATTACTTGGCTCTGTTTGAGCATCTCAAGACTTTTTCTTGATGCATAATTTATATAGGATTGCTTAGGGCTTTTTGGCTTCAGGAACTGGTTAGCAGAGTTCAGTTTGATTAATTTTTAGGAGGCGTACATTTGAGAGAGAAGGATCACTCACTGCAGAAGTAGTTCCAAGTGTAGAATTGCATCTGCATCGAGCAAAGGCAGGTATGTTAAAGCAAGTAGTTCTGTAAATAATGATAGAATACACAGAGAAGAGTATTAAATAACTGGCTGTATCCGACAATGCTGAAGTGGTCTGTGTGGTCATTTTGGAGCATATGACTGGTGAAATTCATGGGAGTTTCAAGTTTAAGTTCACTGCCAATTTTAGAGGATTAATTTAATTATTCTAGTATATTTTTGTATTTTTAATTAATAAAATATTTATCTTTTAAAAAAATTCACAATCTGTTATTTTAATAATAAATATTATTTTTAAAAAAGTTTTTGACAAGTTATATGACTATCAGGTGTCGTTCGTAATTACATTGGTACTAGCAAAAATGTGATTTATTATTATTATTATTATAAGCGCAATTATTAAAGTATTATTTTTGTAAAATCATTTTATCAACTCTGAATAAGTCATTTTGGTTAAGAAATCATATTGTCAGGTTGTAATATTTCAACTACTTTGTAGTTAAACATTTGTTTTTATGTAAAAAATGCAATGAAGTAGATTCATTTTACTTTTAGAATACTATAATCTCATAGATTTTACTTTTAAACATTCAATGATCAACGATATATTTAATTATCTAAAATAATTATATCGATCCTTGACATTTTTTTAAAATTAATAGTTGTAATTCTAGCCGTTTTAGCCTTTTAGGCGTGCAAAAAAAAAGATTTAGGAAAGAAAATTAAATTATTGTTAAATATGCCTTATTTCTATATTCTTATGAAAAAAATTTATACTTTGCTATTTTTTATTAACTTTTCCGTCTCAACCCTCAAAATTTAATAAACCAATCTCTTGTTCCAGAATTTCCAAAATCGTATTGTTCTATCCTTAGCTTCAAAGTGAGGGTTAATGGTAGATTTGTCCAAATGTTTTCACTTAGCCCTATGCAATTTAAACCTTTTTTTTCTTAAGATCCTAGAATTTCACAATCATCAAAATAATCATCAGTATGCCTTATAACTTTTAAAACACTCAAACTCTTTTATCATTTCGTTCCTAGCTCCATCACTAATACTAAACTTTTTATCAATTTCTCTTTTATCATGCCATATGCTATTAACAAACAATATTAATAATAATTAAGAGGATAAATGACATCATGACTAACTACAGTTTCTCGATTTACCTCCTTACAGATTGGTCGTAGGACCGACCATGTGGAACTGCTAGGATGGCAGATTCCCTTTTTTTTTTTTTTTTTGGTGCAGAAGAGGATAAATGACATGAAATTGAAAACTTCTCTTGAAAGGATGGAGAGTGAGAAATAAGCTTTGATATATATGTACTTACAGTTTATTCCATTTTAAAGCTGACACATCAGACATGCATAAGTATATGCATTGTTTTTCTACTACCAGCACCTTGTGATTCTTTCTCCATCACAGAGATAATGAAAACTGAAACATTGCAAGATTAGCAATAGACACACATACTATGTACAAGAGATCCAACTCCATGATCGTTGTGGTTTGATTTGCTAGAAGTGACTTCAGAATGCCACTCTTGTTGGTGAGAGCAGGTTGACAAGGAATAGGTTTGTCAGTCCTGTAGCAAACATTTATTGTGATCTAATATAAGTAAAACAAATATATTTCTTCTTTTTTAAAAAAATATGAGACAATTCAATACAATAAATTTAGGAAGGCATTTTTGACAACAATCACCTTTGGAGGACATTAAAAAGTTAAAAAAGAAAATATTTTTTCGGGTGGAGGCAAAATGAAATTAACCGGCAGCATGAAAATCCAAAAAGTCGTTACAAGAAGATAATTATGGAACAGGAAATTTGTACCAACTATAAGATCATACGGCAGAGGCTGAAACTATTTAGCATTCATCAAAATGCATTGATGCCCTAAGATCACACACTTTCCACACCACCACCTGTTATTCAATGTCCCCAAATGAAAAGAAAAGAAACCACTAACTCGTTGAATGGTTCAAAACATTTTCTGAAAATTTCCTGTTTTACGTTTCAAATAAAATTTAAATGTTAAAAAAATAAATTCAATAAGTATTTAAAATTGACTTTTTAAAGCATTTACTTTTTTTTACAAAGTGAATGATATAATGAATGTTTATTTTTCTTTTTTACTTTTTAATGATATCCATTACTAAACAAGATCTAAAAGAGTTGATATTTTAAGTGAATGACATATTAGAGCAGACTTCTTTCCTAAAATTAGAAATTAGAGATTCATATATCAGTGTGGTCTACCCTCTAGCACTCACCTTCTCATAAAATCTAAATCTATACTTCTTCCTCATCAATAATTGCCCTACCCCTGCTTAGTTTCACTAATCACCACTCTCCCAGTGTCACGTTTGAGTCTCTCATCTGTAGTCTGTAGATGCTTCTTTGCTATCACTACTTCTCCACCTTGGCTCTCTACTTCCCACCTATCCCGTGCTTTTCTCCTCTCTCCCTCTCCTTGACTTTAGGGTTTTCTAAAGAATCCTCAATTTTATTCTTTGCTCCTTGTTGCTTCATGTGCACCTCTTTCTAGTAAATTACTCTACTCTCTAATAAAAGAATCCCAAATTTTCGACTTCCTCTCACAAGAGTAGATTGTAGAACTCTGAATCTCATGTATTGCTTTTCTCTGCGGCCCATGATAATTTCTTTCATCTTCAAAAGCTTTTAATATCCTGCCTCAGTTTGAGGAGTAAAGACAAAAAAAAAAATCTCTATGAAGATCTCAGCTCAATTAAATCTCTAATTAATAACCAAGTTCAGAAAAACAAATAAAAAACACCAAAAGGTGTACCATAAAAGTTTTCTCTGTCTATGTTATCTACTTCTAAGTGCCTTATCAACTCTGTTTTTATATTGAAGAGAGTATCTTGACACTATTCAATATTGTGAAGCAGATTGACTAGGAATGTTAGAATTAAATAGTTATACAAGTATAGATTTAATCCTAATCATTGATATTACAGTTGTATGAGTATAATGATTCTTTTCACCACATTACAATTTTTTCTCTCAAGGATTCAAAAAATCATCATTCTAAGAAGGCGTTCAAGAAGGGTTATGTAACCACAATAATCAAACCACTCAATGCATGAACTCGATTTAGCCAGAGAAAGTGTCATAAGACAAAATTTGGACAGTTATCAATTTGGATATAAGGAGTATCTATAAGTCGACATCTAAACATTCATGGTTTCAAGAAATATACCATCTTTCAAAAATTTGGGACCAGTAACTACAGCATCGGTTGCATCTTGCACTGGATAAGAATCTCCCACTAACCTGCAAGTCAAAGGCCAATCTCTGCCAACCCAGAAATTTCCAATTTGTAACTGAAGTATTTAAGAAATTATAAAAACATTACCTTTCAGTTCCAGAATTAGAGTGAGAAGGTGACCTTAAGTCATGCCGATCAACTTGAGAGATATCTACTGCTACAGGATCTTTACAATCATTATCTTTGGGTTGAGCCTGGCAGATATTCGTGAACAAGAGTGCATTAGTTCACATCAAGAATTGATCACAAGAGACATCCTTATCACTTAACGTAGTTTGGTGTACCATCCATCCTGGAATACTGTTAGTGAGAAGACTGATATATTCTTCCATTGCGGTCTCTGGACTCATGTTCCCCAACCTCTGCCAAGCATGCCTAGGAATGTAGAAGTGAGAGGGCCCTCCATTAGAAGCATATTACCTTTTTGCACTTTGATAGTAACTAGAAACAAAAATATGTAACCAAAGCTATGGTCTTAAATCATCCTATAGTGGAGGAAGAGGAAAGCATGATGAAGCAGGTTTCTGAAGCTAAGGAAAACAAGTTTGGACGTCAGGAAATTCATCTCTCTGAATAACAACACTAAAATTTGAAAATGGTAATTCATAAAACACAATGTGGAATTTGAATCAGAAAGGTAATTTTCTTATTCAGCTTGCAATGATTGTAGGAATCAAATCCTGCAACCTAAGTCACAGATCTATGCAGAATGGTTTCCTCTTGGAAGCCCCACAAACCCATTCTCATTCCTTCCATTAACATTCAAGCTCTTTGATGACAAACTAAGATATAATCAAGAAGTAAATCAAGAATATCTATGGAAAATAAGAGCTCAAATTGGGGTGCGTTCTGTTTTCTCAACAAGATTCTTCAGATATAAACCCATGTTATACCACCTTAAATTGGCAATGTGTCTAGAAGAGGCACATGATGATCAAAATCATCAACGTTACTCAGAAATCATGAGCCTATGAATTGATAACTGGGATATGTTTCCTTTTCTTTATAGCTTCTACATACTTCTGACAGACCTACATTATACCATCATTAAATTGCCACCCAAGAACGTAAAAGAGGTGCATGATAGTAAAAACCATCAACATGGTCCAGAGAGAGCATGAGCCTATGAATTAATAACTGAGGTGCGTTTTCTCTTTTCAATTGTTTTTCCATACATCTGACAAGATATAAACCTATTATACCATCATCAAATATGCAACAAAGTAGGTAAAAGAGGCACATGGTGGTCAAAATCATGAACAATTCAACAACACTCAGAAAAAGCATGAGCCTATGAATTGAAAACGTTTTTTAGCTTCTCCATACTTTTGACAGAGCTATGTTATACCATCATTGAAATGGCAAAGTAAAAAGGACATAAAAAGTGTGCATGCAAAGTAAAAAGGACATAAAAAGTGTGCATGCATGATGGTTAAAATAGTCAACATTGTCCAGGGAAAACGTGAGCCTATAAATTAATATCTAAGGCATGCTTTACTCTTTTCAATTCTTATCCATACTTCTGATAAGAGGTAAACCTATGTTTAAATCCATACCAAAATAGGTATAGAGGCACATGATGATCAAAATGATCAACGATTCAACATCACTCAGAAAAAGCATGAGCCTATGTGATAACTGGGGGTATATTTCTTAGTACCTTCTCCATACTTCTGACAGGCCTATGTTATACCATCATTAGATTGGCACTGAAGTTTGTAAAACAGGTCCATGATAATCAAAGCCAGCATCATCCAGTGAAAGCATAAGCCTACGAATTAATAACTGAGGAGTTTAGTCTTCACAAATGCTTCTCCATGGAGTTTAGTCTTTTCAATCGCTTCATATTTATGACAGGATATAAACCTATGTTATGCCATTAAATTGGCACCAAAGTAGGCAAGAAGAGCATGATGATCAAAATCATCAACAATTCAACATCAACCAGAAAAAAGGAGCCTATCAATTGATAATCAGAGATGCTTTTTTCTTCTTGATAATTTCTCCATATTTCTGACAGGATACGAGGCTAGGCTATACCATCATTAAATTGGCACCAAATTTAGTAGAAAAGGTGCATGGGTCAGGTCTATGGGCTTGAATTGTTATGACATCGAATTCCAGTCCAAAACCAAATCAAACATAGAAATTGTATTTGAACTTGGTAAGATAACATTAGTGCATGAACCATTGAAACATAGACGTCAACAAACAATGTGAACAAAAAGATTCAAACTAATGGATCTCATAAAAAACCAAACATGAATCACCCCCCAGTCTCGATCCAAGCTTGTAAGTAATATATGAGCAACTTAAGCATAACAATAAATTCTCACTCACAAATATGAACCACTTTTATCTTTGCCTCTAAGCCTAATCTTCAAATCTATTCAAGCCTAAACTTTGCCCAAGCCATTTCATTCAAGATTAAGTTATTGTTCAGAATCCCTAAAATTTACTGAAGGTCACGGATATGTCCATTAGACCAATGTTCATCAACTCTAGCTTTGTAACCAATGCACATACACACAATAAAGTTAGCTAAAAATTGAAAGAAAAAAAAATCTTAAGAAGAATATATGTTATGCTCATGTATCCAAAGGGCAATCGCATGTGATCTTAATTCAAGCAGATAAAGCCTGAGTAGTAAGACTAAGCCCAAAATACAAAAACTTAGTGAATCATTTTGGCCATTGCCACCATTCTGTAGATTTTTATTTTAAAAGGTTAATATTCCCGTATATGCTATTTTCACAACTACAGAAATCTCAATATTCATGGTATTGTCCCCATTAATTTTCACTGTTTCAAAAAAAAAAAATGATGTTGCAGATAGCACCAAAGGAAGTAATAGATCATCTCTTACATACTTAGATACTCATAATAGAAAACTATCATTTATGCGTCATATCATGATCCTTATCGTTTATGACCGGACCAACCATATGATATTCACAAAAATGCTCTCCTTAACATGATAGAGCTAACAGGATAAGAAATACAAGGTTAATCCGCGAGAGTTATGTTAAAACAATTCGAAACCTTACGGTAAGTATAAAAATTCAATCTAAGTTTAGAAAAAGACAAAAAGTCGAAAAAGAAAAGTCCACCGCTTACTTACCATTTTGAGCGAGCAGCAACCATCAAAGCCATGGGTTTTGGCTCATAACATGGTCCTTCAGTGGCAACCTTATGCAGCCCATACAACTGGAGTTGTACTTTATTACTTAGTTTGCACACTGCATTCCCGCCTTTCTCACTGGCAACAAACTCGGCTGCCACCCCGAATAATTTCTCCAGGTCGCTACACTCAATCCCTTCCCAATCGTCCTCCCCATGGAGCAAAAGGCCGTCTTTCTCATCCATTGCACTCGCATCTTCATTTTCCACTTCAGTTTCTCCACCCGATTCCAAAACTTTCTCTTCAACTTTTTCATCCCTAACAGATATTTCTTCTTTGTTGACAAAATCCCCAACTTTCTCTGTCGACGACTCGTCCATCTTGGAAGCATCGACTTCCACCTCTTTTGAGAACTCCTCTTTCTCTAGATCCAACCGTTGTGGTTCGACTTCGAAGCAAAGGGACTCGGCTTGATCGGAATCATCGAAGGAAACTCCGGATGGAGAAGCAACCCCGGGAGGAGAGTTCCGCTCTATCTCTTTCCCCGCGATCGGATGCACACTGACCGCGTAGGCCGAAGAACCGGCGGCGATATGGGCAGGGGAGGCGAGGTCGGTCTCCTCCTCGTCGTCGTCTACGGGGATGGAGGCGATCTTGCCGATGAGGAAGGCGATGAGGACGGAGATGAGGCCGGTGAGGAGAAGCTCCTGGTAGAAGTCCATCGTCCACTTATCTACTTCTTTCCGCTGCGCTTCCGCTCAAGGGAAGAGAAGAAATAAAGAGAGGAAAGTGGAAAACGGTGAGAGTGATGTATATATTAGAGAGATAGAGGGCGACGGAGATGGCGTTGCCAGGGAGCAGCAAACCCCAACCGGTTCAATGACGTGTCATCGGTCCGGCCTCCTGTCTAACTCGCTTTGCTTCAGCCCCCCCCCCCCCCCCCCCCTCTCTCTCTCTCTCAACCTGGTGGGCCAATGCAAATTTGGGGCCCAGCCCGGACCACTTAGACTACGTGGGCCTTCACTCATTTATATATTTGGATAATTTTATATTTTGTTTAATTTTATGTTTATAATTGAGTTTCGGGTAAAATCATCCTATAATTGTTTAATATAGTAAACTTAAACTTTGAGAGAAAAATATTAAAAATTCTAAAGGGCATTTGATAATATATTATTATTTAAATTCACTTTTAACTATTTTTTACTTTTTCTATGTTTTTTTTATTATAAATCTTATTTCCTCTCATTCTCAAATCTAAATTCGATTATGTATTTTAAAATTATATAATTGAATAAAAAAATCTAGGAAATAAATATCGTCACCATCAAACTTGTATTTGTCCTACCTATTCCTTCAAGTTCTATGCAATCGGACCCCATAAAAAATGACTATCACAATAAATTCGAAAAATACTCACCTTAAAATCATCAATAATTAACCTCCATAACCCATCATTATAAAAGTATTAAAAAATTATGAGCTATAATACAACCACTCCCTCAAATAATAACCACCCACCTAGATAATTATTTGTTTATCATAATTTTTTCCACTAAATAGAATATATACATATTCCAATTGAGAATCAAATCGTGACACTCTAAAAAATCCACCAATAACTCTACCATTGCATCATACCCCGGAGCACATAGCATTAATCTTAGAAATATATATACTTGGTACCTTTCAGGCTAAGAATCTCTATCAATCCTAGCTCAGAATTAATTAAATCTTAAAAAATACTAGAGTTTTCAGATATGGCCTAGGCCTGTGAACAAAACGCAAACGTTACATAGTGAATTCAAATTTTGCACTCAGAAGATTTTTCTTCCTATTAGAGATTGCTGATTAAGTTCTTACAGTCTAGGAATAGTATGAGCAACACAGTCGAAAACTCAACTTTTTTGCTAGTCTCCATGGATAGTATACCTCTCCCATTTTTTAGTAGGATCATATATCTGCAAATAAGAAAGGGATGGTTGTTACAGAAAAAGCCACCATAACTTTGTAATCTCTGATAGGAATTTGTGGTAAAAAGTTTGTGAACGAATGTTTAAGAGGAATACCTCCCATCTAGATGCAGGAAAAATGTGTTTATTCTTCTCATACCAATGTCTTTCAACAACCTTACCAGCATGAGACTGCAAGTGTGAAGACAACATTGTGATGAGAAACAATTTCTATTCATTGCCTACAAATACATTTGAAACTGCAAGTTTCCCGGTTCAGTGGCATCACTTATCATCCCACAAATTGCTCAGTAGGATTCTAGAACTTGAAGAATATAATTAAGAAGAGCAGTAAAATCGGATACAGTACCTCATCTTTCTCAATCGTTGCATCAGCAATGGTTCGAACATCTTCGTGGACATCAAAGTGGAAAAGCTGCAAATGCACAACCATAGAGATCAATAATTTCCAAATCCAAAACTAAGAGTTGGCCCTGGTTCATCAGTGACAGCGGAAAACAAAGCACATAACAAAATACAAAAAAATGGGCATTATAAAGGTAACAGCTAGACAGGGAAAACCTTTACTCTTTACAAGGTACCCTTTGCAACCTTCAGAATCAGTGTATACACGGAGAGGATGGTACTAGAAACTAGTGAGGTTATCAACAAAAACAAGACATTTGATAATAAATGGCACTTGACCAAGAAGTTACTAGAATTCAAAAAATTGGAATGAGGAAGTATGAACAAAATGACATGTGCCAAAACTTTCCAGAGTGACAACCAGTAGACAGAAAGTAATAGTAGTGCAAGCAATTATGAGGAAAAGAAAGAATCTGAAAGCAGTTAATTATATAAAGTATCAACAATACCGGTCCACTTTTGCCCCTTGCTTTGTTGATAATCAGCTCATAAAAACTGTGTTGCTGTCAAATAAAAAGGCACAGGAAGAATAAGTTATATAACTTGCTAGCAGCTTATAGATTAATGGATGTGGGGCAATAAGCAAACAAAAAGGTGCGAGAAATACATACGTGAGGGATAATTAAATCTTCTTTAACATAAAGAAGGTTCTCGACTGATGCTGTTCGAATCTCTCGAAATTCAGGAGCAAGTTGCTGCTGTACAGCTCGCAGAAATTCTCCGATGCTGTCACCTTTTCTAACCTAACGATTCAAAGAAAAAAGTTATTAACAGAGCTTAACAAGAATCATCTAGGATGAGAAAATAATAAGACTTACTTGAATAACCCGTCTGTGACCAGCTCCATCCCAGTAACTATATGTAATTTCAAGAGGTTCATCTGAGAATTTTAAAACTAATTTAGCATAGAAGCAAACAATCAGAAGTTATAAGGGGAATCGTCATCTTACTTTTAATCAATTCTTGTTCACGTAGCCACTGCCGTCGTAATATTTCCCGCTCTGCTTGTTCCTCTGCTTCTCTCTCCCTGAGAGATCATTCTTGCGACCAGCGCAGTGTTTTAGGCCAACCAAGAAGTAAAACATGTTGCTTTTGCTTAGGATTTTAATATATAAATCTATACCGTACCTATCAGGCAGAAAGCTTGTTTCCACATTTGGATCTTTGCCATGTTTGTTTTGTTCTGTAAATTGTAAAGATGACGTCACTTAAACCTGATAGACAAGAACTAAAGAAACATTCTATAGATATAACTTGGTTTACATGTCACAAGAAGTCTTCAAAGTTTTCAGTTATGCTTTGACAATATAGTATCAACTCATTTTAGCTTTGGCTGAAAACAAATAATTTGAGAAAATGCATGAAAGCAACAGCATTTCATGGAGGTATGTAGACCTGGAAAAAAAGCAGGCTCAAAGTAATTATGAATATGCCTAATTCTAGGAGGCCACATTTTTAAAAATTGTTGCAAGCATACAATCAACAGAAGGATTTCATTCCTAAACTGGAAGCTAACTTCCATATCTCTTTGATCAACATTGATTGTCCATATGAAGAAAGATGCCATACTCCAATTTATGTAGATCAAAGAGATATGGACAATCAATGTTCCTCCTATATAATTTATATTGCATGATACAAACAAAGAGTGCCCTATGATATGATGATTCAATTCAGCAACAAGCTGTGTTAGTCCCAACTATTTGGGATCAGCAATATAGATTAGCTAGCTGAATTGAATTCAGTGCAAGGCTACATCACTAACAATATCCACAAAAGAAAGCAATTTAATGGACTAGAATGAACCAAAGAAGAAAAATCAACCTCACTATGTTTAACATTGAAAATCTATCAAATGACATGGTTGTTCAGGAAGAAAATGGTTGCTAACACTAATATATGTATAATGAGTACCGGAGAAAAGAATGAACTCAACTCTTTTCCATGTTTTCCTCATCACTCTCATTCTCTATTTCATCAACAAAGGATAAGCGTGAATCAACCTTTACCCTCCTCTTTTTCCTTTTTTGCATCTGTAGCTCTTCCTCCCTGACATTGATAGACAAATTATCACAAAATTTATGATAAAACAGAGAATTATTAGAGTGAATTGTTCAAAGACTGAAACTGACTCTTCCTTCAACTTTTGAAGCTTCTCCTTTTCTTCCTCCTCAATTTTGTTTCGTATATTGACCCTCTATCAAAGTCCAAAAAAGAACATGAATAAACAAGAAATGAAGACACTTGGTCTCACAAACTGCAGTACAATTTTGTGAAGGCACTGAAATAAGCAAATGAGACTACCCAGTAATATCTTACCTTCTCAACATATTGTTCTCTAGTCACTAGACCAATTGTCTCCTTCTTAAATGCTGTCTCAAGAATCTGAAAGCCATATGAAAATTAGATAAATAAATATAGTACAAAGGAAGAATTATCAGATGTAGAAGTGATGTGATGGATTGTTTTTACAGATTTAATGTTTAAAGAAATAAATGTTTTCTTCACCAAAATTCAAAGACATCTGTAACATTTTATTCTGAAAAAATTGAGAACATAGAAATAACAGACATGTAGAGAGCTGGTCACCATAGAATTAAGCTACGAAGAATTTAATGCTTAAGGAAAGAATTTATCCGAGCAATATGCAATTGATCAACTGCATAGCACATATAAAGTATGTGTGGGCATATGGGGCACATATCTATAGTATCCAATAAAGTATATTAATTGACACATTCAATTAATTATTCCACAACTAGAAAATATGTCAATAATACAATGCAAATCACATTAACCAGCAGCATAAAATAGATACACAAGTAAGATGCATATAATCAATGTATCACTTGCAAAAGTAAACACATAAAAGCTACAAGCTATCTGGACTTAAGCCAACTAGTTTAAGACTAAATGGGTTAGAAGGAACCGAATAAGATTATTTCAGATTAAGTCAACTTAGTTAAGACTAAATGGGTTTAAATGAACTAAATAAGATTGTTTCCAACTTCATATTGGGCTGTATTGCAACCGCCAATACAGTCCCCTTCCTAGTTTGGCTAGGCAACTACCTAAGAGTCCCAGGTTTTTTTTTTTTTTTTTTGATCTACACAGAGGTAGATTCTTTGACATAGATTGGCCAACTCATATTTCTAAACTACAAGATGAATGTACAAATCATATTTAAATAAGCATTCCCAATGCATATTATTTGTAAATGATATTGTGTTAATTAATGAGAATGTAGATATAATAAACACGAGTTTAGAAAGTGAAATTTTGTAAGTAGAACCAAATGCAAATATATGAAATACAGTTTCAATACAAGGAGTTAGAAAATCGTTAAGATGGATAGAAAGGAAATTCCAATAAAGTTTAAACATAGGACTATTATTTAAAAGAAAGATTGAAAACGGACAGAAACTTTTGAAGTCGTAGAAGATCGTCATTTGTCTCTTGTGCTAAAGAAATATGATTGATCGCCAATACTTTATTGTTGATATGTGGGAAATTAGAAAACAACCCATATAAAATAAAATTGATCAAATTTGTTTCTTTAAACTCCACCCACAAAAACGATACCCCAAAACTGATTCGCATGTGCAAAACTTTGGTAGGTCGTATTTTCAGGAATCACTCCAAAAAAAACTGTTTCTGCAAATAGCTGAAAGATACAATTTTCGGACAGCTGCTTATTTCCTAGAAATATAACGCCCTACAGTTAGGGTATTTTACTGGACAGGAGACAAGGTACCAGACGTGAAATCAAGAAGGTAAAACCCTAACCAGCAAATAAGAAAAAACGGAGGTGAAGTACCAAGACCAAATAGGGACAGATCGAGGAAATAATTAGAACAAATAATACCTCTGAGGTTCCGGAGCCGAATTGGAGAAGGCCGGATTGGCCGCCGGCGGAAGCGTTCTTCTTCTTCTCCTCAAGCTTTCGGCGCTCAGCCTCCCTCTGTTTCTCCAGCCTTCGAATCCGCACCGCGTCCTGGGCGGTGCCCACATACCCATCCCCCATCCCCGACATCTTTCCCTCTGTCACTTCTCTTACTCCCTTCGCCTCGCCTGGCCTCGCCTCGCACGAACCGAAGGGCAGCAGCCACGGTAAGTCGGTAACCAGTACTTAAATAGAAGCGCACGCGCGATACACGTGCAGGGAAATGGACACAATTGAATTGGGTAATGGCAAAGTGGCATAACTAATTAATTATTTATCATTGTCAATTATAAATATAATTGAAATTCATATTACATAACAAAATTCTAATCGAAATCGAATTAAATGATTTCCCCTTTATTTTAATCTTGAGACATTCAAACTGCAGCATTGTACATAATAATAATAATGATAATAATAATAATAGCATCTTTAATTTTTATGTTCATGAAGTGCTAATTATTTAAGAAATAGTCAAAAGTAAAAAGACTCTTTTTTATCTTTAAAAGGGTGTTCTATTTAAAAATATTAAACTAATTTTTTTTTTATTTTTTATCTTAAAAAATTATTTTGTTTCAGTGCTCTTGTGCCAATTTTAATCAAAATTAATATACATTGTATTTAAAATCAAACAATTTGAATAAAATTATTAAATGCGGCATGCAAATTTGACCGTATTGTATATGGTGGCAAAAATCTACTTGATCATTTTGTATGAGCAATGATGTCAAAGTTTTTTTCTCATTTTTTTCTTATGATGTAGCTAACTCTGCAAAGCATAATATGCATCAAAAGGACTCGTCACGAGTTACTCTGACAAAGTTCCTTCGGAAACTGTTCAAGTCATCATTGAGCTATAAAATAATATAAAATAGAAAAATGATAACGAAAATAGAATGAAATGGAGTAAAATATATGATAAAATTAGATTGCATGGGAAACTCTTTCATATTGATCTTCATCCTTTTCTTCTGCAAGTAAAAAAAAACAAAAAAATAAAGAGAGAGATCTTTAAAGGGCTCACCTCATGAAAATAAGATTATTAAATGACATCATTGTTATCGTTGTATCTTTTTCATATTGAAAACCATCATATCTCTTTATATGCCAGGAGGTTGAAAAATTGAAAACTAAAAAGGTTGGGAAGTCGACAACTCACGAGATTGAGAAATCAACAATCAAGGACATCGGAAGATTAACAAGTCCGATTGGTTCGACAGGTTAGATCAATTAGATACTGGCTAAGTACCGGATATCTACATGGATCAAATCTTGAAGCATGCCACGTGATCCATACGTGCATCGATTTCTACCCGTTCGGTCTCCCCCTATCATTATTTAGAATCTTTGACTAAAATTATTTATAGCAAATTCTGATCAAAATTATTATAACAATATTAAAGTGAGTTTCTTCCGTTTGAAGTCAAGTTAAAAAATAATATTTTAACATAATAGTGATCCTTTAAGCAAGTAAAAATAATTTTTAAACTTTTCTAATTAAAAAGGGATAGTCTTTGGGATCCGATTGTCATCCTTATTATATTACCTAAAGCGTAGTTATTTATATTCATTTCTGTCACAGCAACATGGATTTTTTAAATTTTCTCAACTTATTTCACTATAAATTATATAATAGTATATAATAAAAAAAACATAAGTTCATAATTATATGGAATTTGCCACGCAACAGTTTCACATAATTGATCTTACAATTATATATAAGAAGATAAATTAAAAAATTATAATTGATCAGGAGAAAATATTTTCTTTGATTTCATTAAAAGTTAACTCTTATTTATTGTAACAATATCTATCAAGTAGTAATCAACTGAGCATTCATAATTGCTTTCAAAGAAAAAAAATAATAATTAATTATGATCAATCGTCGGGAGGATAAAAAATTTATAGTGGGAGGGTAAAAAATATGATAGACTAAGTAGTAAGAGTTTAAATTTCATTCGTACATATTCGAGGAGTTTGAAAAAATTATAATGTTGGATCGATCGTTAGGATCAATATGTGCTTTCCAATTTATTTTGATAATTGTAGAAAATTTTTATAGGATTCAATCAGTATCTCTAAGATTAATTAGATAGTAGGAATTGAATATAGAAATTAAAAAATATATATTGGACGGCTACCATCAATGATTAATAGATATGCTAGATCATATTATAGTTAATTATTTTATTTTCAATTGGTCCAAAGGATCATTTTAGTGGAAAAAAACAAAGTTGGCTATGATTTGACGAAAAAAAATATATCGGGATTAATTTAATAAGAATACAATATACGCGCATGGTGAGATGCACACATGATTGCTGGTGCCGACCGACCTCTTTAATCCACTTCATTACTCACCTACCGAACGTTTATTATATATTTCCGTGCGACGCCATGCATACAAATCAAAATTGCACCCGCTTTTGTGGCATAATAAATGAGATATTTGATCATTTAGAAATTTGAAATAAAATTGTTTTAAAAAAATGATCTTAAAGACAAAATATATTAGATTTTTTAATGTCTATATATTTATAGTTTTTATTTTTTTTAAAGAAGCAAATGGTCTAGTCAACTAGTCGTTTTTAGTAATTTAAAACGAAAAGGCCTGAAGTTTAATCTGAAATCTGAAAATAAATTAAATAAATAAATAAAATTTGGACCGCTTCGGTTTGGATTTTCGGATCGGATTTGGCATTCAATTTTTCACCCACCCCTTTTGACGTCTCTGCACGCTAACCCTGGTTTGTCTGTGAGCCGATCCAGCGGATCCGCTACGGAACTCATTGCATCCCTACCTTGTGGTTGGCCCCTCGTTGAGCCGCAGCCTGTGGGGCCCACATCAGCGTAATTTGGACGGCCGCCCCACGTTTTACGGTAACTCAAGTGAGCCGACACGGGAATCAGATCAAGCGCCACGACGGGCACCATACGCTCAGGATGAACCTATAATAATATGCCACGTCACGATGCAATGTTGTGTCGGTGTTACCCAAGCAGTAGAAGTTAACGAGCGATCACATCGTCGTTTTCTGCCTCCGGTCACCGGTCACCCACACAGCTGCGCTGCCTCTTTCTTGATTTTCCTTCTTTTTCCAGATCTATAAACACTCCAAGACCTTCGCCGCCTCCTCTCGGTTCGATCGTGTCGCGCTGCATTGCCTGCGGAATCTGAGGTCTGAAGACCATTGCTGATTGCTTCATTGCGTGTCCGCCGTAGGCGGGGTTGGGTTCGAGGGGGAAGCGGAGGTGGGAGAATGGGTGCGAAATACACGAGGGGGTGCACCGGGTGGCTGATCGTGCTCTTGGTGGCGGCGCTGGTTGTCGCCGCAGTTGTCTTCGCCGTCATCAAGAAGCACCATCACAGAGACGTGCTCCCGGTGCCGGGGCCGCCCGGGAGCCTCGACCAGAAGTATGCTGATGCGCTAGGCGTGGCGCTGCAGTTCTTCCAAGTTCAAAAGTGTATGCTCGTTAACTCTATTCCGCTTCTGATCCTTTGCTCCACTCTTATTCACATTTAAGATCATATTTCATTGTGAAATGGATTTGCTGGGCTGTGCATCTAGTTTTTTTTTTTGCTCTCTCGCTCTTTCTTTTTCTGTTTCTTCTTATTGGGTAAGAATATGTATTCTGTAGTGCAATGTGTAGTTCTTCACACTTCATACCAACAACTTGGCAAAATTTGCTCTATGTGAATGGGTTCTTCTTCTTCTTCTTCTTTCTGATTACTTACTGGTAATAGCACTGCAAAAGGATTGAATCTATTAATTGCCTTCTTTTTTCTTGTCAACCTAGAAATTTCCCCTTTTTTTGTTTGGTTCGAATCGATTATGGGAATTCTCACAGGCCATTGACTTCGACAGTAAAATAATTATTCACATCTAAACGGATCAGATTTCCTTTTTTGTTTTCCTCTACACAATGTGGGCATGACAGATCCTTGTTTGTCGATGCCCTGCAGCTGGTAAACTGGTCGATAATAAAATCACTTGGAGAGGGGACTCAGCTTTGGACGACGGAAAAGAGGAAGGACTAGACCTCTCAAAAGGAATGTATGATGCAGGTGACCACATGAAATTTGGTTTTCCGATGGCATATACTGCAACAGTGTTGTCGTGGTCAATTCTTGAATATGGAGATCAAATGTCTACTGCCAAGCAGCTGGATCCAGCTCTAGATGCTCTCAAGTGGATCACAGATTATTTGATTAATGCCCACCCTTCTGACAGTGTGTTATTTGTTCAGGTGATAAGGAGTTGCATGCTCTTCTATTTCCTTTTTTGCATAAATTAGGGCACCAAAGTTAGAGATTCAACTTTCTTAAATCTCTAAGGTGGCTTTTGATTTCATGGAATGTTTGTCAATTGAGCATTTTCATCATCCTGACTTTTCTTCAACATCTGTTTTTGAGTCGAAGAGGGAAAGCAATTTAGGCAAAATGCATGGGTTATGTTTAAATTGTACCTATGATGTGGCTTTGCTTGTAGATAGATTCTTAATTCACTTCTCTTTCTCCACATTTGATCTGATTTATTACGCTGTTGGTTTTTGTAGGAAATGTTTTATTTTGCCACCTGAATTTTACCTCCTTTTCAGATTACCCCTCAAGTTTCAAAATTGTCAAAAAATACCTTCTGGATCTTACAGCCTCTTGTCATTTCATCCTCTAACCATGATCATAACTAATTCATCTATAAGAATAATGATGTGGTGGTGTGCCACATGTGTGTCACATCACTTGTCCATTGAGTAAAATAATAGTGGTGATGATTGGTGGTGAAATGATAAAATGTTAAAGGATGGGGAGGGAATTTTGACAATTTTAAAACTCTAAGATACAATTTGAAAAAATGGGAAACTCCGAGTTCAATGAAAATTTACCTTTTTTTTTTTTTTTACCATAGCCATTTTTGTCAATGCAGAGGGAAAATGGTTACCTGCAAAAGAAGCCAGGACTATACTAGGCAATTCTAGTCCTTTTGTTACCCTTTTTTAATTATTATTACTATCTTTTTTATCAACATGACAGCAAATGAACACGTTTGGCATTGCATACTTATGTCATCCAGGATTAATTTTGATTAGGTTGTTTGAAAGTGTAACTTCAACTGTACCTTATGTAAGTTCTTGGTAATATTGGCTAATGTATGAAATAAGCAGTTAACACAGGACGCAGTGCAGCCCCTAAACCATTCATTGTAAGTGAAATCACTCGCTTTAGAGTGCTAACATCCTTCTTTCCTTGGCTTCCATATTGCACCACTTAATCACTTACTTTGCAGAAAATTAATCATACACCTTGATATGGCAATTATGTCGTACCTGTCTGAAAGACGCTTCAGCCAATTCTTAATTTCTTATATTTTTTTCATAAGATTCTGGTATTCTGTCCTCTCTTTTAACATTATGACTGTTTTTTTTTTGTTTGTCTTTTTTCTTTGTTACAGGTAGGAGATCCTGATATAGACCACAAATGTTGGGAAAGAGCAGAAACAATGGTTGAGAATAGACCGCTGACACAGATTAACAAAACTGCACCTGGAAGTGATGTGGCTGCTGAAACTGCTGCAGCCATGGCTGCAGCTTCCTTGATTTTCAAAAGGACTGACAGTAGATATTCAGATTTGCTCCTTCAGCATGCCAAGAAATTATTTACTTTCGCGGATAATTATAGAGGCATCTACAGTGACAGCATTACAAAGGTCCAGACATTCTATAATTCTACTGGATATGGGGATGAACTCTTGTGGGCAGCTAGTTGGCTTTATCATGCCACTGGTGATCAAAGTTATCTAGATTACGTGACTGTAAAAAATGGAAATTCTTTTGCTGACTGGGGTAGACCAACTTGGTTCAGCTGGGATGACAAACGTGCCGGTACTCAGGTACATATTCTTGTTCATAATGTGATATACTGCTTCAAGAATTCAAACTAATTCATCTAAATTCTTTCCAGATTCCATCTGGTACACTGTCATTTTTTATTTTTTATATTTCTGCTTGATGATGCAACCATTTAGATCCTAAAATCGTTCCGTGCCGCCTCTTAATGTAACGTGATTGTCTATTGAATAATACTATCCAACTGTTTCATAAATACTAAATAATTGATAGCTCAAAAGATTTGTTTGATTGCTATGTTACTAAAATACACATCAGGATCAGAACCTGTAATTTTCAAGTTGTCGAAGTTAACTTACAATCTGCTGTGCAGGTACTTTTGTCCAGAGTACATTTCTTTGGTTCAACGCAATTTTCGAGTGGGGAATTGAAGGGCCTCCAATCGTATAGAGACACAGCTGAAGCTGTTATATGTGGCTTGTTACCAGATTCCCCAACGGCCACTTCCAGTAGAACAGAAGGTACATGAACCACCAGCACATTATCTTAGAATTGTAGTAGAGATAAACTGCCATAAATATTCTTTCCATATATTTCATCTTTTTTTTCCTCATAAATGTTTGAGTTATTGGAAGAATATAGTAAGTATGAATTTACTTGTCTAGAATCACTTTTTTTAAAAAAATAAAATATTTTTTGCAATTTTCTTGGAAAAGAACTTAGACAGGCAAGACTATGACTCATTAATCCTCTACGCATGTGTGTGTGTATAGGGTCTGTTGCGATTTTACAATCTGTTCATATCCTAAACTTATGAGTTTTCATACTGCAGGTGGCTTGGTATGGATAGATGAGTGGGATGCTCTTCAACATCCTGTGGCTGCATCATTCTTGGCTGTTGTTTACAGTGACTACATGCTTACTTCTCGCACACCAGAAATCCAATGCAGTGGGAAAACTTTTACTCCCTCTGATCTTCGAAGCTTTGCTACATCCCAGGTGATTCTCGCACGCCTCTCGTTTTTGGTCAAAATAATGTTAATATGCTGAATAGCTGATGACTATATGATTAGTATCAGGCATTCCAAGATCTTTGCTTAACCTTTGGTTTGTGTTATCAGGTTGATTACATCTTGGGTGACAATCCAATGAAGCTTAGTTACCTTGTGGGATATGGAGACAGCTATCCGCAACAGGTTCACCACAGGGGAGCATCAATCCCCGCGGACGCCAGCACAGGATGTAATGGTTTCCAGTGGCTCTCTTCTACTGAACCAAATCCAAATGTAGCCATGGGAGCGCTGGTGGGCGGGCCATTTAAGAATGACTCCTATATTGATCTCCGAAACAACTCGATGCAGAATGAACCTAGTACCTACAACAGTGCTGTACTTGTTGGATTATTATCTGGCCTCGTTACCACCTCGTCCGTTAGCACCTCTTTCCGCTGATCAACCACTGCTTTTACACATCGATTTGATGTCTTCTCAAATTGTATATCTGTCTAGTGAGTGAGTTTCCTTTGCTATATCTCTCCCATCTGTTGATTTTACACATCTATTTAATGATTTTCAAATTGCATCTCTCTCTCAGTGAGTGAGTTTCCGCTGCTATGTTTCACGAACTTTGATTCCGACAGCTCCTCTCAAGTGCTACAGCCTAATTGCAGCAAAACTAAGGTACACACACCTATAAAATTTAGGCGAAGTTTCATTTTAACTTCTCAAACTTAAAGCACAACTCAGGCGAAGGGGGCCTCATGCAAGTTAGTGTGAAGGCTCCCCTTCATCCTGGAATTCTTCTCGTACTGGAACTGTTAACTAACAGCAAATAACCCCGTTTACGCTTTCATTCACAACGACTAGTATCCCAATGATCTTGTTCATGCTGAGTTCTAAAAATAAAATTTATCAATAAATTTTTTATTGGAATACAATCAAAATTTCACGTTGAAAATACATAGAAAAGATCGATGAAAATATCTATATTGGTATAAAACTTTTTGGGTACAATTCAAAAATAAAATCACGAGAACTTGACCTAAAATATATTATCATACTGTTGAATATCATACTAAACAAGCATGCTCTCTATGTATTTTCAATCTGACAAAAATCAATTTTAACTTTGAATTGAATGTTCTCGTAAGATGGAGATATCTATTTTGGTATGAAGCATTTTGGGTACAATTCAAAAATAAAATCATAAAGATGATTGAATCCAAAATAAATAATATCATATCGTTGTGAAGATATATATGGATTCTATCTATCGAATCTAACACTTTTATCAAAGTACAATTCAAAGGGAAAGAACTAAACAAGCATGCTCTCTATGTATTTTCAATCTGACAAAACCAATTTCAACTTTGAATTGAATGTTCTCGTAAAAAGAAAAGCCTCCCAAACAAACTACAATCACATCTACTACTCATCAAACTACTACCACCAGTTGAACTACTAAGAAACATATCATCATCATCACCATAATGTTCAATTGCACCATAAGCACCTCCCCTGCACTGCATGTCACATTTGCCCCGCTGAAGCAGCCAGTCCTCTGCTCAATCCCTTTTCCACCCTCAAGAACAAAGCTGGAGCTGGAGCTCCCATTACTAAACAAGATGCACCAGAGGAACGGCCCCTGGTTGTCCTCTCTGACATAGCCAACTCCGACCTCATTGTGCTCTTTGCTTTGCAGAAGAGAGAGTGACCTGTTGTTTGGGACTAGAACACCAGTGAAGGCTTGCTGTATGTCTACTTGGCGGTCCCAGGAGCAGCCGAAGATGTGGCCGGAGATGTCCTCCACGGTCGGCAGCTCTACCCCGCAGTTGGGCGCATAGACCTCAGTGATGTCGACTTCGGGAGGGCGGCAGTCGAGAGTGTTGTTGCCGGTGCAGTTTTTAGCGCATTTCAGTAAGAGCTGCAAGGCCATACAGCCTAGTCCTGCGCTGTTCGAGAGTTCTGGCAGCTTGGTGGCTGTTCTATTCTTGTTTATCAAGTTCACAATTTGGTTTGCAGGATTTCCTGGAGACAAGATCAGGTGCAAGAATTGGTAGCAGATCACTTGAGTCTGATACGATACTCCATGCTACTGAATGATGAGTAGTTTTTATATACACCTTATCCACTGCAATGTTCAAATGTAAGACCTTTGCAGCATGCAAATTATAATTTTTAAGAAACCAATTATTCCCAATTCTAGTTGGAATCAAACGACAAATCTAACAATCACATCTCTACTAGTAACTTCTCAGTGAGCTGAAGGGATAAAAATGCAATCTGTACTATAGATTAAGAAAGAAAAAAAAAGTGAGGAGAAAGTACCATTGTCAATTTGGATTTGGGCTGAGACAACTGGCAGAAGAAGTATGAGAGACGAAATGTAGATCTTACAGTTCCACATCGAGAAACAATGGCAAACCTCACATCAGATCAACCTCCAGAGCAAAATAGCACTCGAATGGAGAAGTTTCCTCGCAATCCTAGCACCGGTGGAAGATGCACAGGATGGAGGTAACAAGTGAGTGCAGCTTGAGTTGGATGCTGCTTTGCTTTTACCCTGGAAATGAGGGTAGTGGCGTAAGTGGAGGACAGTATTTAGGGTTGGGGAGATGGAGACAGACACCCCAGAGGAAAGCCCGAAAAGGGGCTGGGTGGTGGACCCTGCTAGGCTGTTGATGTTTTGATGAGGGTTGCTAGATGCACATTATTACCTCGTGTCCTTTAGAAGCTGCTTTTGTGGTGATCCAGTTGTATCAAAATACAGAGCATGGCAGCAGAATAAGTAGGTTGTTTCAATGGCACCTCTAAATCGAAAACACAGAATTTGGACTGACACTTCAGACTACCTAATTAAGGGCAGTATGAAATCTCACAGATTTTCTGAATCCTACAAATCTAGTTTGTAGAATCCCACAGATACATGGAATCTTTCATATCTGATAGATTGCACATTTTAAGAGTTATTTTCTAAGACTTCCTACTGTGATTCCTGAATTACAATAGGAAGTCTACTTTTCTTATGAATGCTGGTCCAGTGTACCTATCTGAAGGATGAACAAAAGAGAGGTATCTTGTCCTCTACTCTGCAAGTATGCTTAATTTGTTTTTTCTCGTTTATCAATTAGCATCTCCACCTTATTTCCTTTTGTGGGGTTGACCTTGTGAAGCAATGGTTGTTGGTAGGTTTGTCTGTCAATTACATACATGAATGAATTAGGTCAAATACTTGGAAATAGTTGGCTAGTTCGTTCTTTAAGAAAGAGATATGGCAGTCCTTGTGGAGTCCTGTTGAAGTACGTACAAAAAAAAAGAGTGTTTGGTTAGAGGTATCATTCTGTCGCTAAGGACTCTTTCTTAGGGGAGATCAGGTTCTTCTTTATTATTTCTTAATTTAAAAAAAAAATGCGTTTCATTGCCAGAGTCTACAAATCCTTTCCATTTCATCTCATATTGGATAGTGTATCTCGGGAAGTAAAATCTGAACTAACAGAGGAGTTGACTGAGTTTAGTGTGTCAGATCGATCGTCATCCCACCCAGCACCAAATCAAACCATGAGAGTGCTCATCTCTACTAAATCATGAGTTGGAGAAGCAAACGTAGGCCCTGCGCAATGCTGACACAACAAATGTTCCATCGAGTATACTTGTCAATACAAAATCAAATAAGGTAAGTAGCTTAGAGAACACAGTCATACACTGACTTCACAGATACGACAATTGACAACTATGGGAAATTCCTGCTGGAAACAAAAGGAAGGAGGAGTTTTGGCTGTCCCTGTAGTCCTTGCACATCAGCTACCGTCATCATCACACTCGATCAAAGAAAACAGAGCTCAGTTCGATTGCAGTTGCCGGGTTCTTTTCAACCGGGATGCTTGCAACAGCAATATCAAGGGGAAGGTGAGTTTGGAAGGTGCTCTAAATATAAGGGCGTGGTGGGTGTATCTGTGGTGGCTCCGTATCCTTCCCCTGGTTGCCAGAGAAGATGGGGAGACGTCCATGCTGTGATAAGCTGGGAGTGAAGAAGGGGCCCTGGTCGGCGGAGGAGGATAAGAAGCTCATCAACTTCATCCTCGCCAATGGCCATTGCTGCTGGCGCGCGGTCCCCAAGCTCGCGGGGTTGCTCCGGTGCGGCAAGAGCTGCAGGCTCCGGTGGACGAACTACCTGCGGCCGGACCTCAAGAGAGGCTTGCTCAGTGAGGCCGAAGAGAGGCTCGTCATCGATCTCCATGCTCGCTTGGGCAATAGGTTGCCATACTAAATTTCCCCCTCGTGCATTTTCGTATGGTTAATTTGGTCGATCAATTTAATGAACTAGACAAATCTAAAGCAGGTTTGAACCTTGCAATTTCCATTTCCATCTCTATTTGCTCGATTCCAAATAATGATACATCTTGTCTGTGATATTTTCTTGCTTTTTCTTCGTTTTTATGCTTAATTGAATTTGCATAGTTATATATTTTAGTTTATTGAATGACCTCTCGAATTCTATGCAGGTGGTCTAAGATTGCTGCAAGTTTACCGGGAAGAACAGATAACGAGATCAAGAACCTCTGGAACACTCACATCAAGAAGAAACTAGTTAAGATGGGCATTGATCCTGTCACTCACCAGCCTCTCAATCAGCAACCGAGCCCTGTGCCTTCGCCGTCCATCGTGACGGCCGAGTCCCGCTCCGACGACCAGCTACACTCTCATGAGCACGAAGGACAAGTCCCTTCCTCTGACAACACAAGCCCGGCCGAGGCAACCTCTGACTCCGGCAGCACAGACGCCTTGCTAAGCTCCTTATGGGAAGACAGCACTTCGGTGCTCCTGGATGACATATGGCAGCTCACAACCAACGAAGACAACTACGACAGCGCCGGCGCCGGCGCCGGCGCCGACCAGATGCTTTGGGACAACAACGAAGGAATCTGCGAGTGGCTGCTGGACTACCAGGACTTCATCGTGGCTGATGTGGAATCCGAGAATTTGGACGGAGAGAGATCCACGACTGGCGCGTCAAGTAGGTAGAAAAACTGGAGCGGAGTTCTTTGCGCAGTGTATGTGGACTCAAGTGTAGATTAATTACATATCAATAAGTTTGACTGGTGAAGCAAGGGCGATGATCTTTGATCCCCAAGCAAAAGGACAAAGCAAACAAACAAACACACACATGCCCAAGTTGTATAAAACTGTATCTTACACGAGCACTAGAAACTTTTGTTCAAACAATATAATTAGGTTGATGTTCATACATATGAGAGTGCATGTTGAATTACAGTATGTATCATCCCTCTCTCTCACTGCCTTGTTCGAGTTGAGTTTATTCCAGAATCAACCTCTACTTTGACATTTCCACAAACTTTCAGCTATTGACTTTGATTACATCCTTATTTTATTTCGGCAGTTTTTTTTTCTTTGATTCTGAGAGAGAAATTTCACCTTTCAAAGCTGGAGTAAGGTAAGCAGTCCATCTTTAGACGTGGACATTTATATATATTGTGCAGTGAATAACGTTGGAATACTTTTTATGCCAATTTCTTGTGGTCTGGCTCAAGTCAACTATCAATATTGAGCAGTGACAACTAAAAAAGAAGAAGTTGATTTTGCTGCACCAGTTAGAGAACATAAGTAATAATAGTTAATCCAACACTATAAGACCAAACTGATTTTTTAACCAGAATTTTCTCTTCTGCTTGCGGTTCTGGGTGCTCCACGATTGATTTCTTCCTTCCTGACAAAAAACATCTGAAGCATTTCCTTGGATGGTGGATGACTATGCTTAATAAATTGGACAAACTAGATTTTGACTACTGCATCACAATAAGTGGTTGCATTTTCACACAAGGATTTCAAGACGGGTTTGGTTATCTGCTACCAAATCTCTTGACAAATGAAGAAAAAGACAGACCATTGTGCACGTTTGCTTCAACACCTGCTCCTTGACCGAGACTTGGCGTAGAGTTTTAGTTGCACCAGTCGAGTTGTTTACGGAGGTGACGAAATTAAGTTTCTGCATTTTCTCCAGATGAACTGGAGAACTCAACTGCGGGAATGTAGGCGACTGCAAATAGTAGAAAACAAGGAACAGTAATCAGAAAGCAACCCGTTTATTATCAAAATCTATCTCTTAGCTTTAAAAACGATTCCCCCATGGTCCTTAATTACAATATGCAAGAGTAAACTAAGGTTTCTGTAGATAATTAATTAAGGCATAGATGAAGCCCAGAGCAAGTTGGCAAGCTGCAGGAAAACATCTCTTTCTCCAAAGCAACGTCCCGGCCCCTTCATGTAGTTATCAGGTTCGGTGGAGCACATCAGTTTCAAAGGGAAGGTGTGTAAGAATCAAGGTTGGTTGGTGAATCCTTTTCAGAGCATGTATTCTATGCCTCGGCGATGCTCACTCCCAATAAGATAAATGCAGAGATGGTCGGTCCAGAGTCAAGGACTGATGATGATGCATCGCCATTTCAGGAGCAGGAGTAGTGGCCTAATGGGAAAAGCTAGCACTCGTGTTGCGTTCCATCAGCAAAAACGATGGAGCCTTGTGGTGTGGAAATTAAACTCGATCGATCGAGACTACAGGACGAGAAGAAAACTCCAAGTTGTACTCCTTCTCTGACTACTGCTAGCCAGCTTGAAGATAATATATATTGTAATTCTATTGGTTCTTGATTATGATTATTCAATTAATGTAATTGGAGGAGAGTTAATATGATTAATATATTGCGTGTTGTGGTTGTGCAATCTAATCTGAATTCAATGAATTTCATAATTCAGTACGCGTACGGATTGCAAGTCCTTGTCAAGAGAAGGATGGATCCTTATTTCATTATATATATATATATATATATATACAGATATGATATACTGCGCAACTCATTTCCGCGAGCCGTCCGCGACATCTGACGTGGCGAGAAGTTTCACTGTGCATCTCCGTCGACAGCGTGGCGCTAGCAATAAACAAACTTTCATCCCGCGTTTTCCAAAATCCCAAAATCCAAAATCGCGCGGCTGAATCTTCATTTGCTCCACGGCGTCGGGCGAAAATCGCTATTGGATCCCTAGCTTCCCTAGCCGGTACCAGACGCCACGAGAAGACGCCGCCGCCACACAATCTCGGCGAGCCGTCGGCGTCCATTTGGGGCGAGAAGGCGCCGCCCCCCTGGATTCGTCAACAGACTCATCTTCGAAGGTCCCTACCTTCCCTAGCCCGTACTAGACGCTGCGCCGCCGCCACACAATCTCTGCGAGCCGTCGGCGTCCATTCCCCGCGAGAAAAAGGCGCCCCCCGTGCCTTCGTCGGCCGACTCTTCTTCGTAGTTCCATTCTTTTGTTCTATTTATGTTTGGACAGAAATACTTCTGTTGGAATCTATGTTCTCTATCCTGAGCACCGGATTCGTACGCACCGCGTGCGCACTCCTCCGACGTTCACGCGCTTCCGCCGCCCGTTCATCGCCGTCCGACCACCGCCGGCAGCCGGACCGGATCCGTTGGAACCGCAACTCGACGGCGCACATTCCGGTATCGAATTTCGGCCGGATTGGGCCGGAATCCGGCCGAAACACGGCAGCAGTGACTGGCGCCGCTTCCGGCCGAAATCCGGCCGGATTCCGGCCGAATCGCGGCCGAAGACCGGCCGCAGTCGACGCGCCCGGCGCCGGCGCGTCGACCGCGGCCGGTCTCCGGCCGCGATTTGGCCGGAATCCGGCTGATTTCGGCCGGAATCGGACAACAGTGTCTGTTGGCCGATTCCGGCCGAAATCCGACCGGATTCCGGCCAAATCGCGGCCGGAATCCGGCCACCGCCGGACCGCCGGCGAGTTGCGGTTCCAACGGGTCCGGTCCGGCGGCCAACGGTGGTCGGACGGCGATGAACGGGGGGCGAGAAGCGGCAGAGGTCCGAGGAGAAACACTGTTCAATCGCGATTTTTGGACGGCTGAGCTTTGCGCGCGCGATCGGATGAACGGTCAGGATGAGGTGCTCACGGGTGCTCAGGATGGAGGTGCTCAGGATAGCCCTTCTATATATATATATATATATATATATATATATATAATATTTTTAAAAAGAGGGCATTGTTGATGAGCTTAACCAATTATTAATGAAGTATTAAAAATGATCTTAAAACTTGTTGCAGGATTTTGGCCTGATGAAAGTCAACTGGTTAAGTTGTTTGTCATCCTCCAAAGAACAATATGAACCAAGCCAAAATCTTCCTATCAAACTATTTGACTTGACTCATTATTTGTGTGTGTGCGTGTGTAAAGACAATGAATTCACTTAATGAATATTAATTGATTTTTGTCTTATTTGAGAAGGAAGAGTGTATATATGTATTATTCTTTGATTTATCATTTTTCTTCTGAAAATTATGGAAAGAACTTTGCTGGAAAAAAAAACTTTAGCTTCAACATCAATAAAGATGATTGTCATGTACCACTTAACTTCATAAATATATATATATATATATATATATATATATATATATATATATATATATATATATATATATATATATATATTTGATATTTTACGCGATATATATATATATATATATTTGATATTTTATGCGACCCGCGCTGCGCGACTCCGTGAGCAACACAGCCGACCCATCGCCGCGCCGTTTGGCCACCGGCCCGAGCACGATCGACGCATCGCTCGTTGGACGGCACGGCGAGGGCGGTGGCAGCGGCGGGGGTCGAGGGTGGAACACTGTGCATCAGACAGTGCAACAAAATTTTCCAACTGACTTGAGGAGATTATCATGTTTTTCAATGACACCTACCTAAAATAAGATAATATAAATATATATATAGCAAGTGATTATAAAGTATGCAGTTAGCTAGATTTTGACTGAGTTATATTGCTATATATCAAATTTCGGTCAGATCATATTGACTGGAATTTTAAACTAGATATTCGTAGACTTAAAAAAATACAAATATATTGTTTTTATTATTATTATTACTTTGTGACTTGATCTGATGCTGAACTACTTTCATTATTTGTGTGTGTGCGTGTGTGGGAAGACAATGAATTCATTTAATGAATATTAATTGATTTTTCTCTTACTTGAGAAGGAAGAGTTACAAATAATGTATAGTTAAATGTATTATTCTTTGATTTATCATTTTTCCTCTGAAATTTTATGGAAAGAACTTTGCTGGAAAAAAAAAAACTTTAACTTCAACAGTCAATAAAAAAGAGGCATTGTTGATGAGCTTGCAGCCAATTATTAATGAAGTGTTAAAAATGATCTTAAAACTTGTTCAACGTTTTGGCCTAATGAAAGTCAACTGGTTAAGTTGTTTGTCATCCTCCAAAGAACAGAGATCAACCAAGCCAAAATCTTCCTATCAAACTATTTGACTTGACTGATCAAAATATAAACAAGAACAGAGTAACTGCAATGATCTACTGCAGAACGTGTCACAAAAGCTGTTCTACGGCAGACTTTTTCTTTCAGAAAAGTTTTTTTTAATGTTTTGAAAATAGTTAGTTTCAAGATTGAACTGATAAAACAATCATGCAAGTCATACTTCACTAGTAGAATAATGTTATACTACGATGACACTATTGAAAAATACATTTAAATGTGATATCATCTTATACCCTTCGACATTCTTAATATTTACATAATGTCATTATAAAATATTTATGTTCTTCCTCGTCGATAGAGAGCTACAAGGAAGCAAGTAGAACTCATCGAAAACTTTTCCTTTCGCATCGTAGAGAAGCAAAGTTACATTTATTTATTTTGATTCGAATTAAGAAGCACTCTCATGGATGGACCTTTTGCACACAACCACCAAACACACGATCATCAATTTGGCATTCAAACATCTTGAAAGGGATTGTTAAGGATCTTCTCCACTTCCATTGAAATGAGGATTTAGTTTTAAATATATATATGTTCACATAAAATATTGATAAGGAAGGAATATATGCTTTGCCATGATTGGTCCAACAGATTCAATTTTATAATAAAAGTTAATAGATTTTTTTTAAATATTGAACAAAGAAAATGGGCAAGTAGTGTATTTAAAAATTAATCTACTTGTTAAATTAAAGAAGATGGATGAAGTGAAAGAGACTATAAATTCATATTATTAATGTTTTGGTTTACATAATGTTGACGTAATCACTAACTTAAGAAGTAGGTGAGAATGGAAAAAATGTCTCTATAATTTTCTCAGTTTAATTTATTGTTTTTATATTTTTATCATTGACTAATTTTATGTTTTAATTATCAAATATTAATTTAGATGACAGTTTGAACTCATATTTCAATTAATATCATTCATAATTTATTTTCCAGTGCTTATTTCATTGCCCTTTCACATTGCTAGCTATTAATAAGAGTACTTAAAAAAAAAAATTAAATTCAATTTTTTTTATATTTCTATTTTTTGCATTTAAGATTTTTTCTAGTTCAAATTTAAATCAAACTAATTGTATTTATAATGACAAAAGTGTTTAGTGATAAAAATGATCGAAATATGGGGCAAACTATAATTTTAAAAATTTAAGGAGAACTTAAAAACATGTAAATTACAAGGAAAAAATTGATTTTTTTTCACTATGATTTAGCGTTGACTATCATGTTGACTTAGGTAAATGGTAAGATTTTGAAAAAGTTCTATTGTTAGAGTAAAGTGCAAATTTATCAAAATCTAGAGAATGAAATTAAAAAAAATAGTGAAATGTAATGACTGAAAAATGTTTAAATGGCCTGGCCCATCATGCTTCATGAGTTGGGCTTGGAATGAAGTTTAGGCCCAGATATGCTAGAGCCCGTCAAAGGCAACCAGTGAAAAAATACACAAGAATAAGAATATAAGCTGGGAGATTTTTTTATATTTAATTTTGTGGATCTTTGATGTAAAATTACTCTTCATTTGAAGATAAGAAGAGTTATTCTTTTTAATAGTATTATTGTATAAATTCAAAATTTTAACTTTAGGCTGAATCTATAAAGAAATATCTCTTTACCTTGGTGGTCAGTGGAAACTTCAAATCGAGTTTTAACTTTAGTCCGAGATTAACTGAGATTTATCATTTTTTTTATAAAGAAAGATCTCTACTTTTTTTCAATTTTTATATCTCAATTTTTGCCAATGTTGAAATTCTATTTATTTGAGAAAAAAGTTGATAAAAAATGTAAATTATGGGGAATTTGAGGAATTTCTAAAGTAGGAGTGTGTTTTGGACAAAAAGGAAATTTGGGTGTGTGTGATATTAGAAATTTGCCAATGTTGAAACTTTATTCATAGGATCAAAATTTTGGGGCAACATGTTAAAATGGTAAATTCTGAGAGCCAAATGTCAATTGCATATCCCAGCGGCCAGCGTAAGCCCTAATCTTGACCCGATGATCGATCCCCTTAACCCTCGGATCGGCGCACGAAAGACCTCCTCTCCCCCTTCCCTCATCTTCCCACAGCCGGCGGCGGCGGCTTTCTCTCTTTCTCTCTCTACGTGCAGGCGATGGATTCTGACGACGGGAAGCTCTTCATTGGGGGTCTCTCGTGGGAGACCACGGAGGAAAGGCTCAGGGAGCACTTCAGCGACTATGGCGAGGTCCTCGATGCCGTCATCATGAGGGACAAGGCCACGGGCCGCCCCAGAGGTTTTGGGTTCGTTGTCTTTGCCGACCCCTCTATGCTCGAGCGCGTGCTCCAGGACAAGCACGTCCTTGATGGCCGCACCGTGAGTTCTGTTCTCCCTTTTTTGTGGTCGATTCCTCTATCCTGTTTTCGTTGATTTCTGCATCTAGGTTTCATGATTTCATATTTGATTTGTTCATGATTTCATATTTGATTAGTTGGTTCTCCTTGTTGGTAGAATTTGGGGATCTTCCTTTGCTTGTGCTCCATTGAAAATTGAAAGTTATTATAGTTTTTTTTCCTCTCAAGCTTATCTATCTTCCATATCTTTGTTATGTGTATTTACTTGCTTAAACTGATTTCTTTATGTAGATTATCTTCCATTACCATTGGTTTGTTTATTTTACGAATGATAGATAATAGAAAGAATACTTAGACTTTTGTTTCTGTCAATGATAAGCACTTGCTTGTTTATTTTGTAATTTCCTGTAGGCACTTTTTTGTCCAGATAAACAATTATTCAGTTACTTTGTAACGTTCATGGTTCATTTATGTCGCTTAGCATAGGATTTTGTTAGCTTCTTGAATGTTGTTTTCATAAAGGGAAATTGTCTCCTGATTGTGTAATGTTTATTAGAAGTGAACGAACCAATCTTGAGAAATGTTGTGTTTAAATTATTCTTCATGCTTGCTATTGATTGTTCTTACTTTGATGGCATCTGATCTTGTATTTGTTGGTTTTTGCTACTTGCACCATTTATAAATGTGATATGAGGATATAAGATATTAAGAAACCCACAGTTCAATATATCATTTACCATGGATTGAATCGACAACTCTAGAAGGACTATTTTGCATGAGTTAGTAATTAGTATTTCTATCCTTGTATAATTGTTCATTTGCGGGATAAAGGGCACTTTGTTGAAATGAAAATGAACTTCCTGAGTCTCATGTGATTATCATGCCGTACTTATCCTTAAAAGGCCCTTAAAAGAAAAATAAGATTTTTGTACAATCTATTATATGTTATGAATGAAAGTGTTGGGTTGTTAGACAACATGTAGAAAAAATAATGTAAGGATAAAGTTAATGCACACACACATATTATTATCTAGGAGCAACTAGGTGAAGCTACAATAGGGTGATAAACAAGAGAAAATAGGTTGAGATGGTATAAATTTGGTCAAATCCATCAATAGAATTTATAGTTAGACTAGCTGAATTAATTACAAAAGAAGGTGCAATGGGTAGTGAGGACAAAAGATTTAGTTGATTTGACCATTGCATAGAGCATTTAAGATTCAATAAGATTTTTTATTGATACAAATATGGGTTGATGATGACATCTTGGATCCCATTTGCATCTCCTCTCCTTGCTTTCTTTTTCTTTTTCTTCTCCTCTATTTTTTCTTTTTAAAATCAATATCAGCCTATTATAGTTGAGTTTATTTATGGTGCAACTGCCTGCAACCACCAAAACTTAACTATCATTTTAGTAAAGATCTCAACATATTATGAAACATTTGGTTTCATCTGAAAATTTGTGGGAGAGGTGAGAAAAGGAAGGTGATGTGGCTTTTCCTTCACACACTACTACTTCTTTCCTTTTCGTTCCCCTTCTTCAAGCAAACAACATAAAGGATTTCTCTTCGTCCTCTTCTCTTCTCTTGCCTTTGCCTCCCTTCCACTGTAATTTTTTCCTTGCAAGTAAACAGAACCTTAGTCACATAATTCTCATTCCTTAGTCACAAACAAGCTGATGAACTCATTACGCGCTGGTCTTGTTTCTTAGCTTATATTAACATCTCTCTCTTCTCTTATCTAATCTCTATTATCACTTTTCTCTCTTTTTCTCTGATACCTCATGGAGGAAGCTTTATCCCTTTAGCAAAGGAAATCCATGGTTGGCGTCAAAAATTTTATCTGGACCAATACTGGCAAAATATAGATTATTTTTTAGTATAAGGATTATAAAATTTGACAAAAAATTAACCAATGTTAATTGTGGTTCATAACTATGATTGCTTTTGTGGTGGGGAATTTTGCTTCTTTTGGGAATAATTCGCCATCAAAGGTTACTAATTCACCATAAAGCTAAAGTTGTTACAATATCATTGCTATTTTTCTGTCTGATCATTTTCCTGTTTCAGGTATAATTTCTGGTGTTATGTTTTGAAATTTTATGTTCCTCTGCAATTATGAACCTTTTCATTACACTATGTCAAAATATGAATCATATATATTACCTCTTTGATGTGTGTGAACGAACTTCACTTTTATTTCTGTTTGATATAAGTTCTATATTTGTTTTCTGGACTTTCTGATCTAACCAATAGGTAGAAGCCAAAAGGGCGCTTTCAAGGGAAGAACAACAAACATCTGCAAGATCTGGAAATCTGAATTCTGGAAATCTTAATGCTGGTAGGTCAGCTGGAGCAAGTTCTGGTGCAAACATAAGAACCAAGAAGATATTTGTTGGAGGCTTGCCTCCTACTCTAACAGAGGAGGGGTTTCGTCAATACTTTGAGTCCTTCGGCACAGTGACGGATGCAGTTGTGATGTATGATCAAAACACTCATCGACCTCGAGGCTTTGGGTTCATCTCCTTCGAATTAGAGGATACTGTGGATAAAGTTCTTCAGAAGACCTTTCATGATCTGAATGGAAAGGCTGTCGAAGTTAAGCGTGCTCTTCCAAAAGATGCAAATTCAAATACCGGCAGTGGCCGATCCATGGGAAGTGGATCTCATCAATCTTATGGCGGTTCTAGTGGTAATGCTAGCTCGTATGATGCCAGGACTGATTCTAATAGGTACATTCAACCTCAAGGAGCAGGTGGTGGGCTTCCACCATATGGTTCTTCTGGCTATGGTGCACCTAGTTATGGGTATGGAGCAGCAAATAATGGTGTTGGATATGCAGGTTATGGTGTTGGGGGTTATGGTACTGGTGCTACTGGGTATACTGGACCTGCTGGTGCCTATGGAAATCCTAATGCTCCTATGTCTGGTTATGTTGGGGGCTCTCCAGGAGCTCAAAGAAATCTCTGGAATAATCAGGTTCCTGGTTATGGGTCTGCAGGATATAGTGGAACTGCATCTTATGGTCCAGCACCTTCATGGAATGCTTCAACACCCAGTGGAGGGTCTGCTACAACACCGACAGGTCAAAGTGGAACTTCTGGGTACATGGGCCAAGGTTATGGGTATGGTGGATATGGAGGGCCAGAAGGACCTTATGGCAATCAAGGTGGCTATGGCTCCTATGGCACTCGTGGTAATGGTGGCCCTATTAATAATTTTTCAGGCAATGCAGGAGAACAAGGAGGTTCTGCTTACACTGGTGGAGGTTATACTAATGCAAGCTCAGGTTATCCCAATTCTTGGAAGTCAGAACCTTCACAAGCTGGGTCATATGGATCTCCTCAGGTGAATGGTCCTGGTGGTCAAGCTAGTTATGGAGGTGGTTATGGTGGTCCTCAAGGCAGGCAAGTCCAGCAGCAGTGAAGGCAGGGCCTTGGTTGGAAGCTCACCCTCTAGTGCTTATTGGGGTATATCGTATCTGGCATCTATGGAGAGCTAAATTTATCCTGGGTTGGACTGCTTGACCTCAGTAGTTTAAATGCTATTCTCACTTGATATCATCTCAGTAGTTATCATCTGAGTAGTTTATCTATCATTCTCGTCTTCGTAGTATAAATCAGTATTCTGAGGAGTAGTAGATACCTCATAGTATCATACTTAAAGCTTCTCCCTCTTTTAAGTTTGGTGTGTTTCTGCAGCTATACTTCAGGAAACTTTAATTTGCTCTCTGCACCTCTAGTAATAATCAATAGTTTATGGACTTCTGTTTGGATGTAGTTTAACTTTAGTATGTATTGTATGACTAGTTTTACTTGAACTTTTGTATTGTGGTTCTTTGATGTGAGCTTTCTGGTGAAAATTAGCTGCAAATATGTGATATTTGCTTTGCATCCAGATAAAGGTGTAGTGATGTTTCTTTATTGATGCAGCATCAGTAGCTTTGGTGTATGATGTAGAGTAGAAGATTAGAGTAATAGAATACAGAGTAATGGAGGCTACTTACAGCTGAAGTAGACTATTGCTAAGGAATATGGCAGCCTAGTAGGTTAGATATTTGTCAATGGCATAATTGTTCTTCCCTTTTATGCCCTTTGTACAGGCGCTGCAGCATTTGCACTTTGGCCCCATCGCCAAATTGAGAAGCCTTTTACAGGTTGAGAGAGAGAAGCATTGTCAAGGAGAGGTCAGATGCCTGTGGTGTTTGTTTGAAGTTGGAACACTTATCATTGCTGGTTTGCATTATTCGGAAGTCATGCTTCACAAAGGTGTTATGGAGTATTCTTTAACATTAACTGCTGTGTCCATCATTGCGCTTGTTGTGATTGCATGGAGGTTCCTGACTATAACTTACAATGAATTTTCCTTCTATATGCTGTATCTGCAAAATATTGTTTCCTTACCAGGTTTGGAATGATTGTCTTGCTGAAAAACTGATTAGCCTGAATGTATTATGCACCAATTGATTTTGCCAAAATTCTTTCATGCTCGTTAAGGACATAATTCAATATTTGTGAATTGTTACAAATGCCCTATTATTTACAGAGTGCTTGCAGCTGAGTTTTGTGTTTAAAGGACTAGGTTAAAGTTGTGTCATTCATATAGAAGCACGTTAATATGTGGCAGTGTAGAATATCATTAACCAAATGTTTTTCCTCAGTGATGCATTTTAGTTTACCAAAATGTTTAGAATATCTAGAAACACAACTTCAGATTGTGACAGAGACAGGCTGACGGCTGGTGAGCTTCATGTGATGATGGTTTCATTGTGTACATTGATGCTTCTATCCAAAGGCTACAAATTGTCTTTATGTTAAGAGGGTATTTGCCTACGCCCCAGTACAAATTATGGAGAATGAGTGTAACTACTTTGTTCATAACTTGGAGTTAAGTTGCCATTGTGTTCACCTTCAAGGACCTTACAAAATATAAAATGCTAGTGCTATCAATTATCATTCAAACAAAACTAATATGTTAGTGGCTTTTCCAGAAGAAAATCCTAAAGGATCTTGCACATATTGTCGTAGGGGATCGTCCTTCGTAATGCTGATTAAAAGTGGTTAGTCAGATAATCGTCATCTTTAAGTTTTGGGAAAAGTGGTAGAGTTCACCCCAACCCAAGGACGAGCTACTTAAAAGGTGTTCATGCTTCGATGTTAATACCTTATCAATGGGAGGATGTTCAAAGATTTCACGAGATTTTACTGGTGACAAAGCATGACAAGAAAGTTGGTAATCTGTAGCAAGTGCTCTATGTCTGTAGAGCAAGGCATACCATCATACATTTGTGATGCTACTTTCAAGGATCCTTGTTCTCGAGTGGAAATGAGAACACATTACAATGGATTTCGCAATGAAATTTTGGAGGACTACAAAAGGGTACAAATTGATTTGGGTCATTGCGAATAGATTGACCAAAGTTAACTCGCTCTTGGCTACTCACTGAATTGGCTTAGCTTACTGAACTTCACTACAAACAGATCATCAAATTTCATTTCATATATTTTAGTGAATTACTCAATAGTATTTGTGAATAAACTTGCAAATTCCTAGAATTGCATATATAATAATAATAATAATAAGAAAAAGTAGCTCGATATATGAAATTCAATACGGGATCTCAAGAAAGGCGGATCACAAGTCATAACTGAGAAAATGCACAATAAAACATCAAAATTCAGTATTTTACTACACAATTAAATATGATTACTGAGAAAATTAAAATGATGCTGTCAATAAAGACTAGTAAAATTTTTACAGCGAGACACATTTAAATTACTTAAACAGATCACTAGTGATACAATTTGTATAAATCTCAAGAAATAAGATTCCTGTAGTAGAGTTGAAATAGTTGAAACAAACATGATGAATAAAATAAAAATGCAATCTAAGTTAATTAGATATACACTGAGATTTAGGGTAAAAAATAATGCATCTTTTACAATTTACTAGGCTAGCAGTTATTATACCCTAGTCAGGTCCTCTACACCCTGAAAATAAAGAGAAGGAATTCTGCGACATAAATTTCTAACCGTAGTCATTATGTGCTGAGCATATTGCCTACGATTGTTCCAATAGACATAATATTGCCGATTACTACTGGAAAACTGGAACTACAAAAGCATGTCACCGACGGCCATCACATCTCAGCAAAATATAAATGAACACGAAATTATCAATGCATATCACTTCCTTGTTAAATCACCTAACTTACCTGATGTACAACACTCAATTTGCTATACGAAACCATCCACCAGCTGGTGATTATCTGTAGTTTTTGAGGATTGCTTTCTACCTGCACCTTGCTTGCTCTTTCCCTTCTTGGCCTTCAGGCGACGCTTCTTTTCCATTGCGTCAATCCAGGTATATTCTGAAGGAATACTGAAAGGATCAGCCTCATCTTTCGAGCTCCGCAATTCATTGCTATCACTAGTCTGCCCACCTTGGTTTCCTCTCATCCATGAATACCAGGAACCTGATTCTTGTGCTTCCTTGACTTTGCTTTCCTGGAAATGGGTGGGGCTGGAAGGAGGGGTTGAAAATTCATCAGATTGTTGTAGCTCTTCAAATTTAGTGAAGGTGATGAGGACCCGGATGGTAGGGACGATCGGAATGGCCAACTGAAATGGAAGAATTTACAGTTCAGTGGTCAATAAAATGAATACAGCATATTGTAGAATTGAAACCATGTTTAACCCTTCATAACTTCATAGACGTAAGAATTCACTTGGGAATAATAGCGACCAAATTATAAGCATTAAAACAATGAAAAACATTTAGTCACATAATACTTTGATACCCATAATTATTTTAACACCCTTAAGCTGAAGCATAGTTATTGATCTATATCCAGCTTTTATATAGAGCAAAACACTATAAAAAAGATACAATTGAAGAGACTGTTGACTGATCTTCAAAAGAGTTGATGGTTAGACTTGAAATTAAAGATATTATTTGATTTAATCTTCAAATAAATAAGATCACTTTTGAGTAATCTTCTTTCTGAAGTTAGCGAAGACTAAGTAAAAGAGACAAATTAAGCTTCCAGTACCTACTCAAGAATAATCAAGAGGAGACTGAATAAGGATATGACATTTACTCAAGAGAGTATATGCTAGAAACGAGATAATAATGGAACTATGCTTTGAGATTGCAATCAATAAAAAAAGCTAATCAAAGTATTGTGGACAAAAGTGAAACGAGATCTCCAAACATCTACTCTGGAAGAGGAGAATTGTGAGAAGGAGATCGAGTTCATGCTCATTCTACTTGGAGAGAGATGATAAGTTTGAACAACTCATTAAACTAAATGAGCAATCATCAACATGTGTTTGAACAATGTCCACGAATAAAGGTTGTGAACTAAGTTATTAATAAAACTTTTATTAAACTTATAAATAAACAAAAAAAATCTCTTAAAACAACCAAAAATACACTTTGTAAAATTAAGCTCACTAACTAATCAAACATGCTTAAAATTGCAAACGTTTCAAACAAGGTTGAATTAAAAGCTCATTAATATCTAAATGACCCAAGCTCAAGTTGCTCAAACTCAAAAACAAGAAACCAAACCAAGCTTAATCAGGTTAATTTTAGGGTCGGCTTGGTTTGACTCTCAATTACCTTATCAAATAACCTTTAACAACACAAACTTAGGCTCGGTTTGGCTTGTTTACAATTTAGGTAGCATGCATAATGAATTATTATGCAGATGTAAAACTTCCTACCAATTATTGAAAAACAGATCCATAGGAGCCTAGACAAAAGTAATTGGCAAGCTTCACCACAATGAGCCTGAACATCTCATTTATAACATATGAGAGAGCATGGAGAAAACCATGGTGATAAAGCGTGGCTTAACAAAATTGCACAAAAAAATATCATTAGGGGATAAAGCTATAAGCATGGCAGATTTTTTATTTTATTCTTTTGAAACTTGGAGATGCAGTTTGCTTAAAAGAAGTGAAAATTAAATGATGGAAAAGAATAAATTTCATCTCAAAGACCAAAAGAGAACTTCTATCTTGAAGTAGAGTGAAAAGAAAAAGATCACATAACACACTTTTTTTTATCTGTAAATATATATTAAAAAAAAACAATTGCAGGTGGACAGCCTACAAGTAAAATCTGCAGCAAATGACCAGTTGCAGATTTCTGTTTGTTGGCCAGCGCATCCGCTTTGAGCACATATGCTTAGAAACTAAAGCCTACATGCTTGGTCTGCTCATGACTTGAAACAGTACATTTTGTACTTACATGTAGGATGGAGAATAGAAATTAGATTGATATTCTTCCTGTATCATTATGTTTCCCTCTTGTCTTCTCTCAGTTTGTCTTCCCACCCTCGTTGGCCAATAACAATGAACTACCATGTAACTCTCACCCCTTCAATCTATCTAGTGGTTTATCCTTTATGTGAGAATAACACTAAAATTAATGAGAAGAGCTTGAAGGCAGCGGTCCAGCAGTCAAATACAACTGTAACTACTACTTGCAACCGTTTCTGCCCTAACCATGTTATCAGTAGTGATTATTTTATCATCATGGATGTATTTACTCAAACATGACCTGCAGATCTTCACATTTTCAAGGGGCTGATTACTAGGATAAATAAATAGAAGAATCAAGAAACCAATTCTTCCTTAAGAATTATGTTTTGTACCTCATTAATACCAAATGAATTACATGTTTCACTCTCACCAAGAAAATATAACAAAATATGCATTGGCAAAAAAAGAGGGACTAAGCAAGAAAGTTATAGTTTTTGGTAAGCTATAAAATACCAAAGGTAAAATTTGATATAAATCTGCTAAGGTCAATTCTGCAGGTCACAAAAACCCTCAATAGTTTACTTATAACAATGCACATGCTTTAGCAATATTTTATTCAGACATCTTTTTACCTCTACTAAAACTGCTCAATAAGGAATTAAAGATAATTTCCCAGTAAGGATAATGCAAACCTAGCATTCATCACTATGCAATGAGAAATTCAGAATCTGTAGCATGGATACAAAATAAAATAAATATGAACCAGACAAACTAGATTTCTATAAATGGGGAACATGGAAAAGAAACAAAGGTAAATTCATAATGAAGCTGTGACAAATGTGAATGGACGAGTAAAACAGTGACATCGAAGAAAAATTACAAAATAAGAATTTTCATTTGGATGCAAAATCAAGTTAAACCAAAAAGGAAGACTTAATCCTAAATATGAAATTACTCAAATGTAGCTTTCACTTTTATTGAAAAAACTAAAAAATAATCAAAAGAGAAAAATCGACATAAAAAATGTGCCTTTTTATTGATATAAAAATAGACAATACTCAAGAGAGGAATCTACTTAAAACATGCACCCAAAAATTACCTTAACTGGAAATGTGCCTTGAGGCAGCTTTGTGGTTAAAAGCTCCCTGAGCCTCCTCACAGCCTTCACCTTGTTAGCTAAGACATCTAGTAAAGGAAGAAGCTCATCCGTTTTCAAAGGAAAATCTGGAGTCAACCACAAAATTGGTCTCAAACCTTTCTTGAATTCACTTTCATGTTTGCTAGATTCACTGTGACCATTCTTCTTCTTTGTGCTTTTTTCATTCCCCTTCTTAGCATCTGTTTTTTCTTTTGTTAATTTATCTTTATGATGTCCATTATCTGGAAACTTTGAATGTCTATCTTTTGTGTCATCTGTATCTTCAACTCCATTATTCTTCAAAGTTTTTTTGTTACTCCATACTGACCAGTTTTTCTTTTCCTTGGAAATACCACTTGATTCAGAGTTTACTATACTTTCATGCGGCCCATTTTTTCCTTCAAATTCATCAAAACCCTGAGAATTACTCATCTGAAGTGCTGAATCCAACTGCACCCTCTCCTCTGGTGTCAATATTTCATCGAGCTCCCCATCAACATCTCCACCATTGGTCCCCCTTTCATCATTGTCCATGTTGAATAACTCCTCATCAGTCATAGCACCAGGGACCCTTCTTGACTTGACACTCACCATCACATTCAGCATATCATAGACCTTAGTTTTCCAATTCCCAACCATTTCAGATTTCTCATGTCGCCGCCAATTCAGATGAGGGATGAGCTCAGCTTGTGTAACGTCAATTCCTGGCCTGTACATATTTGTCTGAGACATCAAAGCAACTTCATGAGCCACCTCTGCTTCTGTGGGCTTGGCTCCAGCTCCTTCAAGTGCATTTGTGATCTCTTTCTCTTTATGAGCAAGCACAATTAGAGACCCAACAGGCAGCTGTGGATGCCCACTCTCAGCAGGAGCACCCTGACCAAGGAAGAGGAATGTCTGGTCAGCTCGCTGGATTCGGAATCCATCAAACCCTGCCAATGTCATGTCAGCTCTGAGATTTGAACCTCGCTTCCATATTCGATAAGTATCAGATGGTGCAATCCTTCCAATAAATGGGATCACTGAGCTCTCAAAGTTGAATGTGATCTCCATATAGAAATCCTGGATCCGTGCAATGGACGAAACAATGCGAGGTAGACGACGGCACCACTTAGCCCAGGCAAGGGGTTGGTTGTTGCGAGCAATGATCATGGCAATTGAATCCTCACGGGTGCAAACTGCCTCCTGGAGCGCAGACCAGCCATTCTCGTTCTGAAGAGACCAATCAGCGCCAGCTGACATGAGAATCTCAGCAGAGATAGGGTCACGAAGCCGGACAGCAAGGTGAAGGGGGGTCTCCCTATGGGGAACATCACGGCGGTCAATGGTCGCGGAGACAGAATCAGCTGTGAGCTCGCCGGCAAGGGATTCCTCCTCAGTGGTGACCTCCCCAGCCTTGGGGAGGCGAGGGAGTGCGGCGACGATCCGCTTGAGGCCTACATGGTCTCTTCGTAATACGGCGAAATGGGCTGGACTGTGACTGTACATAGATGGTTCCTCCATCCCAAAATTCCCTCCCCCGCCCCGCCCCGCCCCCCCCCCCCCTCTCCCCTCTTCCCTACGACCTGAAGCAGCTCATCGCTAAGCAACAAATCACATGTACAAGCCAGGAAGCAAAATCGTTCATTTTGCGGTCTAAATCGACAGATCAACTAAATTAAAAAAAAAAAAACCCTAGACGGCTTGAAAGAGAGCACAGATCGAAACTGAATTACCTCTAGTGTTCGCAGGAATCTACGCTACTGCGTCATTCCGAAGAGAAAGAATCGCGTCCACTAGTGCAATTGGACGGCGAAATCAACCAAGAATGCGAGCAAAGCTCAAGAGATTTGTATGCAGGGGAAGAGGAAAACTGTCCGAACAGATGCGGGCAGGGATTCAGAAAAAGGAACCGGCGGCCTGCTTCAGGAAGAGAGATCTGCGATGATTGCGACAAAAATATCAATTGCCAGAGAAAAAAAAATCGGAGGTTGATATCCGGAACCGAATCTATTCGATAATGATTCGGTTGGCGAACTTGATAGGGAAGAGGGGAGGAGCGCTCTCTTCCCCTACGCGGAGAGAGAGAGAGAGAGAGAGAGAGAGAGAAGGAAAGGGCGAAGAGGAAAATGATGCGATTTATTTTTGCGATCGAATCACGAGAATACCATGTGCTTTTTCTGGGACTGTGATGGGCCCCATCTTTCAGTTAATGGAACGGAATAAAATGAGATCGGGTTCAATCAGATTGGTGCAAAATTAGAGTCCAATTTGGATAGAATCCGATAATTCAGATTAAATTAAAATTTTATTAATTCATTTTAAAATGAATTTAGATTGATCAATCTATTTAGGTCTACAATTCACGTAGGACGATTTATGATGGATTTGAATTGTTTCGTGAATTAAAAAAAAATATTTTTTAATTTAAAATTAATAAACTTAATAAATTAATAGGTTTGATATGTCTAAATAGCAATTTAAATTTAAAAATTTAAATTTAATCCGTTTAAATTGTAATTTAAATTTAAAAATTTTATTATTTTTAATTTTTTTAATAGGCCCGTGGCTTATCTCGTCTAATCCGTAATCCGTCTTAAATTGAGTTGAATTGAAGATTTCGTAATATGTCAAGTTGGTGGATCGATTCACCCAATTATATGATAAGTTTTTTATGGATTAGTTCATCCCGTTATGAGTGAATCTGTTTGACAATTCTAAATAAAATAAAAAAAATTGAAATGAAATAAAATGAAGCATTTTTTATTTTTTTAAATTTCATTGTAATGTTAAATCTGATTCATCTATTTGGTTCAGTCTAATGTGTCCAACTTAACTTTATTTTTTTTGAATACATTTGTTTCAGTTAGAGTGGTAGGCATTTCCTTCTAATTTATTTATAAGATAAATTTAGATTACAATTTATATTCAAAGATCAACTTTTAAAATTCTAGTATCATACTTTTGATTAATTTAATCTATTTAATGATCTAAATCTATTATTAATGCTCGACTTGATTTTGTCATTTGATACATTTAATTTAATCATTCTACTCGATTGGTTCACGTTGCATATTCATTCAATCTAGCCAATCTATTCGATGCAATTTATTCAATCCAATCAAGCTTAATTTTATTTATCGGGGTTGTTTTATTTATCTCTATTAAATTGAAATGATAAGGAATATGATATTTCATTAAAAAAATAGTTTCAGTCCATTCTTTGTTTTAGTTTTTCAAAGAATACATATTATCACGACATTCAATCCACAAAATAGCTCAAACAATTGTACTAGTCAAGCAAGTGATTAAACCAAATGGATAAATTAGATAGATTGACAAATCAATCAGATCAGGTAATTAGATCGATCAAATCCAGTAAATAGATCAATCATGTGGATAGATTGAGCAAGTGAAACATAGTGCGGTTGGTCCAGTCGAATCGAAAAATATCGGGTGCATTTGATTAATTGGATTATCCATGCTAAAGGGATGAAGGATCCACAAAGAAGAACTCCATGTTCCCTTCTCTTTTGTCTCACCACTGATCCCTCACCTTGTTGCTCTTTCCCTTCCGCCAAGGCATCACACAAGTGGTTTCGTATCAATGAGCAGATGGCTAGGGGACCAAAAGCTATTGCTAGCATGAATTGAGATTTAGCCAGAAGTCATGAAATATTTCCCGAAATCGGGTTTTATTTACATTGAGACCGAGCTTTGCTAAACACATGCAAGGACTTCAAGAGAAGGTGAGACCGAACGATTTGGTGACTTGGTTGGCCAGTAAATACTTCATAAGGGATATCGGAGTGTTGATATGCCGCGCGACTCCTCATCCGCGACTCCTCCGCGACAGCTGACGTGGCGCGATTTTTCCGCTTCGCGTGCTTCCACCGTGGCGACGAAACAAATCCAGGCTCTCCCAAAATCGCGCGGCCTAATCCTTCATTCCCGATCTCTGAAATCCTTCGCCTTCGTCGCCGCGGGAAGACGCAGCCGCCGCCGCCCGATCTGTGCCATCCGTCGCCGCGGGAAGATGCCGCCGCCCGATCCTTCGCCTTCGTCGCCGCGGGAAGACGCGCCGCCCGATCCTTCGCCGTGGCTAGCGATTCCGCCATTAAAAAATAGCAAAAACCCTAAATCCTTATTCTAACCCCCGATCCCGATCTCTCCCCTTCGTCGCCTCTCCCTCTCGTCGACTCCCTGTCCCGATCTCGATCTCAGAGACCTCGTCGCCGCTCTCACCTCTCCCCGTCTCGATCTCACAGCTCTACCATTCTGCGAGGAAATAAGAACTTCATCGTGGAGAGAAAAATCTTTTAGACTGGTCTTTGAAAATCTCTGTACAGATAATTATTCTTTGAAAATCTTTTAGACTGATCTTTGACAATCCTTGATCGCCGAGTTCTCAAGGATCTTGGGCTGCTACACCGCCGATGCCAAGATCTGCGACCTCCATTAACAACCGGAGCATGCTTTGCAATAAACAAGTATACAATCTGCCATCGATTTGTTTTACTGTACTGCTGATTGATGAAACAAGATGAGATGTGTAACTTATTGTACTTCCAATATTGTTTGCAGATGCATGATGTTGTGAATTTCTTCGGTTGAATTTCTATACTAATCGATCAGAACTTAGGCCTTCCACTTGTTCATGACTGCTCTTCTTCAGGTTAGACATGTAGCCAAACTTAGCTCTGTCTTTATTATTCCAGGATGTCACAAGGTTATTTGACCACTTAGCTAACACCTGTAGCTTTTTGATCGTTCCGGAATGCTACATTGGTGAGCTCACTTCTTCTGCAACTCTGCTCACGAGATTTGTTTTGAGAATACTGGGCATCCGCACAAAGCCTAGAAAACAGCAGCAACTGAGACCTCCTGGTGAGTTTCCAACTGCCGCCGGGCAACATTTCGTCGAGGGTCCTAAAGCTAGCGGTTCGTGGGATAACGTTTGGGCTGATGATATGAAGGAATCTTCCTAGACTGAATGCTAAATTGTTTTAGCTCAAAAGCGAGGATGGTTAACTTGCCTGCCATCACTCGATCACTTGTGCATTTTGCTGAGAACCATCTGATTTCTCATGTTACTTGCACTAAATGTACATATTGTGATAACGCCAGAAGTCTTGCCATGTTTCTGAGATATCTCTGTACAAACTCTTGGAAAGCCTATACAAGTGAAATTGTTACAGTTAAAGATCGATTTTTAGAATATTCATTTCTATTAAGATTCAAACTCTTTAATTCATGGGAGTATCAGGCTTCATGGAATACACAACAATACACATCTTAAGAATGCAGTTCATAATCAAACTAAAATATAGACATTATCACACATCCATGACACAACCATCCTAACTCTCACTCGGTTAATCTAAACAAAACCATTACATCCTTAAAACAAGGATATGGAAACATTTGAGTACAGATAGTTGATGAAACGGACGATTACATAGAATATTGCATAAAACATAAGAATAGTACACAATTGCAACTCATAATACAACATGGCAATCTGATCTGACCATGATGGATCATCTTGGTCCGAGACCGAAGTTGAATGTATGGGGTAACACATTACACCAACTGGGAAATACCCGAACAAGCTCATGTAAATATGTACAATAGAATGTTTGATAAAGATAAAAAAAAAAACCTAGGACTAGATACTACAACAACAAATAGAATTAGTCTCTTATGTCTTCATTTCCTTTGTTTTTGAAGATGGATTCATAGGAATCTCATTATCTTCCCTTTCAGACTTTTGTGTATCTTTAAACGGCTTCGTATTTGTTGACTGGTTGATTGCAACTTTATAGGAAGCTGGTTTTCCAACTCCTAAGCCTGCATGCTGTCAAAAACATATTTGTGAGCAAGTGAGAACACTAGATGAATTATTCATTCAAGATTTGCTGTATAGTATCCAAAAACATAACATAGGAACTAGAGATGCATAAAAAAGTATAATAACACTAGGAAAAAATGACATACGATTTTGAGAAAACAAACTGCTACAATGTATAGGGTAAACTTTGAATATAATATACTTCTGGGAAATGCCATGCCTCTGTTTGGCAACGACAACCTCTTAGCCTATGATTCCAGTTGAAAAGTCCTCTCCTTGGGATTGCTGTATGATCAAGAACCAATTGCCAAAACTCGGGAAGTAACTTCTCCACATGCCTCATCAGATGATTTTTGTTTTGGCTTACTGGAATGAAGGGCAGAAGAGGTCATTAAGCTAGCAGATCGGGAAGTAACTTCTCCACTTCCCTCAGACATTGAAGTGAATTGGATTGCAGAGTTGAAATGGGTTTTCTGCCAGTAGCTTTGGAGGGAGTCTTGGACATGCTGACAGCATTCTTTCCTTCAGTCGTTCCATTTTCATTAAGGTTAACCCCATCTCTGAGATTAATATCAAGGAATCTATTCTCCCATGGGCGTACAACCATCCATCTCTCTAACCAATTCCAACCCCAATTATTTTTATCTGGTTCCTAACCTGCAGGGGCAGCTAGCTTCCTTGAACTTGCTTGCCACTAGAGCATAAGTAAAGTCAATTTACTGGCTCATATAATATTAACTACTAAGAAAAGGAGGGAAAACATACCCAAATATTAGAAGATATATTACCACAAATATACACTAGATATACACACTCGCATTTATAACTAAAAGATTAGTAGATACATTATCAAGAATTAACACACTCCAGCAACTAATCAATATTAGCAAAATAGTGATCTTCTTCAAAAGAAAGCATACTTATAAAAATGAAAGCAGAATGCCTTATTGGATTTTCACAAAAATCTAATGCCATATTTGAATTTACATCGGTTTCATTTGCTGGAATAGAAAATAAATATATAGACAGTTCCAGTTTGAAATTGAAAAGAAAAAGAACATTTATCATCATCTTTTAGGTTAATAAAATTCATTTATATACAAAAGATGCTTAATCTTTCCCAAAAAAAGAAGAAAAAGATTATTATAAAAAGAAATTGGGAAATGAAAAATTCAAGAAATGAAAAAAGGAAACTTTCGGATTACACAAGTAGCCAAATACCATGTGTTGTACTGCTATTTTCTTCCTGTTGCCTCTTCAACAACTTTGCCTGGATTTCCTCCACAGAGCCAACACTGTCACGCCATCCTTCCTGTATTATAATTGTAGAATAGAAGTCACTCAAAACAGTTTAAACAGAAACAACAATTTAACTTATCTTGATGAAACTAAGACACGGAAACAAAAGGTCAAATTTTCATAAAATTAGGCACATCCTTGACTTTTTAATGCCATGCGTACTCATCTAGCTCTTACACGAGCCTGAACTCTGACAAGAGCTTGCATGCAGCGAAAAGTTATTGCATCTTCTTTTCTTACAGCATGACCCCTAACAAGGGCTTATAACCTTACCAGCCCTTTCAGAGCTCGTAAAGCTCTTCCAGCCTGGGTGGAATGAGATTGACAATAAAATAGGGTTCATTTAGGTTTCTACTTCATGATTAATGTTTCATATCTCAATTTACCTCACTTTGCTGTAATTGAGATTATTTAAAGAAAAATTAAACTAATTTGATATGAAGGAAACTTTTTGATGATATTTGCAATACAACTAACAAAATCAATTAACATACCAGAAATGCTCTGAAAGCAGTTTGAATGACTGTGGCAGCCCATTCCACAGCTGTTAGTTACCTAACTAATTTAGGTTGAATTCCCGGCGGCGTGCCGCCGACTGAAGGCGACGGCGACGGCGGAAAACCTAACTTCGGGCATCGGCGCGTAACCTCGCAGAGTAGAGCTGCGAGATGGGGACGGGGAGGCGATGACGGTGGCGACGAACTCTCTCGCAGAGCTGTGAGATCGAGACGGGGAGAGGTGAGAGCGGCGACGAGGTCTCTGAGATCGGGATCGGGACATGGAGTCGACGAGAGGGAGAGGCGACAAGGGGGAGAGATCGGGATCTGGAGGTTAGAGCAAGGATTTAGGGTTTTTGCTATTTTTTAATGGCGGAATCGCTAGCCACGGCGAAGGATCGGGCGGCGCGTCTTCCCGCGGCGACGAAGGCGAAGGATCGGGCGGCGGCATCTTCCCGCGGCGACGGATGGCACAGATCGGGCGGCGGCGGCTGCGTCTTCCCGCGGCGACGAAGGCGAAGGATTTCAGAGATCGGGAATGAAGGATTAGGCCGCGCGATTTTGGGAGAGCCTGGATTTGTTTCGTCGCCACGGTGGAAGCACGCGAAGCGAAAAAATCGCGCCACGTCAGCTGTCGCGGAGGAGTCGCGGATGAGGAGTCGCGCGGCATATCAACTCTCAGGGATATCGTGCCCTCTATGCTCAGCAATGAGGAATGAACAGTTTACACTGACATCGCGCGCGACATATAAACTGTTCAATTTACCATAACCTGGTCCAAGATGCCAAGAATGGAAAAATTGCAATCAACAGTCTTAACAACAGAGGCTCATCCTTGTACCTTCCCCTCTTGGATAACTTCCCCTTTCTAGTGGGCTTAAACTGGGATAAATCATTTTTTGATGGTCCTTCTCTTTGGCGTCTCACATAACCATTAGTGTTGCCTCTGCCATGTATATCTAGTTCATCCCACCCCCCTAAACTGGTTCCAGAGGTTGTTGCTCCACCGGTATCTGTTGACGCCCATGACTGATAACCATTTCTTCCTTCCTCATCATCACTACCTTGATCCTGCCATCGCCTTCCAAACCCCCAATTCGACCTTGTGAATTCTCTCTTCCTGGCCTTGGGTTTGGTTCGTGGACCATCTTCTGCCTTCCCCCACACCTTGTCAATTGCTAGAGAGATTGCCGATTGGCCAAGAGGTAATGCCAAGGCCAACAAGAAGGCTTTTGGACCAGTTGCAAGAAGCATTGAAACTATAATAGCTGGTAGAAAATATCCATAAGATTTGAACACCTGCTAACACCATTTGCCGAATCAAAAATCATTCAAAATTATGTTCAAAGAAAATATACAGCACTGACTAAACATTCAAGCTATTAACATACCACAAAGTTCTGCACCTAAAAACAATCTCAGTAAAGTTTTGACTTAAAGAAAAGGTTAACCAATGTATGAATATTATCAAGAGTTTCCTGTCTAACATAAACTGGTTCGGTATAGTATGGGAACAATGATTTAAGAAAACTTTTTGGTAATGCCATCATGATACACATCAAATCACTAAATTTGCTTGCACATGGAAGAATACCATTTTTTTCTCGTCTTACTAACTAATGTACTAAGCTTCATATGGTAACAGCTAGTGTTCACAACACTTAAACAATGAATTAATTGATTTCTCATTTACTGTTTGTTGATTGGCAACTTTCTCAAATGATGATAGAGGCTTCTTCTGTGAACATTATCTAATATTTGATTTACATATATGCATGACTATTTGAATGTGATGCTAGCATCCCCGACATCGGCCCCACGACCATTTGTTGCATAATGTAAAATGAATTTGGGATGTATGAATGAACTGCAATAATTTTTTCCTCATTTACTGTTTTACAAGTTCTAAACCATGATCAAGTATTTTAACAAAAAAAATATTGAGTAGTCAAGACAAAGTAAACTTACATTTGGTTTGAGTAGGATAAGATATTTTAGGAATTGACTGTGTGTATCTATTTCCAAGTTTGGGTCATGGTTAGGATTTTAAAAGGAACCTCAATATCATCTTGTTGGATTATATTTTGTATTAATAAAATTTTAGCTGTTCTATAGTTATTCTTTTGTTGTGACACGAACGGAGGCATACAATTCATAAGATGTGGATAAGGAGACACAGTTTTGTCGTTTTTGTCACTCCAGCTGCATCCTTCATGTATGGTTTTACATGCTCCAAGGCAGTGTAATAGAGCATCTAGGTTGCAGAATTGGTAAGCCAACACAACAGAGACCTAGGTCTGATGGGTAACCATTGGAGTTGGCTACCACATTGAATAGAAAGAAAGGAGGAAAACAAGCATGCACACTTTTTTCTTTCAAGTTTAATGATGGTAGAAGACTTGAAACTCAATTCCTTGTGGCACAGTTTCTTACACTGACTTAACCTAGTAGCTATTGAGAGTGTATCCTTTCCTACCTTCAATTCTAGTCTTGAAAATATCACCTCATCAAAGTACTAACCAGCTTCCTGTGAGTGGTAAATTTGAAGTTGGCATAGTTTTAGGTCCCTTTACTTTCTATATTTTTAAATTATGGTTCCTTTTTCAAGGATAGTTCAGGTTATTTCAGAGAGAAAAAAATACAGCCAAGATGTCAAATTCTGTTGAATTCATCATTAGACTAGTTTGTAAATTTTCCTCAATGCCATTATATTTGTGAAATTATCCTGCAGTACATTTGCCACAAGTTATTCAGAATCAATAATGTCAAAGATTAAAGATTATTTTGCACTTTATCTCTGAATCTACAACCGACTCTTATTCTATCTAGATAAAATAAATCACAAAAGATTATAAGACTCTAATCACAATAACTATCCCACAAATTCAACTATAATAGCTTAACATTTAACCTCAGACTTGTTTCTTTAATAATAAATTCATAGAAAGCTGAGATTAATCAAGGACGTGTGTCGCAAGAAAATCATCACAACATCAAATTAGATGTAAATGTTCAATTTAAAGGAAAAAAACTCAAGGCAGACAAAACTACCGAGAGTAGCAATACCTTAAAGATCCAAATCATATCCCAGGGATCCATAGGGTCATCATCAAAGTCTTCGAAGTCCTCATCAACATCAATCTGAGAGTCGTCAGACCACCACCGCCTCTTTTTGCTCCTCCATGGGTTTCCCTCATCTTGGTCTCCACCTCCTCCGCTGCCATCTTGGAACTTGAATCTCTCGTCCCCAGAGGAACTGCCACCGCCGTCGCCCCCAGTAACCCCGCAAAAGGACGAGCTTCTGCGAGTGCCACTACGGGGAAGCGGAGACGAAAATTTAGGGCAAAGGACAAGAGTAGGGTTCCGGCGTAGAGAGCTCGGATTTGGATTCGACGATGGGAGTGGAAGGGGCGGGGAACGAGGGGAGAGGAGGTTGCAACGAATCATGTCATCTCTGTTATCCTTTTTGGTCGACACAGGAGAATAATCGACATAAAAAACAGCCGAAAGGTCGATTTACAGTTTACACAAATTAAATAATGAAAAAAAGCATAAGTATTTTGGGAAAAATAGAAAGGGCGTTTCTTTTTTTTCTTTTTCTTTTTAAATTAAAACTGCTAGAATTAATTCTGAATTATTACTCCAGAAGGCCATTTATGTAAATCGTGTAAAATATTAAATCTAATAGTTTTAATTGATTAAAATAAAATTATTTTCCATAAAATGGTTCAAAAATAGCGAACCTGAGGAGTTTCAACTCCAGCGCGTCGTCGCCGGAGCTCTCCTCTCTCGCTGCCTTCGCCTCGCTGTCGTAGGTCAAGTAACTGCTGGCGCTTCTACTAAATTGCCCTGCTGCGGCGGCGACGAAGAAGTCTTCTACGTCGTCGTCGGCCGCGGCCGGGGCGGCGATGCAGGGGAAACGGAGGAAGCGCGCAGAGGGAGGGCGTCTTGAAGCGGATGATATATCGGTGTTTCCTGGAACGAGAACTCCCGCTCCCCGTAACGGAGCTGGTCGCCGGCGGCGGCGCGCTGGCCCCCAGGTCTGAGGCCCTTGAGGTAGCCGGGGAGGAGGCGGAGCTCGACGAAGATGCCTCGCTTGAAGCGGATGATATATCGGTGTTTCCTGGAACGAGAACTCCCGCTCCCCGTAACGGAGCTGGTCGCCGGCGGCGGCGCGCTGGCCCCCAGGTCTGAGGCCCTTGAGGTAGCCGGGGAGGAGGCGGAGCTCGACGAAGATGCCTCGCTTGAACGCGCCGCCCTTGCGCATCCACAGAACGGCGAGGCGCAGTAGCCTCCATGCGCGGCGCCCCGCGGCGGACGACGACGTTGCTTTCCTTCTTCAATTCGCCGCCATGATTTGTCTAATTCGAGAAGAGGATATGAAAATGATTCTCTTTTTTATAGCTTTTTGGGTAAAAAATTGGAGAGGAAGATGATGACGGAGTACTGAAATCTGTGTGCGGCATGTAATTTATAGGTGAAATTGAGAAGAAGAAGAAAAAACAAAATAATTAAAGAGGTGAAATTGAGAAGAAGAAAAATAGTCAAAAATTGTGGAGTTTCATGCTAACATAGATGATGAGTAGACCGGACCGGTTCGGATAGATCGGCCCGTTGCACAGATCTAATGATCTACCCGCACGCTTTGCCCTCCTCACAGGTTTCCTTCGCTTCTTTGTTCTCCTGCTTCTGAAGCGGCCTCCCTGTCTTTCGCTCTCTCCTCCGGCGAAGAGCCATTGCGCGAAGCCCTACCTTCCGGCCTCCCTCTCTCCTATCGGATTCGATGAGTGTTGTGTGCTCGGCTATTTTTCTGTGTCGAAGAGTTATCGCGAGGGGTTAAGCCCTTCAGAGGTTAGGGTTTGCTATTGTTTCTCATCCATATTCTTCAAAATTGATTTGTTTTTTTTTCGTTTATCGAGTTTCTACTTTCTAGTTTGGCCGGGGATTTGATTTTCCCTGTTGTATTTCGATCAATGGGGTTTCTTCCACTTCTCTAGGTTTCCAGCGCGAAAGTCTTGAAAGGTGGTAGCACGGGATTGCATTCTTTTTGGCCCGTGAGCTGATACTGAAGGGGTTTACCTTATTTTCTTGTGCCGGGAAACTGCATCGTAGAACAAGCACTTCTTGCTCCGTGTTTTAGTAATGGAATCCGAAGCACTCAAAAGTCCTTCCTTTGAGAAGGTTAGAGGTTCTGAATCAGATGTAATGGGGATTTTCAAGACGGGGTCTTTAACTAAGGTGGAAGAAGTGGACGGTGGGCAAAAAGTTTATGGTCTTGATCCTTCTATTGAATTCATTGACGGAAAGGAAGTTTGTCCAGCAACTCCTTCTACAGACAGAGAAAGTTTAGATCTTCCATGCTCTTCTGATGGCTCTAAGGACCATGAGACCTTTTCGGGCAGCCAAACTCCGAAAGAGCACATCTTTGATCCGTTTGCTCCCTTGTCGCAAGAACTACTTTTTGCCCCTAAGAAGAAGACTCCTGAGGGAACTCATATCCCTCTTCGCCGGCAGCTTAACTTCGATGATTGTGGTGATCTCGGTGAAATAGAAGACAATGTTCATGATGATCAACTCTCAGAGTTAGTTTATCAATCGTTTCTTGAGTTAATTGTTTCAAGTCAGTTGCATGGGATATCTGCATACAAGAAGTCGGATCCATACAAAAACTCTGATCATCTCAACACACCAGTCTCAGTACCTTTCCTAACAGGTATTGCAGAAACATGCCCGCCTGCTCCTAAGAGACAACCAGCAAAATCAAGGAAATTCAATCCTGGAGTATGCCGAAAGCTTGACTTTTCTGGACGTTTGACTTGATATGGCAACTCGTTTAACATAATCTGCAGGCGAGGAGTTCTTATTTATGCCACCCAACTTATTTGAAGTGTTGAAAATTATTCAATAGTTAGTAGGTGTGTTCTATCTTGGTTAGGTTATATTAGATTAGATTAGTGCATGATAGATGTAAAAATTAGCAACAGTAAGTGCAGCTTATAATTGTAGTTTAGTCATGCTTCCTGATTGAAGTTGTAGTTTTGAGCCTACATTCTGTACAATTATTGGTGGCATTAGGAGAGTCATTGGTCTCATTTAAATTGGAACACTAAATGACTTCCCGAGGCCGTAACTCTTGTACTTGTGTTTGGAGGTCTTTTATTCTTACGGCTGAAGTCATCTATTGGAAGCTGTTTTATGTCTTCTTATCCTCTTGTTACCCTTGTGAATTATGCATAATTGAGGCTAGCTAATTTCCAAACATTTGCCGTGTTCTACAATGATTTGCCTTGGATTGAGAACTTACATCATTGTGGTGAGTTATGCTTGGTGAAGGATAACTGACTTTCAAATGGTGAAAATGCACTGTTCTCTATTATTAAAGAATTCTGAGTTTGGGCTCCTGTATTAGGCTTCTCCCTCTCATCCAAGTACCCAAGTATTCTCCTCTGTGTCAAGTTGTTTTATATATCCAATCTAAAAAAAATTGGCTACTTCTACAACCTAAACACTTCAATCATTCTCAGAGCAGCTGCAACGCAGCTGGCGTTATAACGCGTCCACTGACACGTGGTTGACCTGTGGTGGTCGACCAGTGGTCGATCACCATATGGTGGTCGACCAGTGGTTGACCACCACTCAACAATTTGCACCTTGGTGGTCGACCAACTGGTCGATCACCATATGGTGGTCGACAACCACTGGTCAACCACCACTCACACTATATCTCTTACTGAGCGTCTTAAAATTAAAAAAATAAAAAAAACGCACGGACCCACTTATTAACGCGTTCAGAACTCTGAACGCGTTCATTACCTCACTCCTCTCTCACTCCTTCCTTACTCTTCCACGTCTTTCCTTCGCTCCTCCACGTCTGCTATTAACGTCCGATTAACCGCGCGTTGCAGATGCTCTCATAAAGTATCATATATACCACCTTGCTGATCTTTGAATTGCTTTCATGTGTTTCTATCCTAAAAGCTAACTAGCAAGCAAGTAAATCGGCAAACTCATTTGTTTTTTATTCTAAAATCGAATTAAAAAGTGTGAACTGAATGGTCATTCTTATTGTTTGTTTGGTTGAAACCCCTTCCTCATCGTCCCTGACTGAACTCGACTGCTGATGTCAAATGGAGGGGCCGAGGGATTTTGAGAACACAACCGGATTCATCGGTCTGACCCGACCGCGTCAGTGGGCCCTCCCATGGCAATTCTTCCAGGTCCAAATTTTGACTAAATACCTAACCTAACTAAATATCTAGAAATTTCATTTGCATTTGACTGGTACGGCTGAAGATCGGACGCCATCCCCTAAATCGTCTCTGATGTCATCTCCTTAGCCGCCGCAGGTGACTCTTGCTGGGGTAGCCGGGGAACGTGCTTCTGACCACGACCACCATTCGGCACGTTTTTTGAACTGATCGCTAAGCTCCAATTCTTGTTTTCTGATTGGATCGGTCGGATTCACATCGATTATCGATAGGACATGAACTCTAGCTATGGTTCCTTAAAATTTAATTCGATTCAATTCAATTCATTTGTAAATTATCTCATTCCTGTCCATCACTTTTCCGGGCTAATTGGAACGGGTTGGCGGATCTTGACGACGTACGACATGTAAAATACCGGGAACACTCACACACTGCATGATGATCATGCAACCGCGTTAGTCTTTAATTTAATAAGACCACTAGTCTAATTCTCTATTATATAATTAACACCAACAGCCATACCATACGTTGAATCATCGATTGTAGTAGATCGATCAGCTATCGATCGATCTGATTCATTACTCGTTCCATTATCACATTAACTCCAAACATATAGCACAAATTGTTTAACTGATAGAGATCAAAGATGAGTTGCGATGAGCATTTGATGGTGGTGGAAGACCTCAACCGAGCTCAAGAGCTGACGAGCCAGCTCCAAGCTGTTCTGCTGCCGTTGCTTCCGCCTGGAAGCCCATGGTCGGAGTTGGCAAGGGATCACTTGAGGGAGATGATCAGGTGCTCCACCTCCGCCCTCTCCGTGCTGCAGGCTTGCGCTTCGCGGTTCGATACTGTCGCCGCCAACGGCCAGCGCCGGAGTCCCGAGCATGAGAAAGTGAGGAATGCCAAGAGAAGGCAAGTACTGTACATAGCTCATTAATTAATTATTCATCTTCTCCTTGTAATATATATTTAAGAACAATTAGATTGTCGCATGCATGTGATAATTAGGAGATCTTAATTATATATATGCTGATGATCTAGATATAGAAGAAGATCGATGTTGTCTCAATTATTAATCCTTGCTTAAATTTTCTTAGTAATTATCACACAAGTCAATATTAGGGTTTCCTGATCACCAACCCCTTCTCAAGAATTCACATACACAAGAGGTTGTAATTATATATCAATGATTTCCATGCATTTTCCCAACATTAATTAGCTAGCTAGGGTTTTAGACGTTCTTATGGAGCCATTCAAAATCTCGTAGGTCATCTCTATGGTAATCTATATTAGACTACTAATTAATTACTTAATTAGCTAGTTTAATTCGATCGATTTCGCAGGAGGAACGAGGATTCTCAGTCGATAATTACAACAATCCCTCATGAAGATGGGCATAAATGGAGGAAGTATGGTGAGAAGCTGATCCGTGGCTCCAAACATCCAAGGTTCATATATAGACTATATACATAAAGTTTAATTTTTCCATTTCCATTGAATATAATTAATTATATTGTATATGTTATTTAATCGACACAGGAGCTACTATAGATGTGTTCATGACAAGGAACAAGGTTGCCTCGCAAAGAAGACGATACAAGAAGAAGATATCGAATCGTATCCGCCAAAATATAGTGTAGTTTATGCAATGGTGCATGCTTGTGGTAGCACTTCGACCTCCTTGCCCAACAACAATTTGGTGCCTCTACTTGATACCTCCTTCGACTTAGAACATGTTGTAACCAACGAATTCTCATCGAAGCAAAAGGTGATGCATCCTTTGCCATGCGAGGGCAAGAATGAGACGGTGTTAGAGTTACCGATATCGCCGGAGTTGGATGCATTGTTTGAGGCAATGATGGATACCTACTTGGATGAGAAGAAGTAAATCATCTAATTAGCTAGTCCATTTCAATATATTTTTGCTCAAATTAAGTAGTACTGAGTAGTAATCACAATATAATGATTATATATATATATATACACTAATTATTACTCTTGTGTCATCTTAAGCCAAATGCATGCTTGTGTGATGCTTCCAAATTATATTGTGGTTAATTTGTTGTTATAAGTAAAGAGATTATATTGTTAGCTCAAATTTGGAATTTCTTTTATATTTGTCGTTTCTCTAGGAGAAAATTCAATTAAATTCCAAAAGTTAATGAGCTTTCTTCCTCATGAGACAAAATTAAGGATGGTGTTGTGATCATCATTTGGCATTAGAGAAAATTCTTCCTTAATAAAGCGAATTGTGACATAAAGTAACATAAAAATATCAGGGCATTTTTGATATTAGAGAAATATTACGAGTATTTTTGCTAAATCCCTGAAATTGTTAAGGGCATTTTGAAAATTGCCTAGTTTACTATTAACTCAAATCCATCTCCACCGTCCATCGCATAATTGGAATGCTACGATTTGATTTGTCGTGATCAACCGTTTCAAATTGGGTCGCCTCTCGCTTTGGCTTCCATCGGAGATCGCGATGGCGACGGCGATGGCGACGGCGACGGTCTCAGCGACGCGCGCGCACAACCAACGATTCCGAGCGCCGCCTCCCTCACCGATTGCAACCGGAAAGGGACGCAGATCGGCCGCGGTCGATGATCGCGTGCTCTCCGAGTACCTCGACAACTCGCTCCGCGTCCCCGATCTTTCCCTCCGGGGATCCTACTTCCGTTCGAAGTCCCCAATCAAGGGTCCGGTGGAGGTTGATCTGCATTCTTTGATATCCGGAGATGAGTCCATGGCCCGTCGTGTGCTTGCCTCAGCCGCGGAGCTTGGCGCGGTCCTGGTGGTCGGCGGGGGCGAGGCATTGGCGGAGGCGGTCAGGGCCGCGATTGAAGCGGGCAAGGGGGTCATGAAGCCTGAAGGGGAGAGGTTGAATAGGTACGATGAGAAAAAGTGGTTCCCACGGAGGGATGGAACCCTCCAGGAGTTCGTTTGGTATCGGTTGCGGAGCCCGGAGACGGAGCAGCTTCTCCAGCGGACCTGGCCTAAATCGTATCTTGCCCTCAGGTATGTTTCAAAATGCTACATTTTCTTCCCTTTTGTGATTACCAACAGAAAAAATGTTTGTGCTATCACTCGATCGACTAATAACGAACTCAAAGCACCACTTCGCTGTGAATTTCAATACGATTTACTAACTTTTTTTTTTAATTACTTCCCCATGATATCGTTTGTTCTATTGTTGTGTTTGTTTCCCGCTATCATTAAAAATCTTATCGCTTTTGAAATTAGCTAGATATTATATGCTTGTTGCTGCAAATTTGTCGACAGCTCTTATTGATCAGTGTTAAATTTGAATCGTTTAGCTGAAGGATTTGGGTAAGCTTGTCTCGTAAGATGTGACAATTTGAAACCTACCATTCAGCACTAGAAGAAGAATTGACTATTTGATGATGCATCAAACAATTGAGATAGATCATTACCTATATAGACCTCATCTACAATTTCACACGATACTTCTAACGTATTAGACATGCTTCACATGACAAGTCAAATACTCTTTGACAGCTTTTGCTGTTAAATTCTCATCATCAATGTCCAAAGGTTCCATAATCCCTTCTGATCGTGTCTTTTGAGCATATCCTAGAATGCCAGGTTGCTCTTTAAATTTGGATATTTGAATAGTCCTGAATGTGATTACACTCCGTGGTTCGACCTTCAAAAGTGAATTTCATATACATTGTAGTTAGATAATTCTTTTCAGGGACAAAATGGAGTCTATTGCGTTAAGGCTGGATACTGTAGCGGATTGCCTTGCCAAAATTCTTTCTAAATATGTCACAAATCCAACACCCACCAAAGACTCAGCGAGGTTCAGTCAACCCTTCATCTGAGAAAGCAAGTATCTCCTTACATCACAAGTAAAACACTGGATTCTCTTGAAACTAAATCACAGTATTCAGATGTTTTGAGTCTCCACATTTGCGGGGATCATCATGAATTTTGCATCCATCATCCAGTAGGCTCTATAATTATCATGTTGCGAGCGGGGGACATTCTAGTTACAATCGGTAAAACACTCCAGGTAATTCTTCGATCCACGGTATAATTTCTCATGGGGGAGGCAATGACTTTTGCTTATCCAAGTTGGTTTTCTGGTTTCATGCAGGAATTGTGCAACGGAGAGCTAAAGAGTGCCTCAGCGGAGGCACTTTTCCAGCCAGTAGATGATTCATTTACTTCATTCTCGCTCGAATACACGTGCTGTCCCCTAGTTCTGTCTCATGAGCCTGATCATGAAACAAACACGATCTCTTTAACTGATCAGTTGCTGGTGGTTCTTTTTCTCGTTCTGTTATACAATCTCATCTTCTGTTTTGCCACCTAGCTAGATCTTGCAGTATGTTGTTCGGAGGAAGAAAACTGGTGTTTCTTCTTCTTATGTGCTTACAGATGGCCTGCTGCTGTTGACTTCAATGTCAAGCTTTACAGCTCCTTTTTTGCACAACGTTGGATTGGCCTTCAAGTGTGATCTTTTTTACTTCTTTTTTCCTCCTTTTGACTTTTGGTAAAAGGTCGTCTGGAGGATGCTTCTCAAGTCCTCGTGTAGTATTTTGTGGATTGTAAATTTGGCGATAGATTAATTGACACTGCTTGATGGCGTATTCTTTGATTTTTATTATTTATTATTTGTAAACGAATCGATATTTTTTTATAATTTATTTTTTATTAATTTTTTTAATGTTTGGCATAACATTTGACAGAGCTAAACAAAATGAAAATGATACCTTATCGCAAGATATTCTTGCCGCGGAAGCTAGCTAGTGAACCCATAGACTGCTTCTGGTGCTGCTTCTTTTGCTTCGCCAAGAAAAGCGAAAGTAGTAGGACACTGAACTTCTTCCTCTTTGTCAAACATGGCTTCTGTGCTCCATCAGTGACCATTCTAGGGGACAAAAAGTCGTCTTTTCTGCTCAGCATTTGGCGTAGCGAAACCCTAGGTCTTCCATTCACGATCTGAAGAGCTTGTGATTCATGCTCTTCGTAACCAGTGAGCTTTCTGCTGAGGATCTGCCCGATCGAAAGAGAAGGGGTGTCTGCTCTCTGACTTGGTCCTGCAGAAATCAAGCTCATTCCGTTCACATCGAGTATCCACGAGCGCCTTTGACGAGGGGCTGCCGAGTTCTTGAATTTGGTGTTGGTTAGATGAGAAGGACGAGTCCTATCATGGTGGGACTTCCATTTCCTAAGTGCTTCTTCGACTGCAAGCCTACCTCGATTGGCATCTTCTCCCTTCTTTAGGGCCTCATGTAAGGCTTTCCTACTTGTTTCAACATCTGCATTTGCTTCTTCCACCTTTTCGAGCAACTCCAGTTTGGACTCTTGTGCTCCTTTCAAATTATTCATAGCAGCTTCCATTCTCTTTCTCAGAGTTTCATCAGCCCCTTGGGCTCTTTTGATCAGCCTGTTGTACTCCTCAACAGTAATGGTAACTCCATCTGTTAATGATTTGACTTTGGAAAGAGTTGTAGCCTCTGCATTCCTGGCTGCAGCTTCCACCTTTTTGGCTGCGGCAAACCTCAGCTCAGCAGCCTTGATGCCAGACTTAGCCTGTTGGATATCAAGAGATAACTTGGACATTTCCGTTTTAGCAGCTGCAGCAATTCTTTTGAACTTCTCTGTGTCAGATCTTTGCTCTTTCATACAAGTCAATACATCGGAAGAACTTCTATGATCTCGCCTTTTCGTGCCTTTAATTAGATTTGTTTGATCTAATGTTCGGCTTATTTCTTTCTCCAAGCACGAGACTTGAACAGTCTTTGAGCTTAGCCTTTCACAGGTTTCCTTGAGCAAATTTTTCTCCATCTCTATTGCACTTCTTAGATGTTCAACTGAATTTTCACATCCAACTAAACCGCTTGTAGTCTTCAGGTACAACTTAGCTTGGTTCAACTCCCTTAATGTCGAACACGGGCTTTGTTTGGTTTGTCTATGATCAAAACTTTGATCTTTGAATTCTCTATGATTTCCGTAATAGATGAAACACTTCTGTTGCTGATTTAAACTAGAAGGCATCATCATTTTATCTGAACATCTCTCTGGTTCTTCAATGGCTTTATTGGCTTCCATATGCAGTCGTAATTTTAAACCATCTGCCTTCTTTTTAGCCATTTCCAGTTCTTTTAGCACACTAAGTGTTTCTCTTTCCTTGAGAAAAAGATCCATCTCCAATTTCACGGTTTGTTCTTCTATCTTCATAAGCTCAACATCCTGGAAGAAGTCACAGGTTTTTTGATGAATCTAACTAGGAATCTTAAGCATGGATAGGAGATCACTAATAGAGGTGGCAAATCCTTATCAAAAGAACAAAGGAGCCTAAAAATGTTCTGATAAGCATCACTATATGCACTAACGAACAAAATTGTGCCAAACATCCTAGCGTGAAAGCTTCTGTGAACTTCTTATTTGCAAAATTATAGAGCAATCAATAGAACGAACTTCCAACATGATAACCAAAAGACAGTTTGATGATGTAGCAGGCAAAATTACCAAATATTCAAAAGATAAAAGAGTCAGGAATTAGAAGTAATAAATGGTCACGCCAGTACGTAGTTCCTGCCTGGCTGGCTGATGGTCCATGCAAAACTTGTCTTACTCGTGCTGTCCCTAGGAAATTACCTTCTCAAATCAGTAAAAGAAATACTTTTATTCTCTCCAAAATATAAAATGGCAGGAGAAAATGTTCACATTAATGCTCTTTCCTCTTGCGTACTCCAGTTAGGTTAGTAGTTTTTCCAATCTTATTTACTTTCTTGAGCAAATTTTCCTCTTTTTTTTTCTATCAACCAAAAAACAGGGTTCAAAGGTGAACCATCCACCACTTGACGCCCTTCACTGGTATGATTATTTGCATTAATTGGGAACCAATATATGCCTAACCTCCACTCCACTTAATTCACTGAGATGGTCAAAAGACTGTTAAAGTGAAGAAATGGGTCATCCGAAGTAAAACTTCAAATCAAGTGATCAGGATACCAACTAAAGAGCAAAACTTGCACACCAAATATGCCCTAAAAGGCAAGATTCTAGCCAGAAATTGGATTCAAAATGATCGGCTTATTGCAGGAATAGATAAATATGCCATGGGTTGACTTTCAAACTCAAAAATAGATTATCAGCTTATTTGGTAGGAACTTATCAATATTTCATTAAGCATTTTGGTGAAAGCTATTTCCTGACGTTAATGCTTCAGAGAGCAAAGAGTCATTACTTTCTAGCAATGAAGATTGATTACTTCTAATTAGAATATAAAACTCAGACAAATAAAATTTTTATAAGTTACAAGCTGAAGGGGTCTTGGGTATGAACTTTTCATTGTTTTTTTCGTGATGAAATGTCTATGGTGTCATTACTGGTTGTACAATTGGAGCGGGTGGTCAGCATTTGTGTGATAAACTGTATCAGATTGAAAACCTGAGACCACATTAATCAATAGAACGCCATGTTTCTCTATTCATTTTCTCCTTGTATCGGCATGGAAAAAGCTCTTTATTCATGCCTGTAGCCGGTCATCTCTCACTTCTTTAGTTTTCATCTTATGTGTGATTACCCAGATTCAGGGTTGTGTTTCCTTTTTTAAGAGAAAGAAAGAAGAAAAAGGGAGAAAACAAGAAAATGGGAGCCTCTTCTATGCGCCAGTTAGATAGGAAAATAGAATGAGAGGAAAACTATCTTTTCCTTTCTTTTCTCTCAAAATTCATTCAGACAGAAAGTAAGAGAGTAGTTGTCTCAATTGCTCTCGCTGCTACCTACCATGTATGCCTTCATGCTCACTTGTCCCGTATCCAATCATCGTCCAATCTCAAACTTTAATAATAATCATAATAGTAATAATAAGAGTGTGAGAAAGAATCTCAATTTTTTCTCATCCATTTAAGGAAACCTAACTAGAGAAAATATCATTTTTTCCCTCAACACTTCACCTTCTATTTGTAACTTTCTTTCTCTTCTCCCTTTAAGGAAACACCACTTAAGGGTACTTTGGTGTGTCCAGTAGTGAACCAGACTGACAGGAGTCAACAAGCACTGGAATATCACCATAGAGTTTCAGATGGAGCAGTGAAGCTAATATGTCGTTGTCACAAAAATGAAACCCAATAACCTATTGTGCTAGATAGGTCTATAACACAAGTACCAAATAAACCATTTTCTTGTATGATTTTCAGCAAAGTTTTACATACAGTCAGAGCATTCCAGAGCTTACAAGACATGTGGAAGCGTGTTTGGAGACAGTAGGATACCAAAAGACTAATAGAGAAAAAATTTACTTCTCAGGGTCAATATTTGTGTTCGAAGAGAACTAGAGGTTAGGTTTTCACTTTTATCCATCATCCATCAGTGTTAAAAGAAGAGTTTAGGGAGGATTGAAAAGTCAGTTGTAAAAGTTGTAGACATCTGATCTTTATGATACCTGTGCTCTTTTATTATATGGAGTTGGATATTTTTGATGGACACAGGCTTGTGCTAAACCAAGTTAATTGCTTTGCGGAAAAGGGAGACAAGGACTCTATTATGTGTGCTTGCAGTGGAGGCTATTTAGTATCATAGAGACCAAATTTGGATCTGTAAGCGCATGGTTTGAGAAGATAGACCATAACAAGTGGTGTTATAACTAACTTCAACTCCATCAAATAGTATCAAAGGTGCTTGTGATCCTGATATGGCTGATTTCTATACATTTGATTATGGAAAATCTACCAGATTTTCAAACCTAAAAAAGTTTATGATAGCAACTAAGAACCATCTTCATTATCATCATCATCAACCCGTATTTGTCCCAGCCATTTGTGGAATAAGGGTCAGATATGTGAATTTTATTCCTTCATCAAGTTCTATGACTATATCAATAGTAATATTCATGGTAATTAAGAACCACTTTTCTCAAAATCCTTACTACTGAATGGCAAGGTCATCACCACAAATCTTGTCCTATTGAGGGGTTAATTTTAGGAACATTGGCATGAAGAAGGCGAGTGGAACAGCCTTGCTCCATAAAAAGTCATTCTTCAGAAACCTTGCAAAAATTACAAGAAGTTGATGATAAGTTCTTTCTCTTTCAGTCTAGGGGACAAACATATTGGTTCCTAATTGCTGAATCTAGAGAAAAATTATACTAAAATGCTTCCACAGGGCTCAAAAGGCCAATATTCCAACACCCGATCACTATTTACTCTGAGTGCATCACCATCAGACTCCTCAAAGGATTCAAAGCCATACTTGTTAGCTGCTGTTTGATTTCCACGTCTACATTCATGTTCCTAGTGCCGCTGTAAGCCTTAATCAACCATATAATCATTCATTATCGATACCCTTCGCATTCTAAGCTACACTGTAATTTATTCCCCGAATCAAGCGAGAAAAATTAAAAATTGAAGAGAATGCCCCCAAGATCTTCGATCGGCCTCTCGAGCAGTCAAATAAAAGAAAACAACACCACAACAAACCCCAGCAGCAAAACGACACGAAAGTTAATGAAAAGAAGCAGAAAAAAAAAAGGAGACGGCGGCCATTATTGATTTCTCACTCACCTCGGGAGAAAGTAGAAGCGAGGAGCAGGAATGCGGCCTCCACGCGGCGGAACTTCCGCCGCCAAACCGTTCGACGGCCTCCTTCACCGAGCGGAACGGGACAGAACTGTCAACCTCCCCTCTCCCGCTCCTCTTCTTCGCCTCCTCTTCCATCACCCCTGCAGCAGAAGCAACCGAACGAAGAGGAGGCGGCGGCGGAGACGGCCGTACCTTCATCATCATCACTCCCTTCTCTTTCACTCAGAGAGATGAAGCTCACACCCAAATGAGAGAGAGAAACAGCGCGAGCGCCATGGCAGCGAGGGCAGAGGAGCAGCACCGAATATGCGAAGCATGTTCACCACGTACACTCTCTCCTATGCGGAGAGCGTTTCCTCCGTCCGATCATCCACGCGACTAAATCATCGAGCGAAACACAGCTCTTAAAGCACTTCATCTCGGAGCTACGGGCGAGATAGTTTTGTCGGTTTCGAAACGTGCGGGCGGATCTGGTGCCGCATAGTAACGTAGGGGTGCCGTCGTCACAAAGCGCCGTGGACCACGGCTTAAAACAGCGATCCCGTGAGCGAGCCCTGTGGGAGCCCTCGCGAGGCATCGCATCACGAGGGAGGGAGGACGTTCGCAGGGGAATGGTTCATTTGGATTGTATCTATATTATTCGTTTTCATCCCTACATCCATTTAAAAATTAAATATTATTTATATTAATATTTTTTTCATTTTATTTAATTATTATCGTTCAATAAAAATATAATAGAATTATATCCAAAAATATATATAATTTAATAAAAAAATAAAATAAATATCTAAGGAAAAAAAATCTAAGTAAGAATGGGATAAAATCAAATTTATTTTTAAAATTTTTTAAGTGATCGTTGATAAAATAAAAAAAATAAATTTATATATATTATTTATTGAATAATCAAATCGATGTCAGTAATTTTATTAGATTCATTTTCAAATTTGTTACGACGGGATGTCGTGAACGATCAAGTCATTAGTCAAGAATCTGTCACCTCACGCGCTGTCAATTCTGTCTGCAAAAGGACTTGAGGAAGGAGACTGAGCGAACGGATTAGCAGGGTGTCAAAAATTCCCGACTGATCACGGTCAAGTTAGTAGGAGAAGAAGAAGACGAAGAAGAAGAAGTGTATGAAGTAATTGAGATAGGTAATTGAGAATCGAGAGAGAGATCTTCATACTTGAGGGAGAGGTTATATACTCACGAAAAGAAGGAATCTCCATGCTGGTATGGGGGTAGCCCCCTATCATGATTGAGGGGGTAAGTTTTGACAATTACTACGAGTGATCTTGACAGATGACATCTAGGGGACTAACTCTGATCATTTCGTAACCGCCCTATGGCTTGGCAATGCGGAATATTCTGGCCTTTTGACAGTAGGTGCACACACGAGGATATAGAGAATCAGTTCTGACAATCTCGTAACCGCCCTATGGCCTGACAAGGCTCGCACGCTTGAGGGCTTCTGGCACCTTTTGGGATGAGAGAGAGAGAGTGGTCAAGAAATAAGCCGAGTGATCGAGTTCATGGAGGTCGAGAGTGGTCGAGAAATAAGTCAAGTGACCGAGTTTGTGGAGATCAGGAGTGCTCAAGAAATAGGGCGAGTGATCGAGTTCGTGGAGGTTTGGCCGAGAAATAAACCGAATGATCGAGTTCATGAAGGTCGGGAGTGGTCGAGAAATAAGTCAAGTGACCGAGTTCATGGAGGTCTGGAGTGGCCGAGAAATAGGCCGAGTGACCGAGTTCGTGAGAGGTCGGGAGGGTCGAGCCAATCCACCTAAGATTGACTGTTGACCCTCTCACTTACCACATTAACCTGTCTTTCGACCTTCACTACCACGTAAGATTACTTAGAATCCGCTACATCAATACTCATATCCAAAAGTCTTCATATTTATTATTTAATTATTTAATCAGTCTTCATATTTATTATTTAATTATTTAATCAGATTAAAAAATCCTTTAATATTTTAATTAATTAAATTCAGTAAAGTCGGTGATAGTTTGAGTCGAATCCGGATCATAAGTAGATTCCAACGCCACGTGGCCATCAAAATTCCATTCTCCGCATACGAGAAACGGCGGTAGAGAATGCGAAGCGATGGGTACGAATAACGATATATTATTATTATTATTGTTGGAATGGTGATGTATTTAATAACTTTTTTTAATATATTTAAATTTTCTCTATTAATTAAGCGTCCACTATCAAAAGTTAATGCCCACCAAATCGCACTATTGTAATTTGTAAGAGAATCCTGAAGAGGACGCGGCGTGCATAGGATGCCCTTTTCCCGTCCTCGGTTATTAATTGAATGTACGATGGCGACTTTGAATAACACTTTTGAGTTGAAATCCTTGTCTCCGGGGCAATGGTGCAATGGTAGAATATTCGGATTGTGATTCAGGGACCTGCAGTTCGATCCCCAGCTATGGCGTATTTGCCCGAATTTTTTTCCAAATGGGGATGATGTTAGACATCTGGATTGACCGTCGTATGCGCTTCCCGATTTACCTTGATGGTCGATGGAAAACTTCCGTGGGATCGGACCGACCACCCTCAAAAATTGAGTCCATGAAATTGACTGAGATTTATTATTATTATTATTTTTTTGAGTTGAAATCCTCGCCTTGAGGCAAAATGGCCATTCCGAGTGCTCAAACAGTGGGCTCATTATTTCAGTATCCAATGAAATGATCATTCAGCTCGATCGAATTGAAAATTTGGCTTGTTTTTTCTTTTAAAAACTCGATCGATTCAACCAAGAAACTAGCATTAATAGAGCATTTAATGGCTCAGAAACTTCATCGGTATACAGTTCATATTAGAGGCCAGCGACACTAGACCGTTTTATTTATGCCCGTCCTTCCTCAACTAAGCAAATGGACTGGGGGTGTCGACATTTTCGCCATCATCCATCGCCGCCGCGGCCGCTCTGCGGTCTTCCCCGGCGACGTCGTAGTGGTGCAGCAGCGCCGCCCCCGACAGCACCGCCAGCGCCAGCGCCTGCGCGTGCATCCTGCGTGTAATTAACCAAGCAATCAGCCCCGCCCATCTGACTGCATGCAATTCGAAGGCAAATTAACGAGTACCTGGCGTGGATGAGCCGGAGGCTGGTCTTCACCATGGGCGTCCTCCAGCGGGCCACCGCCATCGACGTCCCCAGCGCCGAAGCCCAAACAGCACCTTAATCAATCACAAACACAAACTCTACGGGATTAGTTGATCTCGGCGAGGAAGGAACCGGAAAACAGAGTGATGGAGCAGGGGAAGGTGATGGCTACCGATGCTTGTGAGCTTGTGCTCGGCGACCCATTCCTGCAAGGAGATCATCTTCATCTACTTCTTCTTCTTCTTCCTGGTACTTTCAGTGAGGTTTGAAGAGTGAGGTGGAGGGGGTGGTGGGTATATAGCTAGTAAGGAGCCCCATGGTTTTGGTTGGAACCCGTGAACGATGACCAAAAACCGCAGGCCAACTGCTGCCTTTTTGTTTCAGGGAGTGTAATCCGGGGACACGCACGCTGACTAAGGAGATGGAAAGCAAGGAATTCGAGTCTTAGCATTTACAGGTTGCCGTGGTTTCGGCAACACCGTGGGAGTTAAATAAATAAATAAATTAGTGTGAATTTCATTTTACCCCTCGGTCTTTTGTTTTTTAAAACAAAATCTCTTTTAATTTTATTATTATTATCTTATTGGTAGAAAATTAAAAGGATATCCTTTATTTTAAAAGTTATAAAAATAACACTCCACCTGTAATTTTCAAAATTATTTTAAAATAATTTTGATTAAAATTATTTTAAATGATGTCATTGAATTTACGTTGTGTAAAAAGGGTTTACGGTAAATAAATCGGTTCTTTTAAAATATGATTTAATAATCAAGCAGGCCAGTTTGCAGGCCTGACTGAAGCCCATATAAAAAGGCCTTCAAGGCCTGATATAGTGCCACTGTCATCTTTTACTCTTCTACCTTCCTCGAAACCCTAGTGAGATCAATCTCACTCCATCTTTCAATGGCGGAAAGGGGCCGCCCCGCACACTTACTGCCGCTCCCTGAGCCTCTTCCGCGGGTCTTGGGACGCGCCCCGCCGCCTGTTGCGCTCCTTCGACACGTCGACGACCCGCTCGTGTCCCGTCGCCACGCCGTGATCGCCCTCGAGGAGAGGCTCGCTGCGCAGCTCCGTGACATCCATCTCCTCATCAATGACAACGAGGAGCTCGCATCCTCCCACGTGTCGCTGAAACGGGACCTCGACGCCTCCCAACACGAGCTCCGCGTCGCCGCGGCTGTTGTTGCGGAGTCCAAGGCCAAGACAGACGCTGAGGTCCGTGAAATCTTCGAGCGTTTGTGCAAGGCCGAGGCGGAGGTGCGTCTGATCGACGGGATGCGCGCCGATATGGCTCAGGTGCAGTCCGACATCCGGGCGTTCAGTGCTGAGAAGGAAGAGCTCGGCCAGAATCTGCAATCGCTAAAGGGAGAGCTGGCTAGAGCTCAATCGAACCACAAAGAAGTCGGGACTATCAAAAGTGAGATAGAGGTCATGCGCAAGGAAATCCAAAAGGGCAGGTGCGTTAATTGTGAAAGCTTCAGTTTCTCTTTTCCGAATATTACTGCAGATAACCGCATTCCTTTACATGTAAATTATTCTTATTCTTACTAATATTTGATTTAAGACGTACAATATATGCCATGCTTAATAGGAACTGTTTCCCTTCTTGGTCTATGAACTGCATCAAGAATACTGGAGACAAATAAAGTCCCTCCTGTCTCTGAGGGTCAAACTCAATGCAACATCTGATATGTTAATGGTGATAATCAATATTAACAATTTGCTCGTGTATTCCACAATCCATAGAGCATCACAAACTTAAAAATTAATAATTGTTTCTTTTGTTGAGAAATTTATATGGATAATAATGTATATCATACGTACAATATCATCTATTTACCAACTCATCAAAAATAATACAATGTCATTTGTGCAACATATGAGTGTGTGTATATCATAGTTTTCAAGCTTTGTCCATCCCAAATGGATTGACCCAAGATTTCAAATTGAGGTTTGTCTTGTGAATTGTTTTGAAGAATTATCAAATCAATCATATCAAACCATGAATAATAAGCGTTAGATAAAAATTATAAATATGTTAAAATGATTTACATTATTATTCATTAATCATATTTACATGTTTAATAGTAGAAATGATAATATTATTAAATTTATATTTAATCATTAATGTTATATGAGTTTTATATATTTATATATATATATATATATATATATATATATATATATATATATATATAATTTTTAGAATGACCAATAATATATATATATCATGATTGTCATATGATAGCCTTATTGGTCATTCTAAAAACTTAGATATCAATTGGTACATCCAATAATATCGGTATTGATAAAAAAAATTCAAAAAATGAATATATTTAATATCTAAAGTATCTATAACGTACAAAATAAATGTCTGAGATAATATTTACAAGTTACAAACTGCCTCTCAAATATTGTAGCTTAGGATTTCAAATCAATTTGGTTTAATCTAAATTCTAAAATCTAAATTGGTTCAAATGAACCAAATATGATGTTTTTGGATGTGCATATGCAAACCAAATATCCTATAAGCATTCTCTTTTAAAATTCATTTAGTTGGTCACATATGTGGTCCAAGCAGAGGCTTTTAAAAACATGATTACAAAAGTATATGTTTCCTGAAAGAATACTTTTGTTCTACTAGATTTTACTATTTGGAAGACTAGTTGCCCTCAATTTCTAGAAAGACAGTATAACCTGGGCATTGCATGAAGATCAACTGCTGAATTCCTGTTGAATGATCTGATGTTTTATTTAGACAGTAATGGATGCTTGATATGCATCAAAACTCTAAAATGGTACCTATTTTTTATGATTTAACAACAACATCAACCATCATTGAATTAGATTGAGCAGCAATATTAATCATCAAAATGGACAAATGCGTAGAAGCAAACATGCGGATTATAATGCATGTGGAAAATTGTTTATATTATGTTGTCAAATGTATCTTGGACCAAAATCCTTTTGTGACGCCATTGTGTAGCTTATAGTGCTACTATATTTCTTGGTGTTAGGATTGTCCAAATTTGTTATGCTCCTTTTTACTTCTTTTGCCTCTCTCCTTTCTTCCACTATAGTTAATCAATAGGGTTAGGATTGTATGCTTGTCTGAATTTATTATTTTCTTTTTGCCTGTTTTCCTCAACAACTATAGTTTCTTATGAAATTTGGAAAAGCATATGCTGCATGTACACATTTGACCACGTTTTAAAACAATGTTGAATAGCCATAGCCAATATGTTATTTGAGTACCAATGGTTTTTTATCATTTTAAATTTGTAGTTGCTGATTCTCTTATTTAGCTTTTGATTCTGCATAGGGCTGCAATAGAATTTGAGAAGAAGGCTCATGCTGATAACCTTGGTCAGAGCCAGATAATGGAGAACAATATGATTTCAATGGTTCATGAAGTTGAAAAATTACGTGCTGAACTTGCAAACATAGAAAAGAGAGCACGGGCAGATGCAGCTGCAGCTAACTCAGGTACTCTTACATGGTTGATCTCTTGCAGTAGACATTTTTCTTAAATTTCTTATTCTCTGCTTCCATCTATATTCTTCTTCCATTTCTTCTACTCTACTGGGCGTTGCTTCTGATTCCTTATGCTTGAAATTGTTCTTCAGTTTATAATAGTAAGTAGAACTGTAGAAACTTTAGCTGGTATTCAAGCTATGTTTTACAGGTCTTGGATATGCTGGAGCTTATGGGACTCCTGAGACTATGTATGCAGCAACTTCATATGCAGGAACTTATCCTTTCCATCAGGTTTATCTTTTGGGTTTTTTCATTTCACCATATAAATTTATATGATAACTTTTATGGTTAACCTTGTGCTCTTTAATATCGTTCATCATCAGTGGCATTTAAAGTCATTTATTTCTAAAAAGTTGCATTTTTATTCCATAAAACTGCATTTACTGTTATTATATGATAACCTTGGCAAGTTTAATTTTCAGTTATTGTCTATCACAATAGAAGGCTAACATACACCTCACTTGTTGCTTCTTAGGTCCAGCCATTTGCTGCTGATGCCAATTCTCAGTTTGGACCTGCAGTTGCTCCTTTAAGTCAATATGACATCCAGCAGATGTACACTCATAGATAAATGCAAAAAAAGCTTGCAAAATCCTACCCGAGGTGATATTCTCATATGTGCCTTTATTATTTAAAACAGTATGGTATGCTGCTTTGTATATGCTTATACAGTGAAGAACCATGTTCCATCTGCTGTTGGTCCTCATGCATATTATGCAATATCTTTCCCGAATATCTCAAAGTCTTGATACCGATTTTTTTAATCTATTCAATCCATATAAACCAAAAAAAAAACTATTAATTGCTTGGGTCAAATGTAAAAGGTTCTTTATGTTGTGGATTTTATGTAATAAATTTCTTAGGTTCATATGTAAAATGGTTTTATATAGGATTATGAATTGCTTAGGATGATTAGTTTGATATAGTGAATGTGTGGAAATTTTGTGATATCAATACCTGCATTAATTTGATATGTATGTGTTACTTATGAACTTGTATATTTTATGAGATGTGTCTGACTTCTCTCTTTTTTCATATTCAGTCTCTTACAGAAATATTCTTGAAATTTCAGAATCACAATTCAGTCCCCTAAAAAAATTAAATTGAGATTAAAATTGTAATAGAAGGATGTTTTTTGAATAGATTAAAAGTTATCTTGATAAATCTTACCCAGCGTGCTTGAGGTAGTATTCACATCCAACAGATGCATGCCTATATGCCAATTATAACTTGCTTCTCCACCGCTTCCCAATGTGTTTGCGTAAATATATAGTTTTTTTTTGATAAAAATATGGTTCACTACATATGCTGATATGTATCTATCAGTTAGTTATTGTTATTGATAATCTTTAGCTTAGTTAAAGCATACTAAAGATTCATTCAATTTAGTTTTTACAAGAATCAGTTCTTTCAATCCTTTTTATGGTTATGCATAACTATGCCCCTTGTAATAGCCTCACTCCTATTGTTCATATATTTTCTATTGACGGTATCTTAAAAGCTGGTAATCTTCAGTCATTCAAAATACTATTGGTTTTGTATCCAAGTTTGTGCTGTATAAAGAAGGTGCTGACAATGTTAGTCTGCATTTGAAATTTGAAGTGTATTATTTTGTTTACAACCGGTGTTCACCCAACAACTTTCAAACTTGTTATCGAAAGTGGATTTGAGTAGATTTAAATTATGTTTGGATTTGATAAGGAAGGTCACAGTTTATATTTTCAAATTGCTATCTTAAATTGTACCCCTGCGTGGTCAATGATTGAGGTTACATCCTCATCGTATCTTGCTTTTATATTGCAGGACCATAGGCGATATCGAGTTTTGGAAAAGAAAGCCTGACCACCCTCCATCTCATTATTTCAAAGCTAACTATCGAAAGTTTGTACCTCTAGTGCAATCTGTATCTTCCAGATTATGATCTCTTAGTTTTCCCTTTGAATATGCAAACTGTACAAAATTGTATTTCTATGGCAGTAAACGTGCCACTGGTTTGGCTGGCATATGTTGTAGTTTGGAGCACTTTTCCTCCTAATTCTATGGGCGACAATGGATTCTTTTTAACAATACGATATCTGTGAATACTCAATTTAACGGGTTGCGGGTTGGGTGCCCGAGTTCAGATATCGATGACTCAGGTGGTTTTGCGTATTTTCAGAAAGTCCTGGTGTTTATAATAATTTGATTTTTTTATTATTAGCACTTTAATATGTTATTGTATCTGTTGTTTAATGTTAATCAGTAATGGTTTTTTATCTTTGGGAGAAATTGAAATGTTAAAAATACTTGTTCGTAATCTTCTGTAATTAAATTTAGATTTCATACTTTAACCTACTTCAAACAAATAATAATATTTTAAAAATTTTAAAATATAATTAATATTCTACTTAATTTGGTTAATTGTGGATTATAAAGGAATATATACTTAGACGAAAGAAATGAATTTAAATAAATTTTTGCACACTGATTCCTTCTAGAAAGCTGGTATAAATTATTAATCTAAAATCTTAGGTATAATTAATTTTCTTTATTAGTTAAAGACAACTCTTGATTCCTTATCTAAGTCACCTATCTTTTCTTTTTCTTCCATATATTTAGTCGATCTTCATTAAAAATAATTAATATTGAAATTAGAAAGTTTACGATAAGTGTATTAGCAATAATCATAACACTGGAGCCTTCGTATCAATGTATTGTTAATAATGACACATCTACTCTATTCCTTTAAAATTAGATTAATTATAAATTGATAGAAGATAAGTAGAAAATCCTTAAATTTAATCAAGTTATTTCTATTTTGGTAGATTTTTTAATTGAAAAAAAATAATGCAGTTGAGTTTTTATTGATATTTTGAAACTTAAATATAAATCTATTTAAAATCAATTTTCAAAATTTTCAAAACCCCCATTATTTTAAGGCCCTTTTCAAATAAATTTCAAATGAAATCCAATTCGAATAAAATCAAATTCAAATTTAAAATTAAATATTTTAGTATTTGGCAAGCAATAATAAATAAATATACACAATTTCGAGTTCAACAAACTCTAGTAAAGAAGGGCATTTGCATGGCGCACATGAATATAAACTTTAATACTATTTTCGATTAAAAAACAATATTTATTTTGAACGTTTGTACTTTAATATTAGCAATTAGCGGGCGGACCGGGGCGGGTGGTGGCCTTGCTTGCCTCTTCTTAATTAATTCGCATCTGCAACGCCGTGTTAAAAGGCGTTCAAAAGGTGTTATAACGCCTCAGATGAATGGCGGCCGCATTGCGGTGCGTTAAAAGTTTTTAACGCGTTCAGAGTCTTGAACGCGTTTTAACGAATGTGGTGGGCTCCATTGATATATTAAATTAATTTTTAATTTATTAAATTAATTTTTATTTTAATATTAAAATTTTTTACGTAGTTCTGCGGTAGGAGGTAGTCGATCAGCTGGTCGACCACCACATGGTGGTTGACCCTTTAGCCGTTGGATTTGTGGATTGAGCCGTTGGATTTCAGAAAATAGCCGTTATAGCCGTTGGATTTGTGGATTGAGCCGTTGGATTTCAGAAAATAGCCGTTATAGCCGTTGGATTTTATATAACGGCTATTTTAACGGTTCTATTTTGTCTATAAATATCTAATCTGTTTCATTCCAACTCACTCTGCAATTCTATTCTCTAAATTTTTCTCTTCAGTCCCATTCGAAATGGATGAAAATAATAGAGATTTTGGAGCTCGAAGTCCATATGAACCGCATCCAACCCAAAATCCCCAAAATCCTCAAATTCCACCAAATTATCAATACCCATATCCATTTTCAAATATGTCATTTCCTCCACAAAATCTTCAAAATTTCCAAGGTTTTGGAGCTCGAAGTCCATATGAACCGCGTCCAGCCTATTCATGGCTCAAATCGAGGATTTCAGGATTATCTTTGGACAAATTCTGAGCTACGTGACACTCAAGTTCATCACCAACTTCGCGCCGACTTAGTTGAGCATATTTGGGAGCAATACAATAATAATCTGTGATTTAGTATTTTATATGTGGTTTATTATAAGTTATTATTGTATTTCAATTTTATAATTACATGTCAATTTGATTCGATTTCATAGATATATGGATATGTTTTATCTTCTTGGATGGGTATATGGAATAGCTTGGATGAGTATATATGAGATATGAATAGGAGACCACACAACCTAGAAGGCTTGCAAGGGAAAAGATATGAACCACACATGGTGGTCGACCAGCTAATCGACCACCACATGTGGTGGTCGACCGGCTGATCGACCACGACAATTGAGACTCGTATTAACGTTAAATGTGTTGTGGGGTGAAAAATGTAACATGTTATAATGCAGATGTGGCAGTGGACCCCAGCATTTTGATGAGATGGAAGTGTTATAACGTCTTTAGCGTTGCAGATGCTCTTACCGATTTAATAATAATTTTTAAAATTTATCTCTTAATTATACGGCATTATTTATTGGTTCTTTCGATCGTCCTTCACTCTGTCCCACAAGTTGATTTTGACCTAACTGTTTTACGTAGTCATAAAATTTTATAAAATGGGAATTTATATTTTTGTTTAATTTTCGCAGTGAAATTTAAAAATGATTTCAAAGAGGTCACGATGACCGCTACAGTGCTTTGTAGCAGTTATAGTTACAATGAACCGATTCGGCGACATGCCGTTATAATGTTGTTTGGTAACCCAGAGCTGGTCGTTTATATCCGCCGGATACGGCCGCGCTGGCACTTGCTCCTCCGCCGCCCGCATTTGATTTTTCCAAGCTTTCTCCCGGCCGCCGCCGCGCTATGGCTGCTCCCGTATTACTTGAGAGCACACTCGTCCACGATTTGGGAGCGGCAGCTGCGGCGACCGCTGCTCTCCTCCTCCTCCTTCGGTTCTGGGAGGTGCTGGCTAAAAGAGGCGTCTTTGAACAGGTCAGCTCGGCGATCCTATTCTCTCGATCGCCTCGTCAAATTGATGAGATTTCTTTTTACGAGTATAGTTATTTACTGTTTGATTGCCAAATTCCATTAAAATTCGTGGGAAATTTACTGAATTCCTCTGAGTTCTAGCGCTATGCGATCTGCAAGTAAGATCTCCTGAGACACGGCGGGCCACAGTGTCTACTTTAAACTCAGATATTAAAGTTCATACTGAAAAATTAAACCTTCAATCGTTTAAAACAAATAACTTAAACTAACAAATTCCTTTTGTGTTAGAAACTGGGCAGGAAGCTTGTCCATATAAGTGCAGGATTGGTTACCATGCTCTGCTGGCCTCTTTTCAGGTATTCTAGAGTTCGATACAGTAGTCCCATACAAATTGATTATTTTCCTCTTTAGATTGATCCACTTCTACTGGCTGCAGCTCAGGAACTCAGGCACCATTTCTTGCAGCATTCTCACCAGGAATTAACATTTTCAGGATGCTTCTTTTGGGTCTTGGAATATCCAAAAATGAAGCTACAGTCAAGTCGATGAGCAGATATGGAGACTACAGGTTCCAGTGCTTTTGATATATAACACTTTAATTATAACCACTCATCAGAGATGATAATTGTTGCTGAATAAAACTAGCATTTTTTTAATTTTGGTCTTTCAAAACTCTTCTCAATCTTCTGAGTTTGTTCCTTAGGGAACTTCTGAAGGGTCCACTGTATTACGCCTGCACTTTAACATTCTCTACAGCAGTATTCTGGAGGACATCTCCCATTGCAGTAGCTGCAATCTGCAACTTGTGTGCTGGAGATGGTACATATTTGGCTAATCTTTCATCAAAATGAACAACTTAATGAATTTGAGCTGGCCAACAACATTCATGTGCCATCGATCAGGTGTGGCCGACATCGTAGGAAGGCGACTTGGAAAGGCTAAACTTCCTTACAACCCTAGCAAATCCTTCGCGGGTAGCATTGCGAATTTCTTGGCAGGCTTTGTGACCTCAGTCGGGTATGTATGTATGCTTCCTTAATTTCCTTGCAATTAATATTTTCTGATGTGTGTGTAATTAAATTGAGAACCTGAGCCTTTGTGGATTGCTGAAACTGCTCATGAACTAGATTCATGCATTACTTCCACACCTTTGGATTTATCGAAGAGAGCTGGAGCATGGTCATGGGATTCTTGGTTGTGTCTCTTGCTGCTGCAATTGTTGAATCGCTGCCAGTTAGCACAGAGTTGGATGATAACTTAACAGTTACAGTGGCATCCATGTTAGTTGGTGGCCTTGTTTTCTGATGTTGTATTGGATGATGGCGTCTGTTTAGATCCAACAATCTGATTTATGGCAATAAAAGAAGTATGGTTTCTTTTTTGTTGTTGCAGTGGTATATATATATATAGTTGTTGTTAAAACTATTCCGATCTTCTTGACTTTTCGCATTGTCGATCGATACGTGTTAATTGGTTATTGTTCCGTGGATTAATTATACATTTGGATTCTGTAAAAATATACTATAAAAAATGGCAGTTGTTGAGCATGCATCGTAATAAGGATTTTTTTTTGACAATGTGCGAGAGGAACTTGATTTTATTATTCTTGTTTTGAATTAAGAATGCCGTTGGGTCTGATATAACGTACGTGAAACACCGCCTCCTTGACTTTGACGTCAAAATTTAAAAAGGAACTCCTAATTCCCTTCAAATACATACCTGCAGTAGCATTTAAGTAATGTCCTTTAATTTTATTTGTTTCATCTTACGCTTTATAAATTACTTCAACATAAAATAGGAAATCGTATCTTCAATACATAAATGATTGTGAGTTCAGATTTTCATCATATTTGATAAAATCAAGCCAACTATATAGACACTTATAAACTACTCTATCATAATTTTTTATAGATAATTTCAAATTTGATTTAGTACATCCTAATAGGGGACGATCATATTTGTTCAACTTATCTCTTTCAACTTGAATGTCGTGAGATGAGTCTTAGAAAGTTTTGGAATAGGAGGTGAGAATTCGTAGATCCTTCAAACGTAGAGCTCATAAGGCTTTGAAACCAAACACATTATCCACAATGGAAATAAATATATTAGTAACAAAACTTTCTTCAAAAAGATTTAATGGATAAGCTACATAAGTATATTGATTATCCTCCCCAATAACACTTCTATGTGATAACATTCAAGATATCAGTATACTTCAAAATATTATATATATATATAATGTGTCCTATCAAAATTAAAATTTGTTGTTAACAAAAAAGGAACGTGTTCTAATATAGGAAGAGGGGAAAAATGGGAAAAATGTGGCTGCTGGGATTCGAGCCCAGGTCTCCACGGCCACAACGTGGAATTCTGACCACTAAACTACAGCCACTTTTGATGAGAGGTTTTTAATAACTATATAAATAAATTATATAAATGTTTACATATTCAGTTTTTCTTGCTACAAGGAAATGAATACTGCAACACTAACACTGCATTCGAACCGTCAATATCGATCAATTTGCCATTCTTTTCCAAATATTTGTCATGAAACCTCTATATTTGAGTGATCATGTTCAACCATTTAAACAATGATAGTCAAGGTTTGTGGTTTAGGATTTAGGGAGGACGTAAACTTGAAGACCACTTGGAAATATCTTCAGTACAGTCGCATGTCCTCCAAGATTTGGACTTAATAATAATACAACGTACGTTCAATGGCAAGCTATTCTATTCGATTACTAATGCTTGTTCATAGCTCTACAAACTACAACATCCCTCTTAAGTGGACAAACTTTCTTTTTTCCTCTTTACATTTAGAATTTAGACCATAAACCTTTTAGTCTTATTAAATTGAAGTAGCTTAATTAGTTCGAGAGTTAGTGTTATTCAAAAAACAATTTGCATTTATATGATTGAGCACCACATTTACCTGTATGGGATTTAACAGGAGTATGATCGATACAGTTGAAAGAGTTCACTACGCTATTTTCAAGCATGTCACCAGCTTTTCAAGATCAATCTCACTTTCTTTGGGTTTCATGGACATAAATTTTGGATAATACAACGGAGGAAAAGGATTTTAAGGTGTTCTACTCTGAACAATTGTTGATCAAGGATCATTTGTGGCACAAACCTTGGCAAAATTCCTTTCCCCCATTTGCGAAACAGAAAAAGAATAGAGACACTGATCAAAAAGCAATGGCGCCAGCATTGCCGGCGATCAAAGATGACAGCCTTACTGTCGTTGGCGCGGCCGGCCGGAGAGGAGCTCGGCATAGAGAAGCTGGTTCCAAGTGTCAGCCAGCCCTGGCACACACCAATGGATGCAATCGGCAAACTTGGCTGGGTCCGCCTTTTGCTCCGGCGCCAGCATCTTCCCCTGCTGCATTGTGTACACCGACGTGTGGGCGTCCTTGCGGCGCTCCGACATGGCCGTGATGTCGATGAAGGTGACCGGCACGCGCACTGTCGAGCCCGTCACCTTCCTCGCCAATGCCCAAAGGTTCATATCTGTGCCGACGTGCACTCCGGTCATGTTCCATATCGGCTCCGTCTCCTTTGCACACTTGATCCCATCGGGGTTGCCCCAGTCCATGCCGCTGCGTTCGAGAAGATTAGCTGCGGAGAAGAAGCTTGAGTTGAGGAATTCCGATGAAGAGATGAATGATCACCTGCCATGGAGAGGGGACATGCTCATGAAGAATACGGAGGAGGTGTTGGGGTTGAGGCTTTGATCCACCCAATCGAATACGGTCCGCAACACTCTCTCGTAAGCTTCCTCTCTTCCAACTTCGTCGTGCTCCGTCCAATTCTTGCCTCCTGGACGCCTGCTCGCAATCGCAAAGATGGAATTTTGACAGTGAACGAGTGGTACTAGCTGATTGAGCTCAAATCAAATCTGCTGCTAATTAACTCACAGCACTTTCATCTGGGGATCGTTCATCCACCAGATGTAAGAGTTGAAGACGAGAACATCGGCTCCCTTCCAGTGCACCGCGTGCTTCTCCACCGTGTCGGGGTTGATGATCCTTACCGGGATACTGTGGAACTCCGGTGCGTCGGAGTTCGACTCCACCAGGAACGGCGCCCAGTAGAACTCGATCGAAGCACTGTACTCCTACAGAGCAGATGAGAAATTAGGGATCGGGGTACTCGATCTGGAAAAACCCTAATCGGCGGGAGTACCTTGATTGGGAAGATGAGGCGAGATCCGTCGACGATGCGGCTTCTCCTCCCCCGAGGCACCACCATCTGCATCAGGCACACCATCGATTCCCACTGGTTTCGGTTAATCGAGTCGCCGATGAACAGCATCCGCTTCCCCCGTAGCCACTCCAGCATCCGCCTCGCGTCGAATCTAGGGTTACACGAATTGGACTTTGCGTCAGCTCTAATCGAGCCATGGAGGGCGGAAGATGTGATCTTTACCTAGGCAAGGAGCAGTTCTTGGGCTGCCACCGCCATTTCTGGTACTTGGAGTCTGGCCGGCCATTCTGCAAGCAGGATACCTGCTTCGACAGAAACTCGCACCTGTCCTCCCGGTACGGCGGATAACTCTCATCAAACACCCAATCTCCGTCGGAGAGGTCGCAAGTCTCCGGCACGGAGACCTCGCCGGGGATGTAGTCTGCAGCGTAGACGGCCTTGTAGCGCCACCAGGAGTACTCGGCCAAGCTCCGCATGTCCTCGCCGTACATGACGGCAGCAAAAACGAAGACGGAGACGACCACGACGAGAACGGGGAGCTTGCCGCCTTTCCGGAGGTAGGATCCGGCGAGCTTGGCCGCAGTAATCGATAACTCCGGCGGCGGGCGGAAGAGGGACTTCCAGCTCATCTCGCCTGGTAGTAGTTCGATCAGTGCTGCGATTCTTGCTCGCGAAGGGGACGGATCTCGGCGGATGTCGCGGGCCTACAAAATCCGCCTTCAGCGCTCGATCATCACCGGGACGAACATGCACTTGGCTACGAAGGCACGGATACGAAGATTGGAAAGAATGAACAGCAAGTGATTTCCATTGAAGTGGGCAGTTAGCGATCTTTTTTATTTACTTTTATTTTCATAAATCAAATTTCACTTTTTTACTAAAGTGAAATTCGTCTCAACGATCTCACATGATTAATCTTACGATTATATATAAAAAAAATAAATTAAAAAATTATAATTGATCATGACGAAAAAGAGTATTATCTCAATTTCATTAAAATTCGAATCATTATTCTCTTCTATAATTCTGTTTCATCATAACCCACTCAATTATGTTTAAACATTATTTTTAACTCTCCTTTGATCTCCAGAGTTGTTAGAAAACACATCCAACGAGTTAATAAAAGGACTTGTCATTCCACAAAACTTTGAAAATACACGAGGAAATATAAAATCACAAATTTGTCAGTTTTAAACTGAAAATATGAAAAATATATATTTTTTCTGTATTCTAAAAAAACAAATACATTTTATCAAATAGAATAGAATCATTAAAAAATATTTTAAAAAAAAATAAAAGTCCCTCTCCCCTCATTTTTTTTAATTAAAAAATCTATATTTTATAGCAGGCAAGGTCACAGGTTGGTAGGTAGGTAGGTAGGTTGGTCCAAGGTCTCATCTGCCAACCCGACAGAGATCGGTACGGGAACAGACATCGAGTGGAGTATCTCAAAGTAGAATTAAGCTTAAATTACACGCCAGCCTCGCCTACTGGATTTTTTATAACATAAATGACGAATAAATATTCTAAATATACGAATACTAAATAAAAATTCGCTATTGCAAATTTTAAATGGCAATTTTCAGAAATTAACAGGACGTAATGTTTTAATTAACTATATCATAAATTAAAATGTTAAACAACTAGAGATTTTTTATGGTCATTTTGACCGCTTGTTATGTTGTAATCGATATAAGGTAAAAGTAAAAACTACACTCCTTTTTTATTAAATTGTAAAGGATGTCTTATATTTATTTTCTATCAAAAAAAAGTACTGTTCATTTTTTTGGGGTCTAAATTCTAAATTAATTATAAGCACGTTGGAGTAATTAAGAAACAATGCTATATAATTTTAATAGTTATGATTTTATAACTGTTACAATTGAACTATCACATAGTTATAACAGTTATAATTATTAAAATATATTAAAAATATTTTAGGTAAAAGTCAAAAAGTTGCCCTTTTTAATTAAAATTATTTAGAACTTCTGAAAATGATTTAAACCACATTTCTTAGCTTGAAACTTTATCATTATGCGTTTTATCTCATGATTAAATATAAATTTAAACGAATTTGATTTGATATATTATGTGTTAAGATACAATCTAAATCAAAATTTATAATATCTCAAAGTTAAAAAATTTAACATTATATTGTCGTAGTTTAGTTTCGTAACAACTATAAAATCGTAACTACTATACAATTGTAATAATTATGATTTCGTAACTACGAAAATGTGAATGTTAAATCTTAAATTTTGAAATAACATAATTTTGACATTAAATGAATAACAAGACGTATAATATATCAAAACTCGTTTGTAGATTTACAATCAATTATGGAATAAAATCCATAACGATCAAGTTTCAGAGTCATTGTTTTTTCTAGAATCTCCGAACAATTTTAATCTTAATTTTTTTCATGTTGTAGCAGCTATGAAATGATAGCTGTTATGATGTATTCGACTAATTTAGAATTTTAGGTGGGAAATAAATAGTATTAAAGAATATTAATATCATTTTAAGAAGGAATTAACCTAACTAATCCTTAGTGCCCTTGATATAAATGGACTCTCTATAGGCTGAAAAGAAAAGCTAGTATGTTAGTATCATTTTATTTTATTTTTTAAAATGATCCATCAAAGGAAGTTTTATTTTGGCATGGAATTGACATAACTGAAATCCTAAAAGACAAACAAATGGAAACAGTGTCTAAATATATAAGCAATTCAAGTTATGTCAACAATTATTTAATATAATTGATACTATAGAAATCTCACTCACGCGGCAGTAGAAATCTATCTCGCATGACATCAAAATTTGTCTTTTCACTTTTTTTTCGATACGATTGATTATGTAAAGAATAACACACATTAAAGGCTTATAAAAATTATCAGATAAAATCTCCTTCTATATCTAAATTATCATGGAATCTCAAATAATATAAAAAAGAAATGATAAATAATTAAGTAAAAAAAGTGGATAAGATCAAATATATCTAGAGAGTCTCCTCCTCTTATCTTATATAGCAAGCTCAAAAATATAACTTATAGATAGAAATTTAAGAGACATATTTTACTAAAGGATGTCATTATAACAGTTATGTCTTTTTACATTAGGATAACTATTGTGTCCTTTCACATATCGAGAGATCAAACTAGTAACACATCGGGAGGTCGATAAATCGACTCAACAGGTTGATAGGTTGGACCAGTTCGATAGATTGAATTTTGATTATGTTGATCGAATTCTAAATCCATCACCTGACTCCTGCGTTGATTTAATCTTAAACCTATCACATGACCCGTGTCTCTCCACCCTATCACTAATGATTATAATAAATACATTTAAGAACTTTTCATTAGATCTAAATTTATATAATAATAATAATAATAATAATAATAATAATAATAATTTATTTTAGAAAACTCATAAACATCTACAATTTTATTAATTTTAGTTGTAATTGCCAATGTAGAATTATGGGGAAATTTGAATTCACACGGCAGCTCATTAGATTTTTCATTTTGACCCTTAAATTTTAAAAATAACATCGTGCTCCTAATGTTTGAATAGAGCTATGATGATTGTCCTCCGACCATAAATCCCCAAAGTTAATCACTGTCTCGCAATGATAAAAAATTTAATATATATAAAAAAAAGTAGTTTTAAATGTTCATCTTATTTATCATTTTGACTTTTAAAATTTATTTATAAAAAAAATAAATCAGATGAAATCTTCGTGTTTTTATGAGATGAATGACACCTAAAGACGAATTGTTAAAAAAAAAAATAGTTTGTCTCTATATTAAGAATTTACGATATAGTTAATATTTAACCATCGTGGTTTTATAAAATAATTACTTTAAATTCAATTTTTTAGAATTTTTATTTCACTTTAATATATTTAAAAATTTCTTTGGGAAAAAACTGTCGAGATCGCATGTGTAGATGTCTTGCACTCTTGTTCCCTAATCAAAGTCGCAAGGCTTCAAGCACACAAAACGAGGAAGAAGACGGAACACGGCCCGGCAAATGTCCTCATTACACTTCGCACTCGACCAAGCGGAGGATAAAGCTACCGCCATGGCAGCTTCCGCTTCTCATCCTCATATCGCCTGTAGCTCCACCAACCACGGCCACGGTTACGGAGGAGGAGGAGGAGGAGGAGGAGGAGGAGGAGGAGTCCGCGCTGTAAAACCTCGGCCACCTCGTTTCTCGCAGTCTCGTTTTTTTTTTCCTTCGTTCCCAGTCGACGATAAAAGTTCCACCTTCCCCCAATCGGACGCTTTCTCAGTTGCTTCCGTCCCTTTTCCCCCAATCAAAAGGGAAAAAAATGGTTCTTTTTTGTTGTGGTTGTGAGAGGTTGATTTGATGTGAAACCCCACTGTTAGGTCGATTTGTGTAAGCGGAGGTATCGGATCCGAGCTCGATATGGGAAACTGCTGCCTTTCGCCGGAGGCCGTCGCCCGGGAGGACGTCAAGACCTTCCCACGTCCCCGTCATGACCACGGCGCCCGCCCGCTCGCCAACAAGAACCACCTCCGCCACAACGGCGGCGGGCACTCCAAGCGAATGGCGGCGGTTCTTAGCGGAGACGCCAGGGCGGTGGCCGGGATCGAGGAGAAGTACGTGCTGGACCGAGAGCTCGGCCGCGGGGAGTTTGGGGTCACCTACCTCTGCCTGGACCGCTTCACCGGAGAGCTGCTCGCCTGCAAGTCGATCTCGAAGCGGAAGCTGCGGACGGCGGTTGACGTGGAGGACGTGCGGCGGGAGGTCGCGATAATGCGGCACCTGCCGAGGAGTTCCAGCATCGTGAGCCTGCGGGAGGCTTGCGAGGACGACGGGGCCGTGCATTTGGTCATGGAGCTGTGCGAGGGCGGGGAGCTCTTTGACCGCATTGTGGCGAGGGGCCACTACTCAGAGCGCGCGGCAGCGGTGGTCATGAAGACCATTGTCGAGGTCGTGCAGCTGTGTCACCGCCATGGGGTGATCCATCGAGACCTCAAGCCGGAGAATTTCTTGTTTGCAAACAAGAAGGAGAACTCGCCCTTGAAGGCGATTGACTTTGGGTTGTCAATATTCTTCCAGCCTGGTGAGAGCATTTCTTGATCCATATTAAAATTGCTTACTGTTTTCAAATGCTTTAATAGTGTAAACTTGTCTGGAATATACCAAAGAGATTGTCCAAATAAAATACATAGTGGCATAACTATTCGATTCATATTTTCATGTTTATTATTGATTATTGATCCTTTTGAAAAAATTTCTCCAGAGCATAATGATTAGTTACCATATGAATGCATACTAATGATCTTCATTTTTGTTGAGCCTCATTAATGATCACTTCTGTTCAATAACCTAACTTGTAGTTTAGTTTACTATAAGGACATGCTCTACTTAATTTTTTTTCTCTCTTTTCCCCCCAATTCTAGGTGAAAGATTTTCTGAGATAGTTGGAAGCCCTTATTACATGGCTCCAGAAGTTTTAAAACGGAATTATGGTCCAGAAATTGATATATGGAGTGCCGGAGTTATACTCTACATTTTACTGTGTGGAGTTCCCCCATTTTGGGCTGGTAAGCTTTCCATCAATCAATCAATTTTGCGCACTTCATTATTTGTTCTACCACTTTCTGCAAATAAGTTACTTATTGTCTACTGTAAGCTTTCCGTGAATAAATCTATGCTTTATTTGTTCTACCACTTTCTGCTAATAAGTTACTTATTGTCTATTAATTAATACACTTTTTGTATTTCTTCAGACACATTTTCTATCTAACAAGAGCTATGATTTCTGAATTGCAGAAACTGAACAGGGAGTTGCACAAGCAATTCTTAGGGGTGTAATAGATTTCAAACGGGAACCATGGCCTAGTATTTCTGACAGTGCTAAAAATTTAGTTCGGCTGATGTTGGAACCTGATCCCAAGCTTCGGTTAACTGCAAAGCAAGTGCTTGGTATGTTTACATTGTATGCTATTTGTTAATATAACTTCAATGGAAGTGTCCCTAACATTTGATAATTTGAGAATTGAGATCATGGTATCCATATTTCTTTAGATTGTCATCCAGTTCTTGGGTTTTATATTTGGTGTTGTTTTCTTTCATATGTTTAACTGATGCTTATACATTTTTGCCCCATACAGAGCATCATTGGCTTCAGAATGCAAAGAAAGCCCCAAATGTACCTCTTGGTGATGTTGTCAAGTCAAGACTTAAACAATTTTCACGGATGAACAGATTCAAAAGGAGAGCTTTAAGGGTGTGTCTCACTGCAATTAGTAGTTAAACGGGATGTTTTTGATTGCAGAGTATAACTTGGTTTGGTTGATTATTCATTAGGTTATTGCTGATCACTTATCTACTGAAGAAGTGGAAGACATTAAAGAGATGTTCAGGATGATGGATGCTGACAATGATGGCATTGTATCCCATGATGAACTCAAAACTGGGCTCGCTAAATTTGGTTCGCATCTGGTGGAGTCTGAAGTGCAGATGCTTATTGAAGCAGTGAGTATATTAGTTAAATTGATTTGGATTGAAAATGGGAAACATGTTCAAAGCTTTGATGAAAAAATGGCATCTACTTCTTTGTGTTTTGCACTTTTTTCAAACTCTAGATCTTGTCTGAATTATTGCTGACCAACTAATTTCTGTACAAGAACCTTAACCTATCTATCCAAGTTATTACTGTTCAGGGTGAAAATTTTTTACTATGAACATTTTTTAAAATAATTGTTATACACATATGCAATCAAACTGAAACACAAAATCATAAAAATCTAATGGCCGTGGGGGATATTTTTTTTCTTCTTTTTTTGTAAAAACTATAAATTTTAAATTAACCTAAAGATTGTCTTTTCAACTGTCTATCTTGCTTTGTTCTATCAACTCTGGTAAGGGAGTGGTAAACCATCAAGAAATATGTTTGTTTTTAATTTAATGAAGTTCTCTATGTCTTTCTTATGATTATGTTAGTTAAGATGGAGAATAGGAAATTAGCAAGTATTCGTTATGCAGAATCTAATCTCCTTAATATTTGATTTCTGAGGGTTATTAGGTTCCTTTGCCATATCAACATCATCTTAGATCATACTTATCTTTGAAGGAGAACTGGATAAATAAGCTTGGGTAAAAGCTGCACAAGCTTAAAATGTACTTTGAAGAACTTATTTAGCCTTATAGATACTGAAAATATGGAAGACACATCAGTTTCTTCTAGTTTTGTGTAAAATGGCAGCAGAACTAGCTGTTTATGTGACCTATGTTGCATCATTCCCTCGCCAAGTCTTGGTAATAGCCAGGATCTTACAAGTTCTATGAACCAACAGGACATATGGTCATAATTTGTGATTGTTTCAGAAATTGACAAAAGCTTCTATCGAATTAAGATTTTTCACAAGAACTGATGTCAGAGGATGGATTAATTGTTTGGTGAAATGTGTAAATGCACTGCAACATCATTAAATGATTTCAATTTGTTGAATAGGTTGATATGAATGGAAAAGGTACCCTAGACTATGGTGAATTTCTAGCCGTATCTCTTCACTTGCAAAGAATGGCAAATGATGAGCATCTCAGAAGGGCCTTCTCATACTTTGACAAAGATGCGAATGGCTTTATAGAACCTGAGGAACTGCACCAAGCCCTTGCTGAAGATGGAGCTCCTGATAGTATGGATGCCGCCAAGGATATCTTACAAGAAGTGGACACTGACAAGGTATATTTCTTTCACTTGGATGGTTACCAATCTTCTCATCTTCATAACTAATAAGCCAGGTCTTTTTTTATCATAGGATGGGCGAATCAGCTATGATGAATTTGCGGCAATGATGAAGACTGGAACAGATTGGAGGAAGGCTTCTCGACACTACTCGAGAGGAAGATTCAACAGCTTGAGTGTCAAATTAATGAAGGATGGGTCCTTGAACTTAGGCAGTGAGAAACCATTAAATTGATAGACAAAACTGTTGTGTGTCTTAACACTTTCTTAGACAGTATTCGGTTAGATGGACTCGTTCGATTTGCTTCCTATGGAATTAGTTCTTCTCAGTCACTGTAGATGTGCAGGGATGTTCTTGTTGCTTTGTGCAAGTTCCACTATCTTTGGTACAGCGTGTTGTGTTAGCTGTAGGACTTTTGTACCAATTGAGGGTTTGTTGTAATGAAGATGGGCATTGGTTAAAAAGAAGAGATATTGGTACAAATGGGACTTTTATGTGATCATGTTGTATGCATTTTTTTTTCCTTTTGGATTATTACGTGTTCAGTATCCTCTATAAATATTGCCACTTGTTATCTAAACTTCCGGAGACAGTATAGCGTGCTTTTAGCTTTTTTTCTTCTTCATCTTTTAATGCCTTTTTTTCTCACATGCAATGCAACATGATTATGACCCACAAGGAATAATGATATCTATTTGGTTGTCTGCAGGGCGTGCTCTGGTTTTGTGGATGATGAAGAGGAACAATGATTTCTCAGCTTCATCTGTTCCTTTCTCCAATGCACTACACTTGATTTTTCCGACAAAGATGATAGTTAAAGTTAGGCAAGTTCATAAGGTTTTTCATGATGCTGCTGTTTGAAGAGGAGCTAATGATTTGGTGCAAGACTGTACTTGTTTCATTCTATCCTGAGAAATTACAATTCCATTCAAGAAACTAACTTTCAATATTCAATGTAGGATTTTGTAAGTCGATTTCTATGGATTTTTCCTTGTCAAATATATACATCTTATTTGGTGTTGGAGTTTGATACTCAGAGTGGTATAACTTTAGCACATTTTTGATTCAGATCAATTAGAAAATCAACTAAATTAGTATTTTAGAACAGCATGTCATACTTTTCAGCATTTGATTCTATAATTTTCCAAGACTTCTATTAAATAATAGTACCAGTATATTTAATATTGAAATTATTATTTTTTACAATAATAATAAAAATGCAGCATGATACATTGTATGATCCAGATTTTATTTTTTTTATAGTGTATTATATTGTATTTTCATACTGCATTTTCATGTAATGTATCATTTCTCTTATCCAAATTTGACATAAATTCCTCTTTGCAAATCCACAATCGAACGAGAAGCCCCAATAAATATCCTGAATGATCATTCTAATGGCTAAAATTATCGATCGACCAACTTGCGCTTTTTTGTGTTGTCAAAACGTAACTCGACCACGTCCAAAATTTTCAGATGGAAGAGGCTCTCAAACTTGTCAGCTCCTCGACGCTCTTCTCATCTGTAAATAATCATCCAATGCTGATGCTGGACAAGGGTCTGCACTCATGAAGCATCTATAAGAACGCTTAGCGCCGTGACGACATCAGCCATAACTGGGCGAGGTGCAGCTTCTTCTTGAAGACATAATGCAGCAGCAACAGCAACCGCTTGGCTCAAGCCATTTGCAGGATAGTCTTCTCTCAAAAGTGGGTCGACTAGCTCTTTGAACCTCTTCTGATCTTTGAACTTTGGCATTGCCTGTTGGAACAGCAAATTAGAGCTAGTGACAGATAGGATCGTAGTCAAAGAAGTACAGTTTGTTGTGATCCTAAGTTTGCAGTACTGAAGTGTCAGCTACAATTGCTTTTTGTCATACAAGACATGGTTTGAGGATTGCATACCCAAGAGACAAGATTCTGTTCGCTTGTTGGCTTCAATGTGTCAATTGCAGTCCTCCCAGTGATTAGCTCAAGCAACACAACTCCTAAACTGCATACATCTGCCTTCACTGTAAGTTCACCTGTTCTAGCATACTCAGGTGCACAGTTGCATAAGTGCCCATCACTTTAGAATAGACATGGATTTCATCCCCCATCGGGTCTAGCTTTGCAAGACCAAAATCAGACAGTTTTGCATTGAAACCTTCATTAAGTAGGATATTGGATGATTTGAGATTGCGGTAGATCATAGGCGGGTTGGCCTTCTTGATCATGCAAATACTCTAGACCTCGGGCGGCATCATATGCTATTTTCATCCTAGTGTACCAGCTTTAGAGGTTTCTGCTCAGGCTGGATATCTGAAAACAGAAAAAAAAAACATGTTATCATAAATCACAGAGTTTCATATTTGAGTAGCTAAAATTTATAATCTAAATAACTAAGAATTGAGAATTATTATAGAATCAAATAGGTATACAAAGTTCAGAAGCAATTTAGGATCATCCAAGCTTTCTTTCATCCAGGACAAATAATCATTACTGCACTACAATCTTGAAAAAGATCCAATGAAGAAGATTATTATCGAGCAGATGTCTTCTAAGGAGCCAGACATGTATTCATACACCAAAAGTCTTTGAGCACCATTAGCACAGTAGCCAATAAGCTTGACTAGATTTTCATGATGAAGGAGACTAAACAACATTACATCGACGATGAAGTCATTCCTGTCAAGCTGCTTAACAGCTACCACCTAAACCCAACAGAATTTGGAAGATCATGAATAACTCTATACACGATTTAAGAGTTGTCTAAGAAACAACAAGAACGATAATTACACATGACCTGTGCAAGGTTCTCAAGGCGACCATTGTAAACTCTACCAAACCCACCTTCACCCAAAAGACACTCAGACCGAAAATTCTTGGTAGCTGAAGAAGCTGACGAAATGTGAAATTTCGAGCTTAAATATTGCCATTTGCAGCATTTTTTGATCTTGCTTCTGTGAAACTCTGTGATGCAATACTGCCATTTCCAGAATCTTTTGGAGTTGGTTCATAGGAGGATTTTTGTGTAGCATACACTGTCGAATGATAACATTTGTGCATGCATTGGTAAAGTTAAAAAATTGAATGATATGAAAACACCAAATGAACGCGTAATGGAAATGCCATGACAAAATTATACACAATCAAAGTGACATGAACGCGCGTACACCCTTATGAATAATTTATTTTATGAAATCTCAACTTGTTCAGCAACCTTATGATATATTAATCAGTAGTGAATCAAGGGGAACTCACCAGGCTTTTTCCTGAGTTCATTTTCTTTGTGGTGCATAAAACGGGAGATTGTTCCTCCTCCGGGATGCTTTTCCACGAGAAACAAGGAAAGCAACTCATTTCTCAATCCAACGCTTAGAATCGCCTCCCACTCTCTATGTTCCTGCCAAGCTCAAGTCTCCCGGAAAAAACCTAACTTTCCTACGATTGTCAAGTCAGACAATTCCTCAAACAGTATGAAGACAGCTCCGCCCAAAAATTTTCAGAATCATCAGGCTCGCAGGCGAAAAATCCTTGGCAAGATTAAAACATTCGACACAATGTGAACTTTAAACTAACCCAGAAGCCCCACGACTAGATCAGCGACGCCGCAAGGTCGAACGTCGAGCTCTGCCTGAGGACGTGAATCGGCTCGAGAAAGAGATCTTTTCGGCGGCGGTTAAATGCCAAGAAAGGAGGGTGCTTTTGAGGGCGCAACGGCAGCCGGAGGTTCGTTGGGAAGGGACGGGTGGGAATCGAGGGCATACTCGAAGTGTTCCGGCGGCCGGACGTCGATCCAAATTTTGCGGTGGAAGACGACAGAGATGAGAAGATCGGGGGAGAAGCCGTTGCCTATTTTTGATTTTTTTTTTAAATGGAAGGAAAAATTGAAACTTTGCTAAATATAAATATTTTTACATAAAAAATTTGCAAAATTAATTGAATATTTTTCATTATGCGGTGAGTACCCTTTTAAATAATTTATAATAAAACCCTTTAGTTTGTTTTCTAAATAAAATTTAAAATCCTTTATCAACTATGTGTTTGCCAATTTGGCCACTTATAATTAACTATTATTTTAGTATTTCACACCTATAAACAAAATCAAGTTTCCTAAAAACACCCAAATATTACTTACGAAGTTATTGATCAGTTGATTAGACATTATATATATAATAACTTCTTTTTAATCTTTGTGATTTTTATGAAATCATTTTAGTTTTTCTTTTCTTTTCTTCGTGTAACTATGAAAGTGCTCATCATTAGTTGAAAGGTGGAGGAGGACATTCTAAATATAAAATTAAAATTATTTTAATATTAATTACCCTTGACAAAAACTCATTTTAAAAACTACCCATGACAAAAATTGACCATATCTAATAAGGGTCACCAACTCAAAGCTCTGCTCGATGAAATCATTACATTGTGTGCAACTCAATGCTTTAGTGATTAAATTCATAAACTTTATGAAATTCCTCTAATCCTCTTGTCCTCCATTAGTAACGAATCTTCCTTTAAGCACAAGCTTTTTTTCTCCTACCTTTTCTCATTCCTCACAGGAAGAATATAGCGATGATATGCATATGAATGTCAGTTAATATAGCGATGATATGCATTGAATGTTAGTTAAAGGGAAAAGGAATTAAAAACAAAGAAAAAAGAACCACATTCTTGTCCTCGTGATGATTGTTCAAATCAATTATTATGATCAGGCCTAGATCCTTCAACTAAAGGGTGATCTGCGTACCGTACGTAAGGTTATTTGGAAGACATTTAGAATACTACGATATTCAATGAAAGCATATATACTTGGACATTTAATTTAAATGAGTAAGTTGTATCGAGGAATTCACAATTAAAGTATTTGATTCGGAGTCTAATTCTACAGTGGTAGTAGAAAGAATTATGGAAGTTGGTGGTCTGCCAATATAGTACTATGATGTTTATAGATTTAACTAATGATCTATGAAAAAATTTTATAGTTGGAATATCTGGATTATTAAAAAAATAGGAGCGATCAACAGTTTTGTCTATTCAATTTTTTCAATTAATAAATATGTTTTTTTTTCAATATTGTTTCTGTGTTTCATGCGGTCGACGAGCAAGTCAACGTAAGATAGTGATGATCAAAATGGAACTTTAACATGGGCCTTCCGTAAAGGACACAAGGCTTCCACACAAGTAGACAAAAACATACAATTGTCTAACTGATACCGAAAAACTCAGCTCACCCTTCAAACCTTAGATTCTATACATTAACTCTCTTTAGAAGAGGACATTGATCTTAGCCATGCTTATCTTCACAAAACTCGCACCAAAACACACACTCAACAAAAAAATACTCTCAAGCTCCTACTTACCGGCACCATTTCGGTTGGCCAAACCGCAGACGGAAGTTGAGCCGTCTCTACTATGATCTCCTCCTTTTTTTGGAAGCAATTTATTATCGGGCGAATGATGAACTTCAACGCTTGAGGTTTCACTTGGCCTCGCTTCGGCGGGATCTTGCATTCCCTCGTGCATGGGCGCTCCATGGACCTCCTCGGCAATTTTACCTAAGCGAGGACGACGAGGAGCAGCAACTATTGCTTTGCTTTATATAGGACTTGAATTGGGCATCTTACTGTCGCTCGTGAATCACGTGGTCCTGTTATACGTGTGCAAGTGACGCAGGACCGGGACCACACTGAATGCGTCGTCGGTGTGGGGCCATTAAGACTTGCTTGACTAAATCTAGACTAGCATGGATTCTTTTGCTTGGGGCCCACTGCCATCGGTCCGTTTCTGGTTGGATCGGCTGCAAGTGGAAGTTCAAGTGCTGGTTGAAATCAAAAGTTAAAAGAGTTCCAACCGCGTCTCACGCGCTTCGCTGTGTGTGATCAGACGTATCACGGAATTGGAACGAGGAGGCGCGTAGACATGAAAACAGAGGGCTTTCGATTATTATTAATTTCTTCTTTAATTCCAATGGAAAATTGAATTTTTTCTTCTTCTTCTTTTCAAGTTAAAGTGTGGATTAACACTAAAAATTAGTTAGTTGATGCAAAAAATATATTTTTAGCATTAACTAAGTTTTAATTGAATTTGGTAAAATGCCAAAGGTTTTAAATAATTTGTAAAACCATTTTTATTTTAATAATTTTCTGTTGTAAGCATTCAAATTATTTTTTAAAATTTTTTATTGTTAAATTATTTTTAAAATTTTCTGTTGTCATGCACATGCGGATGATTATCAATTGTATGTTTTTATACTGAAAATTATTCTTTATTAGTGCATGCAGTTATGAAACTAATCGATCTCAGTGACAATAATATTATTATATGGACTTAATGGGCTGTTATTTGCTTTCGATGGGCTCAATCTCACCATCCAAAGCATGCAGATGCTTGGCAAAAAATCGAGTCATTTTTTTTCTCAAACATTTCCCCGCTCAATGATCTTCTACCTATCTACTACGAGAAATCTGAGCTGTTAAATTGGTCATCTGTTGAAGAATGAGGTCAATCTGTCTGCACTGAAATCTGACATATGATGGGGTGGAGATGGACGAGATAGCCTATCTATTGAAGAATGAGCTGGCAATCCATATGCTTTGCTCTGCTAATAATCTACTGAATTCTTGACCTCGTGGATGAGTGCAATCATAAAGTATTTAGGGGATCAAATAAGACGATCACACTTTTAAATTTCTCCTCCCACTACATGGGAGCTCATGATTTCATGTTCTATTTTACTCTCTAATGGAATTCTTTTCACCTTTTTCTCGTGGTACTACTTCACTATCAGTCATCTAAGAGTATTTAATTTTAAAGGTGGTCCTTGTTCATTCATAAGATTCCACATGTCCTATGCTATTCAAGTCAGAGCTTAAGTTAATGATACTTTCGGCTAATTGAACCTTCACCATCTAAAATACAGTATTTATTTCATGGCTTCGTCTGGCAGCACGATGCCTGTGCTGCTATTATCTACCTTTCCCAAGGGATCGCAACGAATGATTAAAATACTGTGTCCGAGATGGGCAGAAGTAGTAGTTGTCTCCACACGAGTTTCTTATGGTGAAATTATAATAATGAATTTGCTACAGGAGAATCAATGCACATGATGGTAGAATTGAGGGCATAGGTGTCTACGAACAAGGATTGGATATATGGCAAAGCCATTTGAAAATTGTGCCAAAACTAAAGAATGCATCATGTGTTTGGTGATTATTGTCTGAATGGAACGAACTATTGCCTTGAGGCCCTTGACGATGACAATTGACCATTTAATTAGTGCGCGGTTGTTGGGCAATGAACGTCAAAGTGTTGAATAGAAGGCGGTGATCAAGGGATACATTTATAGTAAACGAAGGGCGTGCGTGACAACTAAATGATGAATGGTATCATGTTCCAATTGGGAGACTATCAACAGTTGGTTCATTGCCCACCAACAACCCACCACATGCTCTTCTGCTAATAATCTACTCAATTCTCTTTTATAAAAAAGGTGAAATTCGTCACCTTATCGGCCTCATACGGTCAGCTCCACGATCATTTATGAGGAGGTAAATCGAGAAATTACAGTTGGTCACGACGGGGGAGGGTATTGCTCGGCTTCGTTTGACTTCGTCTAAGATTCGAACCCTTGCCCTCTTCTACAAGTCTACTCCGTCGTAACCAACTCAGCTTAGCTATGTCCGGAGGACAATCTACTCAATTTTTGATCTCACGGATGAGTGACAAGACAAGTTCAGATGTAAACAACAAGTTAAGTTTTATGATATTCAAATTTATTTGATAAAGTAATTAAATTAAGTTAAATTAAATTTAAAATAAATTAATTTATTGAAATAATTATTCAATTTTGATCTTATTTTTTTTTTATGAATTTAAGTTCGATTCAAATTTAATTTGAATTTGATTAATGTTGTCAAACTCTTAATATAAGTTTGTTTAATTGTTTAAAATTTTTATAAATTTATTTAATAAATTATTAAATTTGATAATATAAATTTATTTATTTATTTTAAAAATTTTTATTTATTTATTTAATTTATTGATAAGAATTTTATTGATGAATATAATTTATGAATATTAATAAATTAAATATATACATATTTAAATTTATTTATTTAATTTAATAAATTATTTATTTAATTAATTTATGTGTATTGAATTTATTTATAAATATTCGATTTATAAATTATTTATTTTTTTCTCCATATAAACAATGAGGAAGGGTTTTGTTTCTTTCGTGGGGGTAAACAGGTCCGACAATCATTGTTTAAACTGACAACTTGGTGTGGTGTTTTTTTATTGGGCATGAGAATAGTGCGGGAAAGCACGTTCCCTGTCTGCTCAAATACAGCAGCATTTCACTTCACCTCCATAGCTCGCTAGCACACTAATCATACGAGCCTCTCTCTCGCTCATTCCCCTGCTAGTGCTGGCGGCCAAATCTCCACTAGCAGCATGGCGATGGCGATGGGGGCAGTCGACGAGCCCATCAGCATTCCGCCCCCGGTTCCCGAGCTCGAGAGCATCGTCGTCTCCGAAGGCGGCGCCCCCGTCGCTCCTGCTGCCGAAGCCCGGCCAGCCAAGCCCAGGAGCCTCGCAAAGCTCAAGTCCGGAGTGCAGCAACTCGTGACGATGGTCGGGATGGACAAGCGGAAGATTTCGAGGCTCGGCTCCAGCGCGCGGAAGGGGCTTCGCTTCTTCGACAACGCCTCCGGTGGCAAGGACGGGTGGAAGACCGTCGAGAAGCGCTTCGACGAACTAGCCGTGCACGGGAGGCTTCCCAAGGACCAATTCGGCCGCTGCATCGGTAACTCCCTTGATCTACTTTGTAAAACTTTAGACTTGGCAGCGAACACACCACCCTCCATAGGTTAAATGCTTCAAATACCTGGATTTGGCTGCAGGACAAGGACAGCCTTTTTGTCCAAATCGAAAGGGAAAATGGTTGTCGTTGTTTTTTTTTTCTTCCATCAGCGGTTAGTCATTAGTGGATCAGGCTGTTCATGTAGTAAGGCTAGATCTCGAGCATTACATCAACTGATTTTACTAATGAACGGAGCAGTGAATCTAAAAATCTGCTGGCTCAAAAGAAGTGCTTCTGAGAAAAAGAAGAGCACATCAAAATCAAGTTTATGAGAGATAAATGGTTGCACTTGGAGATGCCATTTCAATTTGCGTCATCTTAGTGTGTGCAATTGATTCATCAGATCTAGGGATTTGTATGATTTCTCATATATCCTAACTGATTGGTTTTCATTTGTTTAAGGAATGGGCGAGTCAAAGGAGTTTGCCGGGGAGCTGTTTGTTGCTTTAACGAGGAGGAAGAGCTTGGATGCAGAAATAGGTATAACTAAAGATGATTTGAAGGAGTTCTGGAAAGAAATGGACCAAAACTTTGATTCTCGACTACAGATATTCTTTGACATGTAAGCAGTCGTGTTTTATTATTCAAGTTCAGCACTGTCTTGATGATTGTGTTCAGGGTTTGATCTGTTATGTCAATGAAATAGGTGCGACAAGAATGGTGATGGAAAACTCACACAAAACGAAGTGGAGCAGGTAACATGTTTACTTTTCATATATCTTTTTTTTTTTTTCTTCTTTCAATTGTGGACCTTTGATAACAAAAATTCATTGTCAGGTTATTGCGCTGAGTGCCTCGGCAAACAAATTGGCAAAGTTCAAAGCACATGCTTCAACTTATGCAGCTCTCATAATGGAGGAGCTTGATCCAGATGGCCTTGGCTATATTGAGGTAAGAAGCTAGTTTTGAGCTTATCAGGAACTTGGACAAATTTCTCAAACAAATGATCTAGCAAGACTAATTATACTACTTTGGTGGCTCATGGGTTCACCCCAGATTTCGCAACTTGAAACACTACTTCGAGGGATGGCCAGCTCACAAAAAACTGAGAAAAAACTGAAGCGCACTCACAGCATTGCAAGATCAATGATACCAAAGCAATACAGATATCCAATCACAAGATCTGTAGGCAAGACTGTGGACTTTTTTCATGATAATTGGAAGAGAATTTGGGTTCTTTGTTTCTGGTTGACCTTAAATGCAGTTCTAGCAGCATGGAAATTTTATCAATATAGAAGGAAAGCAGCTTTTGAAGTTATGGGCTACTGTGTTTGCATAGCCAAGGCTGCAGCTGAGACTGTGAAACTGAATATGGCTTTGATTCTCTTCACTGTCTGTCGAAACACCCTCACATGGTTCAGATCAACTTGTCTTAATTCAGTGTTTCCTTTTGATGACAACATCAATTTCCACAAGGTAAGTGCTAATGTATAGATTAGTGGTATTAGTGCAAAACCTGTGTTTGAATTCTATGTTGATTATATTTTCATACCGGTTCATGTGTTTGGTTTGGGATTGATTTCTATTGAGTTCAATATGCCTACCCACATGTGAAGGAGAGTGTTTTGTTAAAAAGATAGTAAGTATACTTTGATCTCCTTTTAATGGCTTGACTTTTGAGATAAATGGGCAATGGTTAGACAATTAAATTTATCAGAAGAAGCTTATATGTTCCAGGAAGATACTTATAACTATCCATTAATGCTATCTATGCACATGCAAATTTATGCAGATCATTGCACTGGCAGTCACAATTGGAGCTCTGGTACATACTCTTGCTCATGTTACATGCGACTTCCCAAGGTTAATCACATGCCCAAGTTCAAAATTCATGCGAACCCTTGGGTCTAATTTCCACTATAAGCAACCTACTTATCCATCTCTTTTGGCGAGTGTTCCTGGGGTCACTGGCATCCTCATTCTTGTCATCATGGCATTTTCTTTTACTCTCGCAACACATTCTTTTAGGAGAAATGTTGTGAAATTGCCATCACCCCTCCACCATTTGGCTGGTTTCAATTCATTTTGGTACGCTCATCATCTTCTGGCTGTTGCTTATGTTCTTCTGATAGTGCACTCTTACTTCATATTCCTAACCAAGGAGTGGTACAAGAAGACGGTAGGCCCTGACTTTCGTTGTCCATTTAACAATCATTAAGTAAGGACCATCTTTAGGCACTTACACACAAAATAATTGTATGCAATTTTCAGACATGGATGTATCTTGCGGTTCCCATCATCTTTTTTGTCTCTGAGAGATCAATTCGGAAAGTTCGTGAGACAGGTTTTAGTGTCAGCATCGTGAAGGTATGCTATTTAGTGAAATATGTTTGACTAATGACCAAGATATAGAATAATATGCATGTACTTTTAGATCAAGAGAACAGTGTTAATATCAAATTCTTACCCTTCCCATAATCATGCAGGCAGCAATATATCCAGGTAATGTCCTCTCAATTCATATGAAAAAGCCTCCAGGTTTCAGTTACAAAAGTGGAATGTACCTATTCATCAAATGTCCAGATGTCTCACCTTTTGAGTGGTATCATCTTAGCTTCAAATGTATTGTGTTGACAAATTGCCTCAGCATTATTGAACCCTTTTATTGATCTAAACAGGCATCCATTCTCAATCACTTCAGCTCCTGGAGATGAGCACTTGAGTGTTCATATCCGAACTTTGGGTGACTGGACAACTGAGCTTAGAAATCTATTTGGAAAGGTTAGTTTAGCATAAAGTTATTGATACCTGGGTAAATTATGCTAGAAGTCGAAATTAAGTTGTAAGGAACTCTCTTCACCCAGGTCTGCCAGGTTCAGGTCAATTTGAAGAAAGCTAACCTTGTTAGGCTTGAGACCACCGTCATCGCAGATATTGAATCTGATGATACAAGGTACTGATAGTCATAAAGCAAGTAACATCCTGCATATCGGTCTTAACTGAATAACATCACACTGATTTCAGTTTCCCAAAGTTATACATTGATGGGCCATATGGTGCCCCAGCTCAAAATTACGACAAGTATGACATTCTTTTGCTCATTGGTTTGGGAATTGGCGCAACTCCCTTTATCAGCATACTGAAGGATCTTCTGAACAATGTAAAATTCAATGATACAGCAGAAATTGTCAGATCAAAATTCTTGAACTTACTTTTGACATATGCAATTCTCATTCAGATGGAAATAAACCAGAATGATGATGTTAATGACTTCAAAGTAACTGGTCCTCAAAGGGCTTACTTCTACTGGGTGACCAGGGAACAAGGTTCATTTGAATGGTTCAAAGGTGTCATGAATGAAGTTGCAGAAAGCGACCATAACGTAACATTTTTGCTTTCTGGAACCTCTTCTTATAATTTCCACTTTTCTTACCATAACTGACTGAAAATTGTTGGATATACAGAATATTATAGATATGCACAACTACTTGACAAGTGTGTATGAAGAAGGAGATGCAAGATCAGCCCTTATCGCCACGGTTCAAGCACTTCAATACTCCAAGAGTGGTGTTGATGTTGTCTCGGGAAGTCGGGTAATTGTCCAGAACAATTTGGATACAAGAAAACCATTTTCTCCATGTAGTTGCTAACTCATGCATGACAGATACGAACACACTTCGCAAGGCCAAACTGGAGAAAAGTGTTTTCTGACTTGGCAAATGCCCACAAAGCTTCTCGAATAGGTGCATATTTTTTCAGTCTCCGATTCATCCAGTGCTGCCTTTTCCATTTATTGTCTCCTCGTTTCTGGTTTTGCAGGTGTTTTCTATTGTGGTTCCTCTGCCCTCACAAAGCAACTCAGAGATCTTTCGCTAGAGTTCAGCCATAATACAACCACTCGTTTCTATTTCCACAAGGAGAACTTCTAGAGAAAAGTCAATATGCACTGTGTAGGCAATCCATTAATGTACGGTATTGGTACAACTTAAAGATAGGGTAACAGTGGCTGGTGTCGTATAAGAATGTTTGGAAAGTTTGAATAGTTGTGAACTATGAGGAATATAATTTAAGTTTATTTATTGAAGTTATTTAAACTTATCTATTAAAACTATCAACGAGCTCAAGTAACAAAATTCCTTATAAATTAAGTTAAATATTTATCTAATATATAAAATGTATATTATTTTTTGTATTTTTAATATATTATAAATAATTTAAAATTATAAAATTTACAAATTACTATATCTTTTAGATATTTGAATAAAAAATTTAGAAATAAGTTTTATATAGTTTAATAAATAAATTTATTTAATGAACTAAGATTATTAATGTTAAAATTTATCTATTTTTATTTTTATTGAATTGATTAATTTTATTCATAAATGTGTAATGTATTTATTGCCATGAAAATGATTTTCAAAGCTTGTTGAACGTAAATATCAATTAATAAACTTGAAACTAAAAATATTAACAAAATTAATTCCTAAGTCAACCTCTTTGAAACTTTTCAAGGGTATGAAAATTAAATTATTATTGATTGGAAGGTGAAATGAGAAAGTTTTATTTATTTATTTTAAGGCATCCTAAGAAATTATTGGGCATTTAGCCGATTTGAAAACTGCAAAGGGCCAGTTCGGAAAAGTCGATAACCCCAAAGTCGCCTCCCTTCTGCTCGCAGAGGCGGTACTTGGCGCCGAGTGCGATTTCATCCATGGCGGCTTCCATCTCCCCCACGATCTCGCTTCTCCCTCGTGATCGTCTCGCCACCGCACGCGCCCTCTGCTTCGTCTCGCCGCTTCGCTCCACGATCTTCCTTCCCTTGCTCCGGAAGTCTAGATCTCGCCCTCCTGCTGCTACCATGAGCGTTCAGGCCCCGGAGAGATCACCCAGCATCGCGTTCCTTGATAGGAAGGAGTCCGATTTCCTGCAATTTGTCAAGTATCAGGGTCTCGGGAATGATTTCATCATGGTATCCGACGTTTTTTTTCGCACTTCCTTTCTGTTCGTTTTTCTATTTGGATTGCTTTGAAGTTGATCCTGGATGAGGGTAACTGGTGACCAAGTTTTGAAACAGGTTGATAACCGGGACACTTCCGAGCCTAAGGTCACTCCAGAGCAAGCTGTGAAGCTTTGTGACCGGAATTTTGGTGTCGGTGCTGATGGCGTGATCTTTGTGTTGCCGGGGGTCGATGGCACTGATTACACCATGAGGATATTTAACTCGGACGGTAGCGAACCAGAGGTATTCTACGTGGCGCTAACACTTTAACTTGTTTGGTTTAAGTTTGTAAAGGTATCGTCAAGCTTGTGTTCCCTGCAACGGTCTTGGTTGTAGTTGTAGTGTGGTATTTTTTTCCTGGGAGTGTTGTTAGCAGGTCTTGTGCAGGGTTGTGATTTTTATTGCACACCTCCTGTTGTAATTATCTGGGTGAAAATATGTTTCTTCTGGTTTTCAAAAGAAAAAAGGGGAAAAAGTATCATCGAGCATTTCAAAGGCTGCCAGCTGCAATTATGGTAGAATTCAACTATATATATATAATATTGAAAATGTGCACATCTGCTGTTGAAGTATAACTTTGTCTAGCACATGATTTTATATGAGCATAATTTGGTCGAAGCAACAAAATTTGATGCGAAAAATGACTTTCAATTTAAAAATTTGTAATTTCAGCTTCAGTTTCCATAGTTATTTTGAATTCTCTTATGCCAATTTAAAGTATTTGGTGGATCCAGATGTGTGGTAATGGAGTTCGTTGCTTTGCTCGATTCATTGCTGAGCTTGAAAATTCAACTGGGATAAGAAGGTGCAGTTGCTGAACCTTTCCTTTTACTCGTGCCATCCATTTAAACTATAAACCTATGTTAACCGGCAGAGATTCACCTTCTGAAAGATGCTACTTGTTGGCTTGTTTTCTCCTTTTTTATCCTTTAAATGCTTATCCACATTAAGAACCGAAAGAAGCTCTATGTGATGTGCACATTTATTTTTCATTTAATTTTTATGTTGTACAATTAATAACATCTTGTATTGACTGGATCTTACCTTGCAGCTTTAGGATTCACACAGGAGCTGGCTTGATTGTTCCGGAAATACAAAATGATGGCAAGGTATGTTGTGGGATGAAGTCACATGCACTGTTCTGAACTTCTGGTAATCAACATCTCTGTTTTGTCATGCACATTAATGTTTTTGCTAAAGTTTTTTTTTGTCTTGACGCTTTCAGGTAAAGGTTGATATGGGACAGCCTATACTTGATCCAGTAAACATTCCTACTAAACTTCCAGCAAACAAGAATGGATCTGTTGTTCGAGGTGAACTTACAGTTGATGGCAAAGCTTGGAATGTGACATGTGTTAGCATGGGCAATCCACATTGTGTAACTTTTGGTACAAAAGAGGGCGAGGTAAGTAATTGAGGACTATTTATTGCATCAGTTTAATGGAACTGTTTGTCATGCGCCTATTTTTAGTAGCGTAACACAGTATGATCATTGAATATCTTCATATTGTTTTGTATATGCATGCAGTTATCTTTTTGGTTCTCTGGACCTGAATGACTAGCTTTTTGCTCTGAACTGTAGTGATGAAACATCCTCGCACCAAGTGTTGCCTCCTTTCATCTTCCTTTGGAATCTCTTATGGTCTTGATAGGAATCGAAGGTTGCAGATAATTTTAAGAGGAAATGCCGGTTAGCTTTATAAAACTGAAAATATGTCTCTTGTCCAATTAGAAAAATGTTTATGTTGAAAATGAGTTTTGAAGTTTTGACTAATTCTCTTACTTTCACGTGCTAATGTGAAATTATCACTGCACATAGATTAATCATAGAATTCATAAGATGATTAAATTATATTATAATATATTCACTTGACTCTCCGCCTCTGTGAGCTGTGGAATAACTTGACTAATGTAGTTTTCCAGGTTTCTTCTCCAGAAATGAAGGTTTTTTAAATTGAATTTTACTAGCACTTCCTCTAGAATCTTTTTATAGATTAATAGAATCAAAGATGCAAATTAGATTAAAGGGAGAAGAAAACCTTGTAAAAGTCTCAAAATTCCAGGCATATGTAAATACTCAGTGAGGGCCACCTTCAGAAATTTAAGACTACAAATGCTAAAATATTATAACATATCCATCCTTCTGATTGCCAATAGAAGTCATATATTGGCAGATTCAGCAATCAGCTTATTGTTAGACCTGTCTTATCACCAGTCACTACGCTAAACTGTATTAACTGACCATTCTTTGTATATTCTAGATGGTCTGCCAAGTCCTTTAACCAAATATTTGTGACAAAAAAATCACTGGTATCTACATCGTATGCATGTTATACCCCTTGCATGGTAGTATCACATTTTGTATTCTATGCTCACTCTGGTTCAAGTAATGTGATACTTGTTTTATTAATGTGATTCATTCTGATGGTGTTGAAAAATGTTGAATTTTCTGAAGTTGGTCGGACAGATGGAATTGGGTTGTTTAGCCTTAGAGTTTGGTCCATAAGTAAAATAATTTAGTAATAATGAACAAATATCTTCTATAGCAAGTTATTTCTTGTATGGGTAGAACATTATTATGTTTTCATCCATGAATTTTAAGTATAAACAACTCCTGTTGTGTTCAAAATCATCATCTCTTCACTATACTTAACATCTCATATATTCTTTATTTTTCTGCTAGACCTGGTTACTAAGCAGCTGAAAATATGCTTATTATACAAAAGCTGTAGGTTTACTGACACAGGTCATTCAATAAAAATGTTAACATCATGTCTGGATGTATTGTGGTACAAGTTTTGGTACTTTAGTTTGATTCAATCCTTGCATTATCTTGGCAGGTTCTGCAGGTTGATGAATTAAAGTTGGGCGACATTGGTCCACTGTTTGAGCACCATGAAGTATTTCCTGCTCGAACTAATACTGGTTGGTTTTTCTTTTCATGAAAAAACATTACTTTTCAATTTCATAATATTGAAATTTTGAGGATCTCTAGTGTAGAGTATCTTCTTTTGTTCCCAAGTGTACTTAACTTTTCTCAATTCAAAAATAAATATTCATCTTTAGCCATGAGGGATAGCATCGGTATCAGTATTGTTATCAGAAATTCAAAAGAATCTGATAATCCTATCGGAATGGTGGGATTGATGGGATCAACTCGGCATAAAAATTCAAGAAAATGGAAAAAATAAGAAAAGATTAAAATAACCTAAAAAAGATATATAAAAAGTTGTTTATATTTCATGTGGATATACTAATACTGTAACTTAAAAGTTTACTTTGTTTATATCACTAAATTAATACACCCTTGTCTCACTTAGTTAATTTAATTAAATCAAGTTTAAAATACGATTCAAATCGATTTTTGTTAACTCAATTCTGTTAAATCAAATTTTAATCCTAATTAAATTAATTTTTAATCAATGTAATTCTAATTTAATCAATTTAATGGCATCTTTTAATTAATTTACTTAATTTTAGTTACCAAAAACAATTCAAACTTAATTTTAATTAAATATCATTAATTAAATCTAATAAAATTGACTAATTTTAATATGTTTAATTAAATTAATTTTAATATCCGATTAAAATAAATTGTAGCTAAAATTTAATAAATATTAATGATTTAAATTAGATTTAGATTTAATATAAATTTAAAATCTGTATGAATCTAATTTATCAATTTAAAACCAGAATCTAATGTAATTTAATTATTGAAATTAACTAACCAATTGCATAAAATAAAATTAGTTAAAATTAACTAATTTAATTAATAAAATTATTTGTGTTACTCCAACTAGATTAATTAAGTTTAAATTGATTGATACTTTTGCTTGTCTTCCTTCATGAGAGCATTTGAGAAGAGGGGATTGTTTCCGACCTCTCCACCTCCATTGAATCCTTGATATTTCTCACACCTTTAGCTTTATTTCTCTCAAATTTACCTATTTTCCTATATTTTAATTGTTACGAGCGACTAATATGAATTCATTATAAAATTTTCCTCAAATAATCTAAATTTCACAAATCCTGAAGGGGTGTCCTATTTTTCACCCAAAATTGGGTTGCAATCGGCTGATCCTGATCCAACTCAGTCGATCCAGTCAATCTGGCCGATACTTCCAACCATGTATGCATCTTCAAATTTTAAAGAGGGTGGTAAAGCAAGATGTTGGTCATATTTGAGGGTCAATCAGAGTTGTGATTGTTAGCTCAATGTACTTGGATAACATGATTTGGTTAATCATTTTAGTAGCAATTTCCTTGCTGCTCTGACTTCCAGCAAAATTCATTATTAGTTGCATGCTAACTTTATTGTGCTCGAGGTCACTCTAACAACACTTGTTGCTACCAATACTGTTGAAGGATCATGCAAAATCAATCTCACTAAGGTAGATTTCTGAGTATACAATTTCCTTGCTGTTCTGACTTCCAGCAAAATTCATTATTTTATTGCATGCTAACTTTCTTTGGCTTGAGGTTGCTCTAACAACACTTGTCACTATCAATACCATCAAATGATCCATGCAAAATCAATCTCACTAAGGTGGATATCTAAATATGCTGCCTCATCATAGATCAAATTGGATTGCATGCGCTTGGTTGTGTACGCTTACTTGCACTCTGTCTGGCTCACCGGTCTAGGCTGTGATTGCCTAATTTGAGTTGAACAAATAGTTCATCACCTTAGTGAAATTCTGCTCTATCAACCCATCTAAAACTCCATTGTGCCTTAGGGTTTTGCTCCTGTCAGCTTATTCCTCCGCTGCACATGCTAACATTCACATTTCCAACTCCACCTTGGCTGAGCCCATGTGATGTTGATTTGGTCAATGATGCTACCCAACCATAAAGGGAAATGATCTTTTGTCCATCTGGGGGCTTGAGTTGCACTATGCCACTTGAGTTCACATGCTATGCACGTTGTGTTCTTGGATCGTACCTAGAGGATACAAATCTTTTTACAATCTTTTTCTCATGTAAATCTGCCTCTCATGACCCACCTTTACAACTCTTGCAGCTTCTTTGTAATGGCATCTGCCTGTATATGACAAGCTCAATGAGATCTAATTCTTCCTAATCTTTAGGGTAAAGACTACTTACTCGAAGATGTGTTGTGTAGGTATGACATCAGGCCGGGTGTTTGGATACTATCCAAACTCATGCCTTACTTATCTGCTATTTGAACTCATTTAAATACCCATTGGATGATAACTTGTGTCTAAAACCTATGAGTATCCAATTTAAATTAGCAAGATATGTGGATACCTATGAGTACCTGAAATTTTTTTAGCAATCATGAACCTGATCCAAACTCCATTTTGCATAATCAAGTACCCAAACTAGACTTAAACAGGTTGAGTACCTGTGAGCATCTGATTATTGAATACCCATAGTCATCGCAAACTTTGTGCTCTTTGATGGAAACTATCTCTAACTTATTTGACATTTAGGATCTCCATTATCCTCCAAATTCAGTTTCTTAGTCTCACTTGCATCACATGTTGTAAACCACTCTCTTGGTGCAAATATTCGTTGTGCACATTGAATCAAAATACTAAATCATAGAAGATGCATTCTATTTCTCTGAGATAGCTAGAACAATAATGTTTTAGAATCAATTATCTTTTCTACAATAGGCCTTTCCTTTAGTGAAATTCTTTTATAGTAACCATATATCTTGGATTTGAACTCTTAAACATCCTTTAGTGATCTAGATTTGGATTTGTATCTGTACTCGAGCCTTAGTGATTATGACTTTGCTTTATATAACTAATGCACCTCTGCTTGATTATGAAATAATAAATTTTCTTTCTTTTGAGTAACATTTGTGACTACTTCATTCACTATCACTCGTAGAGTTATTTTGTTTTTTGCCAGCTAACTATGTCTTGAGAGAAATAGTCAAAGTTTTCACCTAGTCACTATTTTATATCTTTTACATCAACCTTGGCTAACCCATATATGACACTCTGAAGAATGTAGATGCTCTAACAGGTCTGTTGTCTATGATATGTAGCTTATAAAACCCCTCTGGGACTACATTGACACTCTAATCTCTTTGTGACACCCTGTGGTGTTTTGTTGCTTCTCAATATGATGATACTAATTTCTCCTCTGGTGGCTTGCCTTTCTGTTTGTCAAAGATCTTGTCTGCCTCTTTACATCAATCTATTTGATATCCTTAATTGTCACAAAGAGAACTTGCATCACCTAATCTAATCTGTGATGCAATCCAATTTGATCTCACCTATCTAAATTTGATCACATTGGATATCTAAATATGCTGCCTCGAACCATCCATCAAGCTCACTTTCGATACTAATCCATCTTCTCTGCTAATTGCTTATGTACTATGAACCTTAGGTACATACCCATTTAATTTAGCAACCGACTTTTAGAGTTACTTGGGTTGAAATCTCTGTAGCATCACTCGTTGGTATCGATGCTACCAAGCAACCACTGCTAGAATCAACTCCATTAAGGTGGACGTATGAAGTTATCACCTTCATCCTCTCATCAAACTTCAGCACCAAGCAGACCCTGAATGTGTCAGTCACCTCACTGTGTTGCTACCCAATACAATTTTTACCTCTTGCTGTAGAAGCAATATTCTGAAGATATTGCATGCAAACTGGAACAATCTTCTCCAACACCAAAAGGAGAACAAACACCAAGTCATTAAAGCACAAGAAATGAACAAAATAATATAATGTGATCTAACCAATGTTTACTTTATGGCGAAAATCCTAAGCTTATATGAGTAAGAAGTACATCAGAAGTTGGACAAGTTGCCACCCACACTATCTATAGAAGTCTTCCCTATCATTCCAAGACTCGTATGTCAACATCAATGGAGAAATTAAGAAAAATCTCAGCTCACTCACGAACTACAAGCTCTCTAGAGGGGAAAAAACCCTTCCTCTACAACCTATTTGGTGTCTAATCACCTCTGCGCGCACCCCATATTGCTGCTGACCTCTAACTTGCTTCCTGAGATGAAAATCCATTGCTGCTCCTGATGCCTCACTTAAAAATCATAAAATAGAGGAAAAATTGTGCTTGTCCAACAAACAGTATACTATGCGTTGGAGCTGGAGCTGCAACTATGCTATCATGGTGTGGATTTGACTGACTATTGTGGTCCTTCACTGGCAGCCAAGGCACCAGCTCTCATCCTCCTGCCCAAGCCCTATCTAGGCTGCAAATACTTATATGTTTTTATTGTTGCTGGGAGATAACAGGCCAACATGAATATTATTTCTTGGCTTAGTAAGTAGAAATGTACCAACATGAATATTCAATGAAAGACCAAGTGTGTATTTAACATATTGATTGTACCAGGAGAGTACATTTAACATGTAGACTCTTATTGCTCATTTAAATGCTGACAGGCTGTTTTTCAACATCTACTTGCTATTTGAGATGTAACTTATACTTTATCCAGATAACTGATACCTTTATATCCGCATAATTTTGTTGTACCTATCATACTAATATTTTCTGCATTTTATCGATTCCCCTTGTCTCTTGTATTTTCCATTTTGTATTGACTGACTGTCTTCTTTTATAGAATTTGTTCAAGTAATCTCTCATTCACACCTAAAAATGAGAGTGTGGGAGCGTGGTGCAGGTATGAACACTGATATAAAGTTCCTCTTAGTCCTCTCTTTTATACTATTCTAAGAGATTTTGATTCTTAAAGTCAGTATTCTCGAGATCCATGACTGAAATATTCTCAAATTGCAGGAGCAACTCTAGCCTGCGGCACTGGAGCTTGTGCTGTTGTCGTTGCAGCTGTTCTTGAAGGTCACACAGAAAGGGTACCCCCTCTTCTAAAAAAAAACTGTTTTATTTTGTTGGTTTTGTTCTTCCATTTGTTTTTTGGAAGCCGTTAGAGGTAGATATTCCCCCATGACAATTACCTATTCGAGTGCACATTTTCTTTTGAAGCAGAAATGTGTTGTTGATTTGCCGGGAGGCCCATTAGAGATTGAATGGAAGGAGGAAGACAATCATATTTACATGACGGGACCTGCCGAGCTAGTTTTCCACGGACGTATCTCCCTTCAACAATGAACATCAGTTTAGATATCGAAGACCTCGGATCAAGAGAAGAGACCGACTGATCCATAAGGTTAACTCTGTGCTGCAGTGCAACATGTGATCAAGTTTTAACTCTGGAAAACTTTGTCTATGTTTTCATGTAGAATAGCTCTTCTATTCGCGTGTTTAATCGTCGTTGGACCTAACGTCTAGCTGCATTAGTTTCGGTGGGATATCTCGGTCTTGTGTTATTGAAACTGTTTTGGGCCTGTTCGCATGTTGGATTTTAGCTATTACATCTGAACCATTTCTGCAAACACGTTGACAGAATTGTCGTTGAACAATCCTGTTCCTAAACATATTCTTCCGGTTGTTCTTGAAAGAATGTCTTTCTCCATCTTTGATTTTTTTTTAAATAATAAATATGGGTGTCTTTTTCCTAGATTATGTTTGAATTGGAGTTAACTTTTGTAACTTTGAACTGTCATGAAGAAGATGAGAAAAAGGCTTTAAATGCAATATTTATCGGATGTTTACTGGACGTTGAAATTAGAAGAAAAGGAAGACTTCGCAATTTAATTTTTTTGAATTTGATTGAGAGGTCAGAGTGAGCTACTTTCCATACTGAACAATTCTGAAAAAAAAAGTAAGCAGATCGTAAGGTAATTTAGTTATTTTGCTTCCCTAAGAAAATCTTATAAAGAAAACATTTATTAAAAAAGAAGTAAATGCTCCAGATTCCATGCGTTCTACTCTTCTTTAATTTATAAATCTGAATAATAAAATATTAAAATTTTCATTTAGTTTTATTATTTCTGAGGTAATAATTAAATATAGATTTATAAATCTTAATTGTTATAATATTTTTACAATTCAAATTTTAGAAAGTAAATCACAAATCTTATAAATGTTTATAATATAAAAACCCAAATTTCATTAAAAATTTCTTAGGATTTAAATATTAAAACTTTGTATTTCTCATTGTCTTTAAATTTGTTTGTGTGTAAATCATATGAAATTAGGGTGTCAAACTGAAAAAAAATTAAAAAAAAAGTAAATATAAATATTTGAGGGCGTTCCTGCCAATTGGCAGGTAGCACACCAACCTTGCCTTAAATTTCTCAGCTTGTCAAATCTAACCCTCTTTTATCACTCCTATAACCAAACTCTGGTTCGTGGATTACACTCGCTGAATCCGTTCCAATTCCACAAAAATTAAGGCCATCGTCTCCCAATCGATTCTCTCGTTCAATCCAAATCTTATAAAAAAAAAGGTTCCGCTCGTGATTCAAGAATCGATCACCGTGACCTAGCTTTGCGATTTGTGTAGTGCTGCATGAAGTGCTTGGAGGTGGCTCGGAAGCTCTGCAGTGACTCGGGAAGCCAAACAAACTATTCCTTGAGGTAATACACAAACCAATCTCGAACTCGATCTCAATCCGTGGAACCATCCTTTTGTGCATGCCATGGATGAGCAGAAGCACGAGCAGTAGCAGCACTCCCCAACCACAACATTCTCTCTCCCACCACTAATCGTCCTCCTTTACTCCTCTCCCTGCTTCATATATATCCACGCTTGCATGTCTTCTCCGAACTCGGCCTTTTGATTTCTTTTGGTGTTCGGAATCGCTGATCTCTTGTCGGCGAGTCTGCTGAGTTCTCGGTGATGGGACCAGTGAGGGGGTCGAGGCGGCGGAAGAGGGCCGACAAGAGCGTGGCGGCGGCTGGAGTCCAGGGAAGCGGCGACTGGTGGGTTGACTTCTCGGCGAGGATTGCAGGTGCTCTCTTTCTTCTTCCCCCTCTTCTTGTTCTTCTTGGTTGGCTGTCGTTTGATTTTTCGTGTCCGCATCAATTTTAGCGAAGTTGTGGTCGAGGAGACGAACAAGTCTCTCTTTTTAAAGTGGATGAGTATCGTCTTGTTTAGATTGCAAGATTAGGATTTTTGAAGTTGTTTATGGTGATGCATATGTGCCCAAATTGGAATCTTGTTAACTATCAATTATCATATAATATCCATCAATATCGTTCTGGTTATAAGCTTCAGGTGGCTATCAATTACTATGTGAGTGTTGATTATTAGTGTATGCTCTGCATCGAGACATTTGATGTTGTAATTAGTTTAAGGGCATTGCTAGTTTGCTACTGCCGTTGTAGTTTCATGGATTCAAAGTAGGGATGTACTTTGGATGCAAATGATTTCTACTATGAATGCCAATGCTCGAACTTGTATTTGTAGCTGTCACATCTTGAATTTTAGGCATAGAAAATGTTTAATTTTTCTTTACCGATAAAAATACCAGAAAATCAGGACGCCTTGTAAGTGTTGATTTCTGGCAGTTCATGATTATCTGACGAGTAATTTCTGTTAACATGAGAACCAACGAGCATGAAATGTAAAAAATGTAGCATTAAATTTTAACAGAAGTGAGGAACCACCAGTGTAATTATCCAAGGAAAAATTTTGAAACTGAATCTAAATACGATAACATAGTCACACAAAACTATGAAACCCCATGGACATAGAGGTTTGTGTGTACTGTAAACCATGAATTCAAAGGAAATTTTGTTGGCTAAGCTCTCTTGCATTTTTTTAATCATGAAAATTGAAGGCAAGCTAGTATTTCATCAATGTCTTCAGTGTTGTGCTTTGGAATAGTTTGATTATATAAGATTCACTTGGTGGTTGTAAAACCTTGTCTTTGAGAAAAAAACACCAGTAGGAAAGGGGCATAGTTCTTTTTATTTTGTAATGGTTTTGTTTCGTCAAATATTTCATAAGTTGTATTTTGAAAGGGTCTATGTGAAGTTATCTTGGTAGCTCAATGAATTGAAACTATGTAATCTTATGTCATATGTTGCATTGTTGAAGAAGCATTGTCTACTATTATTGCTTTACTGACAGGGAGATTCATAGTTCATGAGGTAATAACAGCAAATGTGTAGGAGTCAAAAAAGAAAACTGGTGTTTTAGTCAATAGTGATTTGAATTGAGCAGAAACTGCAAAACATGAAAAATGTCTAATAGGTCTCTCTTTCTTTGAATTAGTGGGTAGATTATCTGATGGAAATTAATAGATTATACATTTTGTGATGATAAAAAGTGGAGTTATCTTATTACATAAGGTAATTGCTCGATTAGGTTATGACAAGCACCACAACTTTTTTTAAGGTTGATGTGCAGCCATCTTTTCTCATAATAAAGTACTTTTTTTCAGCAACTCAAACAAGGAATATTCAGATTGTCAAATGCTTTAACAAGGACCAAAATTTCTATCATGCCAAGGAAAGGAAGCTAAAGTGAAATAAGGAGTCAGGAGCTAAGAATTGGGATTAAATGCATGAAGCAATTTATGTATTTCATGTTAAGAGAGTTTCCCATGGGAAAAAAGTAATTGCTTAACAATATCATTGATTATTGATCAAAAATATTATACGCTTTAGATGTAGAAATGACTCTGCAATTACATGCTGCACACTATTGTTGTCATAATGGTTACACTTTATCCTTTATTATTTACATATCTCCTTTATCATTGAATAAAGGCCGTTGCTTTGCTTGTCAGAAAGATTTCAATTGGTAAGTTGTCCTTGACTGCTATTAGTGTGACAGAAGATGGTCGTTAAAAGAGAACATAGGTAGTGAGAGAAAACTGTGTATTTATGCAGTTAAAAATACACACTATTGGTAAAGCAATTGTTAAGTGTTGATAGGATAACAGATAATTCCTTAGCTTAAGCTAATTGATAAACAACTAACTTGTAGATTACGTTTATCAGCCCCCTCCATGAATCAAGCCAAACAAAGCTTTAGTTGTGGACCAAAATGCTAGAGACTGGCAGATTGCAAGTCAAAGATGCATGGGACTTTGCACTATCGGCATCTAACCAAGGACCATGATAAAAGAAAGCTGAGAATTGAAACTCCTGCCAATTATAACTTTTGATTTCCCTAATTTCCATTAGAAAAGGGAAATGGCAAGCATTTCATTTGTTCTCAGCCACTTGTTTATTTTCGGCTTATATGCTTTCTTGTAATCATAATAACCTCCTAATTCTTGTGCATTTCCAATTGAAAAACATATTATGATTGTGGAAAATTATGGTCAACTTCTGATTTGTTGGTTGAAAAATATGCAGTTATCATGCATGCATTGATAAATTTAGAAAGTTACTTTTGCAAATAGATTGAATGTTGCTAAGGAGTAATATTTCCAAGATATCTATACTATAGCTTACAAAATGGAGATGTATTGATGGCCTACACTGAATATTCATTTAATAAATTTTCTTGCCTATCCTTTTTCCACCATTCAGCACAACTTTGTAATATCTCTTTTCAATATCACACCAGTCTTTACCATCCTCCTTGGAATTATGAATAAGATTGAAGATGGTAATCTAACTGGTCATGAGTTTCTGATGAGGTAGTTCTAACAGATGCCATGTATATTATTTCCTACAAATGAATGACAAAATGCTGATTGACTTGCAGCGTAGAACTAATTAATATTTCATGTTGCTTGTGTTTTATTAAATTTGAGCCCTTGTGGTCAATTGATGCTCTTGAATACAGTCTATATTACTTGGAATTAAGAATGAGTATCCGAAACAGGAATACATCTAGTTGTCTAAAATCTGGTTTTCTAATAACTTATATACGTGGCCAATGGGGTTGTCTGTATCCAATTCAAAGTGTCAGTGTTGAATGTTAGGTGTCTGACATGAGTATGATGGGGCAGATTAAGATTCTGAGCGGAGATTGTAGTTGTTATTCAGCTATATGATCCAATATGAACTATTTTTGAATGTTGGCTTGTGTTCTTTCTAATTGTTTATACAATTGGTAATTGTTAATAGTTTGCTATATATTCAATTTTTTGTTTGTGGATTTTTTTTGTTTGTCTAAAACTTTGGTTTGAGAATACTCAGGAATGCTTATTGATTAGATTTACAAAGCATTGGTTGTCTTTATGAAAATAATGTGATGATTTTCTGCATTATACTTAAATCAAGGACTTCCATTTTAGGTTATTAGTATGCTCCTTAGTCTAATTCAACCTTATATTTTATCCTAATTCTATCTAATTGGTTGACAAATGAATGTTATGTGAATATCATGTGATAATCTCAAACCATTTTGACTTGACCAGTTAGAATTTCCTCTTCTGAATATTTCTAGGGCACTTGTCCATACCAGAAGAACCAATAAACTTTGAGTCAATTTTCAAAGTATCAAGGAAGACATTCGACTACATATGCTCACTGGTCAGGGATGAGCTCATGGCAAAAGTATCACATTTAGCCTTTTCAGATGGAAAAATCTTATCTGTAGAAGATCAAGTTGCTGTCGCTTTGAGAAGATTAAACTCTGGGGAGTCTCTATTAAATATCGGAGTATCATTTGGGATAAATCACTCAACTGTTTCCCAGGTGACATGGCGGTTTGTAGAAGCCATGGAAGAGAGAGGGATCCACCATCTCAAATGGCCCAACTGTCACGAAATAGAAGTTAATAAGTACAAGTTTCACACACTTTGGGGTTTGCCAAATTGTTGCGGAGCCATTGACACCACCCATATCATGATGTGTCTTCCTGCAGTGGACACTTCTAGCAAAGTATGGATCGATCACGAACGGAAACACAGTATGATATTGCAGGCCGTTATTGATCCTGATATGAGATTCCGAGACATAGTCACTGGTTGGCCTGGGAGCATGAATGAATTGCCAGTGTTATGCAGCTCAGGCTTTTTCAAAATGTGCGAGAAAGGTATGAGACTGAATGGTGAGAAAGTGAAGCTTGGCAATGGCGTAGAAGTGAGGGAGTACATAATTGGAGACTCAGGATTTCCCCTTCTTCCTTGGCTTATAACTCCGTACCAGGGGAAGGATCTTTCGGATGCTGAAATTGAATTCAATAAGATACATTTCACAGCCAGGGGGATGGCACAAAGGGCATTGGCAAGGCTGAAAGATACGTGGAGGATCATTCAGGGTGAGATGTGGAGACCCGATAAGCATAGACTGCCAAGAATAATCCTTGTTTGCTGCTTGCTGCATAACATTGTCATCGACATAGAAAATGAGGTGACGGATGAGATGCCCTTGTTACAAGAACATGATACAAGTTACAAGCAACAATTTTGCGACACAACCGACAATGAAGGCATCATACTAAGAGACAAGTTGGCTGAGTATCTTTCTGGTTGACTGCCACTTTGAAACAAATACTGATCTACTTTCTTTCTCTTTTTGTCTTCGCATCAATTGTATCATTCTAGTGAAGCTTTGCAGGTGTTAATGTTCATTGATTTTGAAGAGAGTACAGTTATTCTGATCACCATTGCTCCGTGAACGCTATGTATCATCTGCTGGAAGCATCGACTTAGAGTTTTCCATCAAATAAAGACATTTTCATTCTCATTGTCAAGTAACCTTGTTAAACTTGTTTATCTGATGGTTTTAAAATGCTTGCAAAGAATGATACTACCAGCTCAGTCCGACCTTGTGGTTTTAAGAGAAGATTGAGACATTTAAATATAATGTTTTTACTTAAATTATATTTGAAGGAGAAAGGAGTTAGTTGAGGTACTATTTTGCAAAAGTCTTACCTTTTTTTTTGGTTGCTTTAAAAGTTGACTCTCACTTTTAAACTTGAAGTCAGAGCAATCTTTGCATTGAGATCTTCAAAGTCAACTTCTTCAGTGGAAGAACACATCCCAGACTGGATTAATAACTCCATCCCAAAATAAAAACACGTTTTCTTAATAAAAAAATCGTAGACATAAACCACAAATATCAAGTGGATCAAACGTGAGGATATATACATACACACACACACCAAATTAATAATTAATGCAAGTAAGTAGTTTGAGTTATTTTCCATGAGATAAAGAAATATATTGTGGTGGGCTTTAATAGAAAGAAAACAAAGTTCCACTAATTATTAGTATGATATTTTGGTGGGCTATATATGAATTAATAAGTAATAATATATAAAATTATCATTAAGATTAAACTCCAATGCTAAGTGATCTAATATATTTTGTATGGAGTGACTTTAAATTTCGAATGTGAATTTCACATGTAGATCTAATAATCATGTTCGTTAATATTAATAAACTATTAACGAATTATATATTTTATGATGAATAAATAAAGAAGAGAAAGTTGATCTCAAGCTGCGGCAGGGATTGGACAACATTAATTCGATTTTATTGTTGGATTTTTTTTATTTTTTCTTTTTAGGTATCTCTGAGTTCGAATATATAATAAAATGACAATTTTAGAGGAAGAAAATATTTTAATATTAATAAAGTTTTGGAATCATTTTAAGAAAGTTATCCCTTATTTTCGTAATTAATCACGCTTGGACAAATCCTTGTTGAAATGGTTTGTGTGGGCCCCAATCTCCACCATGAACCAATCACAGCACACCTTTGCCCTTTCCGTCTCGTGGCCTTCAGTTTCATATCTCAGAGGGAGCACTGGAAAAGGCAATCATCGGTTTAACAAGCGGAAGCTATGCTTCATCCATCCATGGCCATGTAGATCCTCTCCTTCGTCACTCTCTCTCTTCTCTCTCTCTCTCTCTCTCTCTCTCTCGCTCTCTCCTCAATTCCTCCAACCAAGGTCAGTGAAGAAGACGACGCTGGCTTCGTGCGACTTCTAGTGGGCGGCTCCGTAACCTAATCTCCAGGTCTGGTTTCTCGAAAAACCTAATCTCCAGGTCTGATTTCTTCGAGTTGGCAGATCTTAATTTGGAACCACAAAAATTGATGCGTTGGCCGCTCAGTGAGTGCACATCTCGATCGGGGGAATATATCCCGTTAGATTTTTTTTCTTCTCCCGTTTATTAGTTCGAGCGGCGAATCTGGGAGATGATGGCGAGATTTCTTCCTCCTTCGATACAGTGGTTCCCCAGATCAAGTTGGTTCCTTGGAGAGAAAAGGAACTGGGGCGGGTTCCTGACTGGAAACTGGACCCGGGAGGAGAATAAGCTCTTTGAGAATGCTCTGGCCGAGTTCGACAGAGACACCCCTGACCGCTGGGAGAAGGTCGCGGCGTATATCCCGGGCAAGACCGCCAAGGACGTGGAAAGCCATTACCGTAATTTGGTGGAGGATGTGAGCAAGATTGAAGCTGGACGGTTTCCGTGCCCTGGATATGGCTCTTCTTCATTTTCTCGGGAATGGGACGGCAATTACGGATTTGAAGCTATGAAGCAACCTTATTGCATCGGTAGGAAGAGGTCAGGGGTGTGTGCATCAGATCAAGAAAGAAAAAAAGGAATCCCCTGGACTGAGGAAGAGCACAAGTAAGTCACTTAGATACTATGTTCATTTAGTTTCGCAAGCTTTGATTCAATATAATATTGTTGTCTATGGAGTTGGTGCATGATTTATGTACTTGTTTGGCTTCCATCTAATTCTACTTTCTAACTGATGTAGTTTAGGATTGCTGGTGCTTGAACTGAGTTGGTTTGGTTCTGGAATCTTACAATTTCCTTCCTTTTTGGTATTTTAAATGATAAATCTAAATGGGTCTGCTTAAACTTTTAGTAGTGGTAGTTTTTTTTTTCAATCGAATCTTTACCATGATATCGGAGAATGACTTTTGAGTCATGCTCTACTGTTATTCTTCTGTTGTTCACCCTTAGTGCAGCCTCTTTTTTTTTTTTTTTTTTGTTCAAACCATTGCATACTGCCCATGGCTCAAGTTTAATCCACCTTGATTTTGATATGGGATGAGGATGCTAAACCATAAATCTCTAATTGGGTTCTTCCTAGTAAAACTTATCATTGAGGATCGATTACTGGATAATCAATATTCAACATGTTAACTAAGTGCTCAATTGGTTCTTTTTGCAGGCGATTCCTACTTGGACTTAGAAAGCACGGTAAAGGGGACTGGAGAAATATCTCTAGGAACTTTGTGATTACTAGGAACCCTACTCAAGTTGCTAGTCATGCCCAGAAATACTTCATCAGACTAAATTCAGGTGGCAAAGATAAGAGAAGATCCAGCATACATGACATCACTACTGCCAATTTGCCAGATAACAGGCCTTCTTCTCCATCTCAACTACCTTTTCTCAGCACTCAGTTAATCTCAGCGTCGAGCTCCTCCTCATCTATCCAAGATTTGAATCAGCCTGATGAAGCAATTGGTATTCTAAGTTCGTTAATGAAAGGGAGACAGTTCGTGCAAACACATCGTGGATCAGCAACCTTATGAGAAGTCAGAAGCTCATTCATCTAGGAGTGATTCTTCATGGCCCTGTGTTTCAAAGCATCAATCTGTTTTTCCAAATGCCATCATCAACTTCATGGCTGAGATGATAAATACAGCAGCAAGCGAATGCCCACAGACTGTGGAGATTTTGTGGTTATTCTTCTCCTTCCTCACTACTTATAAGATGCCACTATACAGTATAGAAATAAAGTTGCATCTGCAGCAAGGCACTAGCTGTGTGCTTTCTGTTATGCACTCCAATACTATATGATACGCGTGCAAGAATTACACCTCTTTCTAATTTGACATCCATATACCGTAACAGTTTGTGAAGGCCAAAAGCCCATATGTTTTGATGCACTAAAAATGACTTCTAGTTTATTGGCCATCAGATAAATTGGCTTTACACTGGATGTATCAATGGGAGGACAAATTACTTGTTTTCTAAGCATGAGCTTGTATGAGATTTGTCCTCAGTTTTAGGCCCCCTTTTTTTTTTTTGGTTTACTCTTGTTCCTCGTCTGAGATTATCACGATTCTGTTGCTTGTAGTAACTGCAGGGCTTCAGGTAGGAAAAATCTACAATTAGAGGATGAAAGTGAGAGAGATCGACAATGTGAAAGTTAAGTTCACTTATATTGCTGCTTATTTGTTCTTGCAGGCAACAAAAAGGGTTATGGAGATGAGTCACTGGGCATTTCTTACAAGGCAACTTTGCTTATGGGCCAGTTCGGCCACTTTAACTGTATTGATTTTTGCCATACTGATTCTGTCATCTGTAGTCATTCCATTTATCTTATCAGTGTTCCATTGCCGGTCTGGCTACTTTAACTAGAGTTGGATCTGAGTCCCCATTACACTAGCTTGGCATCTCGTTCATCTCTTCTTCTTTTGTAGTGTATTTATAATGCATCCTTGTATTAAACAAAATCATGATTGATATAATTTCTTAAAAATAATTCTACTAAACTTTATTGATAATTAAAAATATAATCCTAAATGTGGAATAATTTTATTGATAACATTTCTTAAAAATAATCCCATAAACTCAAGTAGCTTGGTACAAGTGAGCTTGACTTTATATTGCATTTCTTAAGATTTGTCGAAGATGTTTGTTAGTTGTTTAGCTGAAGGAATATATTATAACGGAAGAGTTCCTTATCATTAATGGTAGAGAAAAAAAACTAAAGGGTTTAATTTTGTTGTTCCTATCTTAGTGTTGTTAACTTATTCATATCTTAGTGTTGTTAGATATCATTTTTCTATATCTTAGTTATTGTTGAAAGTAGGTGGACCCTGAAATATTGCAAATAATGAACAACTAAAGGGCTTAATTTTGTTTTTCCTGTTTAATGATATAATAGTCAAGGGAAAAATCTAATTATTTAAAAATTAAAAGGGCAAACACATATGTATCCGGATAATTTATCATTACATAAATTAATTACTTCATATATATTCTTTCACAAGTTTAATAATTATTTAAAATTTTATCCTTTTTTTCTACTTCTATTCGTTTTGTAATGTATTTCCTTGTACTTAGTATTTCTATCAAAATATCATTCCAAAAAAATTAAATAAATTTTCATTTTAAATTAAGATAGCTATAGAATAACTGATCAACATTCATAAAAATATGCATAATTTTGTTTTATAAAATAGCTTAGATTTGAATCAAACAGAATTCGCCAAACTCATTCCTCTCAATATCACAAATAATGAATGAAGTTCACTTCCCACTTGAGGTGATGACATTGAATCTAATATTATGATTGAACTTGATTTTTGACCTATTTAACGAGAAAAATCGTGTTAAGAACTGAACCTCTGGTCCGGGTTTGAAGCCATCGACAATAGATCAAGCCCATTGACAATAGACATACCACATTTGCCTATACTTACAGGAATCAAGTAGACCTTAGCATTTACATTGCTTAGGTTTGTGCCGTACATAATGATCGTGGGACTAATTGTGTGGGATTGTTAGGTGGCGGATTTCACGCTGTAAACAGTGCTCACTGTTAGCCACCAAAATTGCCATTCATTGGACGGCAACATCTGACAAGCATATATAATTAATCAACTTATTTAGCATTGTGAGGAATCTTTGAAGCAATTACATGCTCGTCATTCAAACCCCAATTCTCTCAATCTGCTCTTTTCAGGAATAATAAAAAAAAGATTCAATTTTTGAAAGAAAAAAAATCAAAAGAAATATAATCTTTGAGGAAGTTTACCTGTAGAATTCAACAAAATTTTTGGCCTTCTGTAGTCTGTAGACAGCCCCTGAATCATGGATCCATTGAATATGACGCTAAATGACTACAAAATTTCACAAGAGATCATGCAAAGGCAAAGAATCCAAGAAGAAATCATGATGGCAGGAGGAAGAAGAAGAAGAAGGTAAGCATGAGTTATGGCTGGAGGAGGGATCCAAATGGATCGCATGATCCAATCTTGATCTCTATTGCCATAGCTTCTGAAAGGAAAAACTAGATCAATGCGATCCCTTTGGATGCTTCCTTGAGCCGTAGGTGTTGTTGCATTCTTCTCTTCTCTTTTCTTCTCTTCTCTCTCGTGGCCACATCAGCAACAATGCAACAGTAAAGAGAAGATGTCTTCCTTGAACACCTACATGGCCTTTTAAAGACTCTTGGGCAACCCGTGCCCTCTTCGCGAGTGACTAATCATTTTGAAATAGATTGTGAACCGGGTGACGGTCCCTTTTTAACAAACATCTTTCGCGATAAACTCAAACTCAATGTTAAAGTGAATTGGCTAGAAAAGATTAGCTCATTGGATTTGAAATGGCTGATTCATGGTACACTTGAAGAGGACACATCATAGTGGAGATGGTGCCCTGGTTATTGGACAAAATGGTTGCTTCCAGCACTCTTCTGTCCCCTGATTATGATGGAATCAGAAAAATCACCAGATACAAGTTAAACCACAAAGCTCATGGACTATGATTCCTTCATTGAAATCTTCCTTCTTTGTGTGATCTAACAAGCAGAGGCAGAACCCATGAGGAAGCTTCAATTTCCATTTATTCTGAAAATGGAGAAGGTTCTCATTGTGGGGCACCAACTCCAGTGCTACCTTTGGGTGTAGATCAATAAGTCAATAATGTGGCACTCATTCCCATATATCATTGCTTAGAATTTCCAGCCCTATTCATTGTTGGGATGACAAAAGATGATGCAGTCTATTTCTTGATTCATTTATGGATGAGGACATAGGTGTTGGCATGTAAATTTATTCTAAAGCTAAAGACAAATTGACTTCTTCCACCATGCAAGGAAGTAGTCAAAATCAATTTGATTTCATGTGACTCTTCATCAACTAGACAAAGTTCAATTATCTTATTAAGTTCAATGAAACTCTTTATGACAAGAGTCACTAGTATATAAAAGAACAAAATTCAATTGTCTTGTATTTAATGATGTGATATATTAATTGTAGAAGGATGAGTCTAAGTGTATAAATAGAGACTTTGTATGATAATCAACAAGTACAATAAGAATAAGAAAGTCTCTCTTTAATTCTCTCTTCATACTCTCTCACAAAAGGTTCTCTTACATTCTTGCTTTCTCATCCTAGATCCATCAAAATTCCAACAATAGGATGAGTGCAAGTCAAGCTCAATCGAGGCCAAGTAAGGCATGTACAGTTCCAGTATCAGTTTCTGAAATCTACATGATTCCAGAATTCCTGCAAACCAGATCCAATAAGATTTCGTGGGTGAAGGGAATGCCAGGAATTGAGCAAAAGGGTCCCTCATCTGCTGCTCCAAATTGCTGAATACTGATGTGTCGAAGTCCTCGCAGAGGTGGCTTTTCGAACTAAATTATTGGCACCATCAAATTAAGAGTCAGAGATTCCGCAAAGAGTGCGCCTTGCTGCTCTTCTGCTGAGCATGTTTCTTTGTGTTGATGCAAAGGAGCACTGAGAGCACGTTGGTCGTGGTGGACATTCATGGTGCGTGGCTTCTTGAGACTTTGGAGATGATTTGGTCAAAAAAGTAGTGAAATAGCTTTGCTTTAGGCTTGTCTTGCTTCATGGAGCAATTTAACAAAGTGCTTTAAGAGGTACAGTCCACTGAATAATAATTCAAGGTGCATGTTCTTGATCGATTCATCCTACACGATCTGATCAATATGTGGCATATATCATATGTTTTAGTTGTATAATTTGTCAGTTAACTATCGAACTTAATGTGTGTGTAGTTGATCTAAGCTAATTGTTTGATCTAGTGATTCAATTCAAATCACTTAACTCATCCAAATCATTCACATTACTTCTCCACTCTCTCCTATCATATTTGCTATCACTATTTGAAGATGAAATGCTTCTAGATCACAACTAAGCCTTATAAACTCTTACAAGAAACACAGAAATGTTGTTAATATCAACAAACCAAATGATGATACTGTATTTTTGCAATGTTGAACTACTGCCTTAATGCCTTTGCAATTCTATGCGTTAACCATATCTTGGTTTTCTGGGCATATTGCAAATATCTGGTAAATGTTAGAAAGGTAGATCCAATGTTACAATGTTTATACTTCAAATATTTAGTTTTACTCGTTGCATTGTACAATGTTTCGTTCTTAATACAGTGCATAATCTGCCAAGGAAGTCAATTAACCACACACGAGAACTCAACCACATTGGTATTAGACTAAAGCCATTTTGACAGGCTTGAACGAGGAGCAACAGAATTAATGTCCGACGAACAGTTTAGGCCGAGGGAAAGACAAACCAAGCTCCTTACACAGTTGTTCATCAGGTTGTAGAGTATTCGGAATTGCACCAAAGGCTCGCCGAGCAGCCTCAATTCCAGAAATTATATTATGCAAATAAGCAGCTGCTTCCTCTGCACTCTTCTTCCAGTCATCAGGGAACATCGACATGAAAGGCTTGGACGGGGAAAGTGTTTTCTCATGTATGACCTCATTTAGCTCTGCAGCCTCGATAAATCTCTCTGTGGCTGCTTCCCAAGATAGAGCATATGTATGATCATCCGTGACAGGCGTAGGTTCTTCATTGAGAGCTCTAAGAGTTAATCTCACAAACTCTTTGCTGCTGTTGTATGTGTGACAATTCGGAAACTGCTTAAAGAATTCATTTGAAGGGTGGTTGGCGCAAATTACAGTCTTTCCCATTGCTAGAGCCTCTGCTGTCGTTGTGCAAACCACATCTGTAGTGCTTGGGTTAATGAAAACCTTGTAGCTGGAACAAGAAGACAGATTTAGCGAAATAGAATTACTCCCAGAGAAAAATACAAATAAGAGAAGTGACTTGTGATGCAAATATGAATCATTTACCAACTTACTCATGAAATAAAGAATCTACATGATCACGACCTGGATAAATTCTTGTACCCAGGGTCAATCTATTGAAGTAGTCTTGAATTTCGTCGTAGTCTTCACCATTACCATACAAGTCAATTTGTAATTCAGAAAGTTCATCTTGGTGGTCCGAGAGTAGCTGGAGAAGTTCTCTGTAGCCTTTACTCCAAATCATCTTCCCAATGAAGTATGCACCTTTAGAGAAGGCAATATGACCTCTCTGTTTTAGCTCATGCTTCATTTTCCCAACCTCAAGGAATTTCGGGTTTACACCATGAACATTACAGATGATGGACCTTGGGAGATCTTGGGTGGCACCTGATAATCTCACAACCTAGAAGAAAATCCAGTGGATGATTACAGATAATGCTATCCTGAAATTGAAAGGCTGATTTGTGTTAAACACACCAATTTGCTATTGTATTCCATTTATCTTATTTTATAATAACATTAGAGGGAAATCCTTATCTTAGTCACCAGAATAACAACTTATTAGAAACATTTGCCAAATCTTATCTGACAACAACCAACAGTTTGTCTCCCATTTATAAGACACAGATCTAATCATCATATACAACTTGCCGACAGGAAGGGCCAATCAACCGGAGCTCCATTATCTCAGTTTATTTTCCTAACACCAAATATATACTTTCTTGCAACCTGCCTCGACAAAGTTAACTGCAAGTCTTTCATGAACAGAGTAACAATAATTATTTGCCTGCTCTTGATCATATAGACCAATTCAGCTTTTAGAATAAATGGTTAGCAAAACTTGTTCTAAATGACAATAAATTTTTTTAGTGTACAAGTTCAGCAAGCCTATTTCAAGTAGAAATAGCATTTTTCCTCACTATTTCAAAGTGATGATCCTTTGTAATCAAGAGCATATTCTGAAGGTTTTGACATCAAATTTAGTGAATTGCCACAAAGCATCAAAGACAGGCAAATGACTGAGGCTTAACTATACTCGTTATTAATTGGGGGTGGACCTGAATATAACCCAAAACCAAATTGAACCAACCTGAAAACTTCAGTTTATCGGCTTAGTTTCAGTTTACATACTAGGTAAAAATAAGAGTTTACATTTGGTTTCAGATTCAACTTGTACAAAACATTAAAACCAAACTGAATTATTAAAGTTTCTTTTAATATGCACATATTATGTAGATAGATACATAGATAAATAGTATGCTGATTATCATGATTTCTTATTGTTATTTACTATTTATATTTTGTAATCAACATAGACATTAAATTATAATAATTTTTATTATTAATCCTAATGAATTTTTGTTTAATTTTTAAATTAATTTATATTTATTTTTTAATTAACGTTTTCAAACTAAACCAAACCGAAACCCAACAAAATTTTTTGATTTGATTTTAAACTGAACCGAGATGTTTCAGTTCAATTTTGGTTTGGATTTTTGAAACCAAAATACTTTGATTTGATTTTGATTTTCCTCACCAAACTAATAATGCCCGCTCCTGTAGATAATCCACATCTCAGCCATTTAGTGCCTATAATCACAAATAAGTAAAGTTAGGGTAGAAAGTGATGAATTTTAAATATAAAGTTCATCCAAGCATAATGTTATTTCCAATAGCTTACTCCATACTGTCAGCATGGGATTGTTTCTTTCAGCCAACGAAAGAATAAAATAAAATCCACAACATAATTAGGCAGAAATTATTTCTCCTTGCAAAACCCTGAAGGTGTGTGAAAAAAAAGAATAGAAAATTCAATTGATACATGCTTCAGCACACTAACCTTGTGGCAGTAGATCTGAATAACCCAACTATTGGCATATTTCAACAGAAAGGCTTGTATCTGTCCATTCTTCTCTCTCTTAACATATTCCAAATAATTAGTATGAACAACACCTATCACACTCCGGAACTTGGTTTTCCATTGCCGGCCATGATGGTACCATGTAAGATGCTCTGGTTCCTCAAGGACAGCAATCTCAGCCACTTCATCAGGAATGGTCTCAGTGATGTCCCCAACAGGAAGAATGCTTCTTTTCTCTCTGGAGAACTGCAATTTTTCAGAAGTAACAAAATCAGTTCTTCAGATAATCTAAAGAGAAGTCATGTATGCATGTGAGGTCAGAAACTTAGTTCAAGTCATTCTTAATAGCATTTAACAAATTAGATCAGAAAGCAGGAGTAACCAGAACAAAACGGCTGCAACAAACATATTTTGTTAATGAAAGCCCTTACTCTAGTTGTATCTGATGGCAAAGAGCTCAGGAAACTATATTAAAATATACTTAGCATGTAACAGCATGATTGACCCATAGTATCTTACTTTGCCCGGATAGAAAGCAATATTAAATTCTGAGGCAACTTCAGCCTTCTCTTTGAGCCACAAACGAACATAGGCTTCATGCTCCCTTGGTGAATTGAACCTAATTTTATTTGGATACACTAAAACTTGATCCTTCAAAGGAAGCCAAGGAATTACAAGAGTGACCTCCCATTCATAATCCTTGGCCAGGTAAGCAGCGCGAAACAAAGGGTTGATAGCAGTTCCAGTCATCCATGGTAGACTTGCTGTTGTGAAAATTGCTATATGCTGCTTCGGAGCCATCAAAGCACTAGATACTACCGGTGGTTGCCATGTGAGTGATTTTTCACTTGTGCCAAATAGGCAAACAGAAACAGCACATCAAGTAAAAGCCCAATGCCAGCTGCATTCAGACAAGAGAAATGAACAATTCTACAGAAGTAAAATTTTGCAAAATAATAAGATGTCTAGAGAAAGTTTATTGAGGAAAAAGGAACATGTTAGTGGCAATTTTATAAGCTACTTCTAAAAGAAAAAAAAATCTATTTGTGATTGACAACAGTCCTTGAATTACAGTAATGACCAGAGTCCAAGGCGTGGCACCACCTCACTACTTAAGCTTATTTTGGAGGTTTTAATCCATAACTGCAACACAAACAAGTTTCAAATGGTGGAAAAACCAAAGATCAGTATGTCCAACCTTGGCTATGAAACACTCCTTAAGGTGAAACAATTATGCGCTAACACATTATGGTAAACTAGAAATTTTATCTTCTATGAGAAGCTCTGTCAAAATCCAAGAAAGAAGATAGCTCATATATCATACCATAAAGCACAACAATCAAATGAGAACCTTTTGAGGATACAAAAAAGATCATGTGTCAACAACAACTTTGTTAACGAAATTCTAAAACATATACCTTGAGGTCAAAACTTTTCTATTGGTTGTTCCTGTGAAGAAATTATCAACTACAGTCAAAGTCAAACTAATCAGATGATGCAAACAAATGACCTGAAGTGCAAATTGAATTCAACCATGGTTAAAGATTGACTTAAATCTCAACCATGGTTAAAGATTTAGTGCACTTAAATCTCCAATTAAAAGAACAATACGTATACCAAGCAATGACTCACCTGAAGTGCATATGAACTCATATGGCCTTGTTTCTTGCATCTTTCTATCCTAACTTTGCTTGACCTTATTTTCTGTATCTTTCAATCCTGCCTATGTTAACCCTCCAAAACGAATTTTGTGTTGTCTATCTTCTACTAAAATTCATGCTTGTTTCCTGATTTTATTCTCTCTACGTTCTTTCCATCTCTGACTATATCGGGAGTTCTCTCAAAAAACATGTCGTCCACATCTATCAATAAGCATGCTCATGAATTTTTATTCCAAGTACCAGCAAACGCTCCCAATTCTTATATTGCCTGATTCTAGATTGATAAACGAATAAACAACCAATACATTCCCACACCAAACGGCATCAATGAAGAAAAGATAACAATTTTGTTTACCTTATTGCATGTTAAGAACGTCAAACTGCTAAAATATTCAGATCTTATAGGCTATTGAACGAATTAGGGATCCCAAAAAACAACATATTTGCGATTCAAATTAGACCTAACAAAACATAAGAAATGGGGAAAAGAGGAGGGGAGAAGGCGGATTGACCCAGAACACATTACCTCTCGCGAATAGAGGCAAAAGATGTGATGTTACAGGAAGAGGAAGTGGAAGAGCGAAAGGAAAAAACCCCGCAAGAAGCAATTCATTTATAGGTGCTCTTCATTTGATTAAGCAGTTGGGGTCCACTATAACCCAATTAAGAATAAGGTAAACTTTTGGGTAAGAAGAATGGTTGCAGTCGGGGTTGTAACGTTACGGTGACAACGACGAAGGGTCCGACATCATCAGTCAATCGGGTTGTTCGGGACTGGAAGGTGATGGAGATTTAGGTGACAGCACGTGGGCTTTGCAATGATTGCATATTGTAATCTTATTTGATGTCAAGGGCATCTCTAATATAAGATTTTTTTAACGACGGTTGTGTAATTAAAAAATCAAATTAAAAAATTCGAACCGTGGGTAAGGAGTTTAAGATTTTTAGTTTAAGAGTAGTTTTGAAAATTCAAAATTTAAAAAAAAAAATTAGGTGAATGGGATCAATAATTAATTAATAATGTGGTTTCAAATTTATAGGAAGATTTTTTGATTGGGGAGAGAATAATAAATTTTTGTACTTTTGATGTGGAGGAACTTTATAAAAAAAAAATCATTTAAAGCTTTGACAGATGCCCTATTTGCTGGTGTGATTGCCTGGTACCGGTTTCTTAATTAAGCTTCTCTACTACGTCATGTAATGTTTCATGAATGCAAATTTTTTATAATATTCAGGGACGAATAATCATTCGGTGTGACTGAATCTTTCCAGGCAGGTTTCAATTTGGAACTTTCTGTTCAGGGCTGAATCATATTATAACTGAAAGTCTGAAACTATCGACGCAGGATTATGGCAGTTTTCCTTTGGAGATCAATTGTTTTGTTACCTGAACGATACAATAGCGTGAAGGAGCAGTTGTATAATTTGTCGCTTTGTCATTGATGTTTGAAGGAAGCAAGGAAGTAAACCAAAACATCCAGTTGCAATAATTTCACAAACCAATCAACCAAAGCAAACGTGATTTATTGTATGTTTGATGCTTTGTTCTGATTGCAATGTAGAGGATGAGCAAGGTAACACCAACAAGCAGGTCTCCCTTCTCGTCTAACATGACTATCTCAGGCTTCAAGATGCTTGATTTAATTTCTTATTATGAGAGAAAAAATCCCCCACGGAGGCATGCCTCATCGGAAACATGGACGTCCTCCCCAATGATGGTGGTGGTGTGTGACAAATATATGCCCGCTGCCCTATTATTGAGCGCCGACCGATGATGCTGTTGATGATGTATGAGTTCTTCTTGATGTGAGCACCTTGCATCACAGTACACCGTGACAACTTTACTTTATGCTCAATCACACATCCTGGACCTATAGCAACGTCTGGCCCAAAGACGCATTCTTCTCCGATCACTGCATTCTCATGGATCAGAACGTTCCCTACCCTACAATAGCCGTCAGCAAATTTAGTTGATCCATTCTTCCGCAGAGCGGCCAGATAGAGACCTTGGCCTGTGAGGTAGTCCTTTGGCTCCCCTATGTCCATCCAGAAACCTGGTAAGACCATTGCATACAGCAGTCTATCTGATGCAAGTTTTGGAAAAACTTCCTTTTCAATAGAGGTTGGTCTCAGCTCAATACGATCTAAGACGGATGGATTCAGTAAGTAAATCCCTGCGTTGAACTTGTTTCCTACGAAATCTTCTGATTTCTCCACGCATCTATCAACCCTCCCACTGTCTTCATCCATAACAACGCCATATGTGGATGGTTTATCAACCTATTAAGTAGGAAAGGTCATGTTACCAGGGTTTATACACAAATGAGTAATAATGTACCTCGGTCATGTACCTTAGTTACCATTATTGTTGCCTCCCCGCCATGCGATTTGTGGAACTGAATTAGTTCAGCAAATGGATATTCACTTATGACATTGCTGTTGAGGACAAAGAAGGGATCGCCAGAACCATCTACTAGCTTGTCTTTGGCTAAAGCCAAGGGACCAGCTGTGTCAAGTGGTTCAGTCTCTCGGCAAGATGTGATTTTAATTCCAAATGTATCATCAAAATCCTTTAGAAAATTAACCATAACCTAAACAATGAGGAAGATTAGAGAGACCGCTGAATAGATATATTTCTATTGAAGTATGTAAGGTATTAATTTCCAAAGAAGTTTGCAGAGTGTAGTTAGACACATCAATGATTTTCATACCTCTGGTGGATAGCTGTCGGGCAAAATCACTTCAGTGACGCCAACATTTTTAAGTGCTTCAATCTAAATAAAATATTACAAATTTTTATTAGAGAAATGATACATATAAAACATTTACTTCATAACATAAAAGATCAAAAACTAAGAGGGCCAAAAAACACGTACCTGATGAAGGATCATTGGTTTATTGGCAAAATCAACTAATGGCGTTGAAAAAATAAGTGCCAAAGGTTGAAGGTGGCAAATCCCCCAATAAGGATGACTGCTTTCATATTGATGTACTTTCAAGTGGGAGATCTGAAGACCAAACAAGTCAAATTTATTAACGATAAACTTGCTTCTGCAATTCAAAGCAAAAACCAAGGGAAGCTATGTTACTTTTCGGAATTCTAGCAGGACGATACGAATCTATCCCAGAACTCACGGTGGATTCAAAGTTAAGAACGAGGACCATAGAAAATATTAAGAACTCATAGCGATTCTAGACAAAAAGCCAGCGGTAGTAGAACAGAGAGGGTCGGATCTCACCAGGACGACGAATCTGAAGAAAGAGAGCCTATCTCTCCGCTGCCTGTGAGGAAGAGAAGAAGAGGAAAAAGACGACTATCAGTTATGTTTCTTTTTGGAATTCCGGAAGGACGACACGAATCCCAGAACTCACGGCGGATTCAAAACTAAAAACGGAGGCCATAGAAAAGATCAAAAACTCATAGCGATTCTAAACATAAACCAGCGGGAAAAAAACGAAATCGGGATCTCACCAGAACTACGGATCTGAATAAAGGGAACCGATCTCTGCGCTGCCTGTGACGAAGAGGAGAAGAAGAAGAGGAAGACGACTGTCTTCGGATCCCGCCTTTGCTCTTTTATAAGCGCGGATTTTAAAATGAGTATTTAATTAAATTTAACTTTTTTATGACATCATTAAAATAAACAAAAAAAATTAAAGTAAATATACCGTTTTATCCGACGTGGCATACTAATATCTTTAGCAGTAAAAAGAAAAAAACAATTCCAACGATAGTTCTTAACGCTAAACCAATTCCAACGAGACTGCTCACTGGGAAAGCAACGATGGGCTAATAACTCGATAATATTATGAGTACAGACCAATGATTGTTGCCTCTGGCGCAACCGTCCTCTTCTTCAAGCTCTTTCGCTTGATCACACCTATGTATAAGGTTAATTTCTCAGCCCACAACGTTAACTTGACTATCGAAGCAGTCACGCTAACAACGCCGACCCTTATTAACACTGACTTTAGCTCAGATCATCTCGATCGGAGAATGGACGTCACCGCCACTTAGGAAGACTGAACACTCTGTTTGGATGGGGTGAGGAAAGGTTCATTAACGGAAGGGGAAGGAAAGGAAAGAGAGGGAATGGAAGGGGAAGAGAAGTATTTATATTTTTCTTGTTTGGGAGGAAGGAAAGGTTCATTAACGTAACATGTGCTACCTTGTTTGGGAGGAAGGAAAGGAAATGAAGGTTAAATATATAAAATTACAAAAATATCTTTATTTTTTAAAATAGATCTACAATAATTTAGAAATAATTGTTCGTTAGATATTTTATTTTATCTAATGCCTTATAACTATTCGTTCAATGAGTTCGTTAATCGAAATTATAAACAAAATATATAAAATTACAAAAATACCTTTATTTTTTAAAATAAATCTATATATGAAAAAATATATATAGCTCATAAGATTAACAAAAATTAATATTTACAATTTAAATAAATAAAAAATTAAAAAAATAATAAGTAGATATATAAAAAATATACGAAATACAAAATTTGTACACTTTGGTACGATAAAAGATAAATCAACATTTTTATATATTTTTATAAAAATTTACTGATGTAAAAATTTGTGACAAAGGTCGACATCGAAGGAGTGCGAGTGATGAGATCCTGTGACGACTGCGTTATGTGACGAGGAGCAACGGTGCAAAAATCTAATAGATAAGTTATTTTAATAATTAATATTTTAATATAAGGGTAAAATTGGAATAAATATATTTTAACATTTCCTTCCCTTTCTTTACACCCCAAATCGGAGTGTAAGGAATTATGTCTATTTATGGGCATACAAGGGGAAAGTTTACCCTTCCTTTCCCTTCTCTCTCCTTCCCTCACTTCTTTACAAACAAGGTTATAAATTTCCTTCCCCTTATTTCCCCTTCCTTCCCCTTCCCTCACCTCCTCCCAAACAAGCCGTGAGAGTAGTCAATTATGTCTCTCCTGAAAGTTGGTTGACAACTTTCTATTTTATTTTAGGATACTTCTTTTTCATGGGGTATTAATTTTTTAAGATTTAGTGATATATTTCTATTGAAGTATGTAAGCTATTAATTTTCAAAGAAGTTTGTATAGTACTGTTGGATAGATCAATGATTCTTTAGTAGATCATTGTCGGTAGAGTTGAGTATTCGATTAAAATTGAATTGAATCAATCGAATCGGTTAATTGAAACCGAATCGAATTTAATTTTTTTGAATTAACTGAATCAATCAAAATTTTAAATTAAAATCGAACAAATTAAACCGATAAAATATCAATTAATTCAATTGAAAAATAATTAAAATTTTTAAGTATTATTGAAGATTTACTAATTAATTAAGAATTTATAAATTCATTTATTTAAAAAATTATTGATTATTTTTTATTTTAATTAATTCGATTTATTCAATTTAATTGAATAAAAAATTTTAAAATCAAATCCGAATCGCATTAATCAATTTTTTTTAAAAATTAAAATTTTAAAATAATCAAATTATATTTTTAAATTCGATCGATTTGATCAATTTATTCAATTTAATTGAGTATATTGAAAAAAGACATACAAACTTTGACAAGATCGGCAGAATATATGATTCGGCAGAATATATGATTCATGCATGCTCCTTTAGGTTCTTTAAACTCCAGTTTCTTAAAAGTTGGTTGATAACTAGGTTTTATTTTAGGATTTTTTTTTCATGGATATTAATTTATAGATTCATAAATATATACTAACTCAGATATGAAGGTATTAATTTCCAAAGAAGTTTGTATAGTCTGTTGGAGATTTCTCATACCTCTTGTAGATAGTTTCACAAGTTATATTCAATTAAAATCGAATTGAATCAAATCGAATTAATTGAAACCGAATCGAATTTATTTTTTTTGAATTAACTGAATCAATCAAAATTCTAAATTAAAATCGAACAAATTGAACCGAATAAAATATCAATTATTCGATTGAAAAATAATCAAATTTTTTAAGTATTAAAGATTTACTAATAAATTAAAAATTTATAAATTCATTTATTTAAAAATTTATTAATTATTTTTATTTTAAAAATTAATTCGCTAGGCCGTGCATAATTTCGTTGATGTAAGTTATAGGTTGTGTTATTTTACCCATACTCTTTTTTCTGCACTCCTTACTACAACAAGTGGGATTTCTTTTGAAGCCTCTCACTATTATATCAGCACTGGTTTAAGCATTGCATTTTTAAATGATAGGTAAGGTTCTGGCCATAAATAGGTTGCTTCAGAATCATACCGATAGACACTAATTTTTTATACACTAAAGCAGAGTTATATTAATAAAAAAAAAGAGAAAGTTATGATGGCATCTGCTGTTTATCGATCCAATTGTCAGTCGATAGCAGATGACTGAGATGAGAGCAGTGAGCGCATTGTATTAGTTCTCTACATTCGATCCTTGGCATCCCTTGATGGTACATCAAATCCTTTTTCATTTAGGTGGGTCTTGCTATGTTGCTTTCCAATTTCCTTATTATACAACAGTTATTTATTATAATGTTGTAATTTGTGAGAATGGACAAGGCAATTGACTGTTCCTATGGTCAGAAGCTTTGCACAGATGCTTTGTCTTCCACCAAAGGAACTGAAATTCAGTATCCACCTTTCAACTTAATCACATGATGCTATTCCATTAGAACCTTCTCCTGTTCATTTCTGTAGTGAAATGCTGGTCAATTTCCTACAAGAAATATCACAGATGGCCAATTTCTTAGCCACTTGTCTAATAAGAGATTATTGGAAGAAGGGATCATGTGGTAAGTGTCACCTTGATCATTTAATATATTTTGACATCGGGTGCTAAAATCACATTTGAGTCTGCATGCTTGTGGTCACATTTTCTGTTTGGTTATGTAGATTTTACTTAATACTGGTGTTGTGCATTGATATCCTTTTATGTTACTAGATAAAGTATGTCAACAAACCTTTCCTCTTATAACTTGAACATCCTTTCCACAAGAATAAACTAGACTAGATATTGGTCTTTTGGATGTTTCAAGTAGATGGCTATTTAGCAGATGTAAAGATGGTTTCTATAGGTATAATAGTTTCCTTGTCTATTTCACAATTGAATTTTTGGTACCTCAAGAACCAAGTTTTCCTTATTGAACATCAAAATAAAATTTTAAAACTCAGCTTTTTGTTGGAGCTCGCATGGGCTTACATTGTAGGCAAAATTTAATAATACCTTTGTGCCTTTTGTGGTAATATGCTTATCTAAACATTAATCAATGTGAACAGAGCTAATGGTGCCCTGATAATTAAAACCAAGCATTTAAGTTGATTGAAACAATATATAAGCCAATATGTAAAAGGGCTCCTACTTACAATACTTCTGTCAGTGGTGTGTCTGAAGCTTTCTAAGAGGTTTTGCAGCAGATGCTTTTCCTTCCGTCTAAGGAACTGAAATTCAGTCTCCAATTTTCTTTCTTGAAGCACATTTGACTCCTTGATCAGGTCCCTGTTATTTTCTTTTCTCTAGTGAAATGCAGGTCAATTTCATATCACACCTTTCACATGGCTAATGGCTCGACCACTTGCTTCTATAGGAGGGAATTGGAATCAGAGATCAACACATTGTTTGTATCAACTAGATATCTACTCCGAATGACATTTTGACATTGGTGGTAGAAGCAAATTAAGTATTTATGCAGATGCACAATTTTCATCAACCAAAATTTCTGGTTGATTATTACACTAATTTAAATTACAGACATTTTGCATTGTTTTTCCTTCGCGTTGCAAGGTTATAAATTATGTCAAAATATGTCATCTTTCTTGTAACTTAAAGACACTCAACTACACAAAGAACTGGATTAGATGTTCTTCTTGTGGATTTTCATAAATCTCTTCTCATTGAACAACAAAATAATTTTTTTGTAGCTCAAACTTGTCATTGGAGCTTTCATGGACTTGAATTATCGATAAATTGCTATGTTTCAGATAGTTTTTTAGGATGAAAAGAAAAAAAGACATGTTTGTGTATCTGTTTGTCATGATATCATCTTACACATGGCTTCATGTGGGGAAAAAAATGCAGAATGATGAATTTTCACTTATTGATATTAGAAATGAGCTTAGGAATTGATCAAACCAATATTTAAAAGAGAGGATGTCCTAGCTACACTGTTGCTGCCAAAGAGCTCTAGAAGTTAAGAGGGGTTTTTGTTTAACTGGGAATCTGATCTTGGTCATCCAAGTTGCCATAAGCATTTGACGAATTGGCCTCTACTTTAGCAGACATAATAATTGTCTTTCAGACATCTGACATTTTTGTCAGTGATCATGACATTGATTTTTGCTGAAATTGTATCTGTCTGAAATCCTGAATAATGTTTTACATTTGTTTGGAGCAATAATGATCTAAATAAATTATCAAGGTTGTGAACTTAACATTAAGAAATTAATTGTGATATATAATTGTTATTATGCAAACAAGTTCATCTTAGAGAGGATTTTTGATGTGCAAATAGAAACAACCATTCTCTTTAGAGAGAACGAATCCTTATGAGAGAACTTCTAGTTTGCTGTTTCTTTTTTTCCCTTTGGCGTGTAGTAGTAGTAGTTTTTGTGCTAGTATATATTAACTGTAAGTATGATTTTGTACTGTCATTCAATCGTTTGTCTGAGGAAATTTTTACATTTCTTTTGAAGCTAAGATCAAAGGAGAAACAAGGTAGTGAATCTGCTAACAGTATCTTAATTATGTACTGTGAAACAAAAGCTGGCATAAAATGATTGAAAACTAGATGCTGCTTCTTCATCTTCTTTTCATGTATACTATTAGTAGCTGAGCCCTGTTACTTACTCTAAATGGGATAATTTTCACAGCTTTGCAGTTTCTTTTAACGAGAAAAACACAAGTACTGTCACACAGGTTTCTCCTCATCTAGCTGCAAAGTTGAAACCGCCTATTGCATAAGAACGTAGTTAATATTCTCGAGAACTTAGTTAATATTATCTCTTTCTTTCATGTCAATTATATAATGGCATTCTTATTATAGGCCTGTAATTCGTGGAAGACCATCAACGAAAAGAGCAATCCATATATGTGATCATCCTCGCTGGGTGTTTGTCTTGATATCTTCAGTCAGTAAGTTCAGGAATATCATTTTAGTATCCAGATTACATATCTCTTTCCTAATATGACTTCAACCTCTTATTTCAGCTAGCTGCATCCTGTGGTTGACATTCTGCAACCTTCTAACCGTACTGTGGGCACTCGCCATTGGGGCATGTTTCTTAAGCTTTTCTACTACATCAGCTTGTTTCATTATTTACCATGTTTCTTATATTCTTTGCTGGGGGCATTTCTTGTAACTTCGACTGCCAAGTTCTTGTTTAGATGGATGTAAAACATTTAAAATATTCCGGGATGAATCATTCAGTAACAATCTTTCCTCGCAGGGTTTGGTTAGGAATTTCATGGTTGAATCATATTGTAACTGAAACTATCAGCACAGGATTCACTTTTGAACTTCCAGTCTATGGCAGTTTTTCTTTCGAGATCGTGTTAATAGCTGAACGACACAATAGCATGCAGGAGCAGTTGTAGGATTTGTTGGTTTGCCATTGATGTTTGAAGTCTGCAAGGAAGTAAACCAAAACATTCAGTTGCAATCATTTCACAAATCAAGAATGAATTCGACCAACGCAAACAAGAATACTTCAGTGCTTTATTTGATTGAGTGCAGAGGCGAAGAACTAGAGAAACAGGAAAAACACACCTAATGAGCTTCCATATCCAGGGGTGTCTACGGTCAGAACACTGAAATTGAATCACTACTAATCAATAAACTCGAGGAACAAGCAGGTCTCACTTCTCGCATCACTCGACTATCCAGGGCTCAAGATGCTTGATTTGATTTCTTCGTGTGGTAGAACAACCCCTCCATTGATGTGTACCTTATCGAAAACATGGGCGCCCTCCCCGATGGTCGTGTTTTCAATTTGCGCCCTCTGCCCTATCCTTGAGTGCCAACCAATAATGCTGCTGGAGACGCATGCCTGCTCCTTGATGAGAACCCCTCGCATCACAGTACATCTTGACAACGTGACTCCAGACTCAATCACACATTCTGGACCAATTACAACGTCTGGTCCAATGATGCATCCTTCTCCGATCACAGCATTCTCATGGATCAGAACGTTCCCTACGATATGAGGGCCAGCAGCTAATTTAGTTGATGCTTTCTTCCGCAGGGAGTCCAGATAGAGACGTTGGCCTGTGATGTAGTCCTCTGGCTGCCCGATGTCCATCCAGAAACCTGGCAAGACCATGGCATATAGCAGTTTATCTGATGCAATTTTTGGAAAAACTTCCTTTTCCATAGAGGTTGGCCTCAGCTCAATACGATCTAAGACGGATGGATTCAGTAAGTAAATCCCTGCATTGATCTTGTTTCCTACGAAAACTTCTGGCTTCTCCACGAATCTATCAACCCTCCTTCCACTGTCTTCATCCATAACAACAACACCATATTTGGATGGCTCATCAACCTGGAGTAGGAGAGGTCATGTTACTGGTGTACGATAAACTGAATCAATGTACCTTGGTAATGTACCTTGGTCACCATTATCGTTGCCTCCCCGCCATGCGATTTGTGGAACTGAATTAGTTCAGCGAATGGATATTCACTTATGACATCGCAGTTGAGGACAAAGAAAGGCTCACCGGAACCATCAACTAGCTTGTCTCTGGCTAAAGCCAAGGGACCAGCTGTGCCAAGTGGTTCAGTCTCTTGGGAACATCTGATTTTAATTCCAAGTTTATCCTCAAAATCCTTCAGAAAACTAATCATAACCTAAACAATCACAAAGAGAGAGCTCTCCATTGATGTATAACGCAACTGTATGAAGATAAATTCATGGCATATCAATGATTTCTCATACCTCTGGTTGATAGTTGATGGCCAAGATGACTTCAGTAACTCCAACTTCCTTAAGAGCTTCAATCTGAAGAAATGATCTGACATGTCAGTAGAAGAAATAAGACCAACTAAAACCTCATGCACAATTGTTCCCAACTAGAAAACCAAGCAAATTATTCGTGCAAGATTCAAGTCACAATTATGCCAATTTCTTTCTTGTTCAAAATAAAACAATTCAGGAAGAAAACTTTAGATGATGAAAGATTTGTGGAGTAAGAGGAAAATTAAGAGGATGAAAAGTTACTTATGGAATTACAAAATTAACCAAAAAGCAGAACTGAAACCCAAATCTTGACAAATGAATGACAGCAAAATTATTGAAAGGAAAACTTAAATCAACTAGAAGTAAAATAGTTGTAGATTTTCACAACTCATCCTGGCATCCTCATGTACATGGCTATTTACAAGGGCAATATGTAAAACATATCTTTTGTATCACCAAACTTGATATTTTATATCTACATTTATGTATGTGCCAACATGGTATAGGGCCAAAATGCACATACCTGATGAAGTACGATTGGTTTGTTGGCGAAATCAACCAATGGCTTTGGGAAATTTAGTGTCAAAGGGTGGAGGCGAGTGCCAAATCCCCCAACAAGGATAAGTGCTTTCATGGTGAATAATTGATTTACTTCTATAAATCAGGTGGAAGATCTGAAAACCAAACAACAAACCAAATTTATTAAGCCTCGCCTTGACAAGAAACAGAAAATATATGATGAATATTATGTTAATTGCAGACCAAACAACCAACATAGGATGTCTTTTTAAAGGTAAACATCATAAAATGAGATAAATTTATTCTGATTTAACTGGTTTAGAATAATGAAGAATTTAACATTCTTTTTTTGCTTTTATCAAACTGCAAAGGATACATATAATTCTAACAATATGATAAATTTCTATATTAATAGGTCATAGTTCTTTGAAAAGAGAAGTTTTTAAAATATATGCAAATAAAAATTTTGCTTCGTCCACCGCCGAATCACAGAGATTGCAAAACTAAGTTCGCCAGATCTGTCACAAGAAAAAAAAAACTAAAGCTAAAGACTTTCAGCATGCATTTAGTATTAAAATCCAATTCTGGAACTCCATAAAGCACCCTCCGTTGGAAAAGATCAGGAACTCACCGCAATTCAAAACAAGTGCCAGCGAGAAAAGAACAGAGAAAAACAAATAAGACACAATAGAAGAAGGAGGTCGGGATCTCACCAAAAGAAGACATTTTTCATTTCTGGAGTCCGGCGGGACGACGCGATTCCCAGACAAAAAGAGCCGATCCTGCCCGTGATGAAGAGGAGAAGAGGAAGATCAAGGCGATCTTCGAAGCCCACCTATGCGCTTTTATAGTCCATAGCGGATTGAAATATGTGCACGGTTTAATTTAACCTGCTTATGACGTCATTAAATCAAATAAATAAAATTATAAAATATATAATGTTTTATCCGACGTCGCATGCTAATATCTATGCTAGTACAAGAAAAAAAACGATTGTATATACCATTTTATTTTTACTTGTTTTACTTTCTAAAATTAGTCGAGATTTAAGTAAAGGATCTTTAAATATATATATCAGTAAATATTTGACCAAATCTTTTTAAACAATTATGGTATTCATCCATTCATTTTGCCAAATAGTGTGCAGAAAAATAGGTTAGTTTATAAAGAGAAAATTACCTTCAATAGAAAGATAAAACAGTTCGTATTTAGAAATTTAAGCCAAATAAATTTATTATAATGCATCACTGCATTATTTACTATTAAATAAGGTAAATTTATTTTAAGGAAAGGCTTAGCCTGAGTAGGTTTCTAAATCAAAATTATATAATCCATTTAATTTTTTCCTTCCAAGAAGAGAATTTTATGAAATTTACCTGACTAGGCATCTTATTTTGTCATAAATACATCTTCTTCTTTTTTTTTCTTTTTCTTTTGTTTTTGTTGAGTGTGTGGCATTGTGAGTTAGAGTGAGAGGATTTCAATTCAATTTGGCTAAATTTTAGGTTACAATTTACATGAAAACTAAATAAAGGATCAAATTTAATTGAGAATTAATTCTGAGAGCAATTAAATTAATTATTACTTTGATGTCGATTTTCAAATATTAACATCGATGATGTTGAATTTTGAAAACCACATCTGCTGTTGGATTTCAAAATTTAACACCACAATTGATGTTCCAGTTGGATTTCAAATATCAACAGCACAATAATAGTTTTCTCCGATTCAAAATACACTAAACCTATCTAATATATCTTTTTTGGATCGACACAATAGTTCAATTTAATAACATGTATGTAAATAGTCCTAATAAAATCTTAGGAATTTTAACTGAGCAGATAAGCACTTGATAATTTAAAACATTAGATTTATCAATCAATTGATACTATATGATAATCAATTGATATCACTTAATCGATTACCTCAATTGATTTGAAAATCTACTATATGCGATTTCAAGATCATCAATTGATTAATAATGGCTGTCAATTAATTACTCGATCTCATTAATAGATCGTAAATCCTTATGTATTCAACATTTAACTCATCAATTGTTGATTCGTGCACTTTTATGATGTCTAATACAAGGCTGTACATTGCACTCGATTAGAGTGCAATGTAGACTGTATAGATCGTATTGCATCGTCAAATTGGTTATAAAATTAATAGTCTAGATTAATAGTGCTTATTTTACTTCTCATAATCCTTTCCATGATCGAAAATCATACAAATTGAGCTTTCCGCAAGGGCAATATATGCAAAGAGAATCCTTAATAATGAACCTGAATGCCCAAGAATTCATGCAAAGATGATAGCTTATGGAAAGTATTGTTACCGATTCGATCAGACGCGACCACAAAATACACAGTCATGCGATCCGCTGCCTGATTCAAGAACACGCCATCGTAGATAAATTTTTTCTAAGACTGCTAATTTTGTAAACAATGAAATATGATATAATAGAATCTTAAACTTTGACACTAATTGAAAGAACTTATAAATCTAAACAGTATAAATTTTATAAATTGAATAAGAATTTAGATAATTAAAAATATAAAAAACAAGAATCTAATTTTAACAAAATATAACTTAAGATATTACAATATATAAATAAGGATCCTAATTAAAGAGTCATTGTAGGTTATTCTTGTCCTATAGAGTCAACTTTTTGATCTTTGTGGAAGATGAAACGAAAGTAAGAGAATGATCTTCCAAGGAAATTAGGATGACGACATCGTAAAACCTTCGTCAATGAAAAATGAAGGTAAAATGTCAGTTAAAGTTCTAAACTCTCAGGATCAAATCCTATATATAGAAATCTTAGATAATAACGGATCAGATTAATAGGTTCTATATATTTAATCTACATCCAATATTCAAAATTCGATAAACCTTAGCTAGATTACTTAAATGAGTTCGATTCGTATCCGCATATATAAATTATAATTAAGCTCGCTTTAAAAGATTAAATTTAATACGTGATCCGACGAGAGTAACATAGGGTGATGTGGAAGGTACTTGACAATGACGTAAGGAGATCCCGATATCTTGAGACAATAGGAAAGGCAAAGGGGGCCAGCCTCCCTCAGAGGACAACAAATTCCTCAATACCGGATATAAGGTCTTCCCAACCTTCATCCAAAAAGGTCCCGATCTCTCCGCCTCGTGGGTTCAATATTAGTGCCCCAAGCTAACAATCAACCCATCGAACCACATACCTCATTAAAAGGTCAGCGCACACCTTGACACTTAAGAGGACCTCCTTGAAGTTTCAATCTACTGCCGACCTCACTAGGAGGTCAGATCCCTTCAACCTCTTCCCCTACCAAGCTCGGTCTTGCATAATAATCCATCACCAACCTTACCTAGAGGTTGGTATAGGATTCGAAGTTAATATATGGACCGATCTCGTCTTAATCTCGGTGTTTATATAGTGCCACCTCATATGATCATAATAGTGCCACCTCATATGATCATAATAGTGCCAAACTGATTTCATAAACCGACCTCATGACTTGGTCCCAGTATCATATACCGACCTCATGACTTGGTCCCGGTATCATATATCGATCTCATGACTTGGTCCTGGTATCACATATCGACCTCATAACTTGGTCCCGGTATCATATATCGACCTCATGACTTGGTCTCGGTATCATATACCGATCACATGACTTGGTCCCGATATCACATATCAACCTCATAACTTGATCCTGGTATCACATATCAACCTCATGACCTGGTCCCAAACATCGTATGCCGACCTCATGACCTAGTCCCAGCATCACCTCCTTCATCTATGGCGTACATATAGAGCTCGGGGCATACCTAAGTTAGCTCATCAATCCATCCCAGCTCTCGACATACCTGCACATCCCTACCACTCATACGAATCGCCCATTTTCGATTTCGGGTTGCGGAGCAGATATCAACGGATCAACACACTGACCTTTTCATCAAGTTTCAGCAATCTATCTGCAAGGATTGGGATATAGATCAAGTCCTCTTACTTGGTCCCGTATTAATTCCAGCCATCTAGAGAAGATAACCTACATTGCTAAACCATCAGATGCGCGAAATCTGTCACAAGATCGATCCGACGATCTCTCCTCCACCACCAATGGCAAACAAAGAGATCCGAGGATATCGCTCCCACCACCTCTATAAAACCCCGCAGGTATGACAATCACTCATCTTGAATTTTCTCTACACGTTATACTACTTCATTTTTCTCTCTTCCTCAGTTGGGCGTCGGAGTGGCCATGTCGGGGATTCCCCGGCGCCCTGCTAATCCGTGCGTTCAGTGTCTGTTTCTTCAAACCCTTCTCGTCGACGTGAAACTGCAGGTTGACGCAGCATTACACTGTCTGGTGGCATGAGCTATCGTTGGCAAGGAGCCGGAACAATACAGAAAGCTATAATTACGATACATAGGTTCATGTAACCGCCTACTTAATCGTGTCAATTATTTACATGTTTAAAATT